>NC_133869.1:1882378-1937010 GCF_044706935.1 Curcuma longa
CTGATGGGAAACACTACGAAATCCGTTCCGGTGAATTCTTGCATAATAAAATTTTTTTGGAAATGGATTTAAGTTGCCCTCATAGTTAATCAAACCAAGGTTTGATCAACGCATTTAGATCATTGGGCTCTTGTGTTTGGTTTACAGGATCCAAGATAAAAGGAACAATTTATTTAAAGCGGAAACAATAAACTTTGTACCTTTTCTTCGAGATGTCTAGAAGGAGGTGATGACCCCTTGATCTTCTGCTGTATGTCCTCTCCTCTTCTCGAACGTTGTGTGGACAACGATCCTTCGAGATGATTCCACCAAAACTCTTCTCCGATGGCAAACAAGCAAGGAGTAACTTTCTCTTCTTCCTCTTCCTTTGCCTTCTTTCCTTTTCTTCTTTTCTTCCTTTCTTGGCCGCTGGTTCTTAAGCAAGGAGAAGCAAAGGAGAAAACTAGAGGGCCACAAATGAAGAAAAGGAAAGGTTGAGGGTAGCCGCCCCTTAGAGAGAAAGAGGAAGAAAGGGGCGCCGGCCCTTGGAGAAGAAGAAAGGAGAGGTGGGGCCGGCTAGCAAGCAATAGAAGGAGAAGGAGGAGGGAAAAGTGCCGCCGGCCCAAGGAGGAGGAGGGAAATAAAGGTGTTATTCTGATTGTTTTCCTCCTCTAAAGCCCTCCTTTATATAGCTAAGCCATCATGGAAATTTAAGAAAGATTCTAATAAATTTTCTTATCCAGTTTCAGTTAGAAAAATTCTAATAAAATCTTTAAGAAAAATTTATTAGAAACAATCTAATAAACTTTATCTTATCTAGATTTATTTTAGAAATAAATCTTTTTATAAGATTTTATTAGAAAGAATCTAACAACCTTATCTTATCTAGATTTATTTAGAAATAAATGTTTTTATAAGATTTTTTTAAAAAGAATCTAACAATCTTATCTTATCTAGATTTATTTAGAAATAAATCTTTTTATAAGATTTTATTAGAACAAATCTAATAAAATCCAATGGATAAGATTAGTTATCTTTTTAATAAACTTCCATTATATTAATTTTGTTCTTATCTTTAACAAAATCTTTTAATTATATCTCGCTAATATTTAATGAGATTTCATAATTAATATTTTGTTAATTTAACAAAATTAATTCACAAAATTTTATAATAAAATTTTGTACGAGAAGAGATGAAATTTCTTAGCGGAAATTCTTATAAAAAATTTCTTTCTTATCCGAAATGTACTTTAATATATGCTTTACCGCAGTCCAATGTCCCTGTCCTGGATTACTTTGATATCTGCTAACCATGCCCACGGCAAAGCAGATATCCGGTCTCGTGCATAGCATCGCATACATTAGGCTTCCTACTGCTGAGGCATAAGGAACCGCCTTCATGTCCTCTATCTCCTTTGGTGTCTTAGGACACATCTCCTTAGATAGAGGAACTCCATGCCTAAAAGGTAGAAAACCTTTCTTGGAGTTTTGCATGCTAAAACGAGCTAGGATAGTATCGATATAGGAAGCTTGGGATAAGCACAACATCCTTTTCTTGCGATCCCTTATAACTTTGATCCCAAGAATATGTGCGCATTCTCCTAAGTCCTTCATATCGAACTGCTTGGACAACCATACCTTTACGTCTGATAATATTTTAACATTGTTGCCAATGAGTAAAATATCATCTACGTACAGTACAAGAAATACCACCACGTTTCCGTCACACTTCTTGTATACACAAGACTCATCCGGACATTGAATAAATCCATATGATTGGATTACTTCATCAAACCGGATGTTCCAAGACCTTGAAGCTTGCTTCAGTCCATAAATGGACCGATTAAGCTTGCATACAAGATGCTCTTTGCCCTTTGCAATGAATCCCTCTGGTTGCTGCATATAGATGTTTTCTTCAAGACTTCCTTTAAGGAAAGATGTCTTGACATCTATGTGCCAAACCTCATAGTCCATGTGAGCTGCTACAGATAAAAGAATTTGAATAGACTTAAGCATGGCTATTAGCGAAAAAGTGTCCTCATAATCAATTCACTCTTTCTGAGTGTACTTTTCGCAATAAGCCTTGCTTTGAAGGTTTTCACCTTCCCGTCTATTCCTCTTTTTTTTTCTTTTGTAGACTTATTTACATCCAATGGTTTTTACACCATTTGGTGGATCTACAAGCTCCCAGACTTGATTAGAATCCATAGATTCTATTTCAGAGTTCATCGCACTTTGCCAAGATGCTGCATCTTTATCTTGGAGTGCTTCGTCATAATTCCAGGGATCAGCTTCATGTTCACCAGGGACCAAGTCCGAGGACTCTCCCAAAAACATGAATCTATCAGGTTGCCTAACAACCCTCCCACTACGACGAGGCATTACCTGTTCTTGTGCATTCTCTGTGACACGCGGTGCAGTTACTTGTGGTATCTCATCTTGCACCATTGGTACTAAAGTGGATGTGTCTCCTCTAATTTCTTCAAGAACAATCTTACTTGTGGGCTTGTGGTTCATTACATAGTCTTCCTCTAAAAATCAGTCATTCGTGCTAACGATGACCTTCTGATCTTTAGGACTATAGAACAAACCACCCTTCGTTTCTCTAGGATAGCTCACAAACAAGCAAACTTCTGAACGTGGTTCCAACTTATCAGCGTGTCCCTTCAGCACATGTGCTGGACTATCCCAAATCCGAATGTGTACTAGGCTTATGCCCAATCAACAATTCTATGGGAGTAGAAGGTACTGATTTAGAAGTTACCAAGTTTAGAATGTACGCCGTCGTTTCTAGAGCATGTCCCCAAAATGAAGTTGGTAATTCTTAATAACTCATCATCGATCTAATTATTTGTAACGCCCGTCCTTACCGTCATCAGAGCCTAGACGGACGCTACGGGTTTGTACTTTCATTTCATTCATACTTAATATCACAAACGAAGATCTAAAAATTGCGCAGCGGAAAACATAAAATACATAACACGATAGAGATTTCAGATGTGATAAATAAAACCTCAAATGCATGTATAGCCTAAATTGTTGAGTTCTAAAATAACATCATAGTATCTCAAGACTTTAACCAACACATTAATTAAATAACTTTCCAGCATGCAATCCTAAGGTTTCATAGTCGTCTGTTATGGCACCACCACACACATCTTTGTTTTAGCCTTGTCCTGCTGCTTCCCATTGCCTAACGACCTTGATTTGGTTCTGCAACATAAGAAAGAAGAGACTGTAAGCACAAGGCTTAGTAAGCTCCTTTCCTACTCACCAAAAACCAATCGTTAATCCGAGCATACAATTATAACATGTTAAAAGCAAAGCATAATCATAGAAGCACATCATTTCATAAGCATTAAGCACATGTAATATTCCTTAAACTTAACATTAACATCATATGCATAACAATGATGAACATGCCTTTGAAAACTTATTACATAATAGATGAAAATAATCATTCTTATCATTCTTTGGGATCCCCGGCTTGTACCCATTCATTTCTTGCGCGCCATTCCAAATAGTACGAGGTTGCAAGTCTCGACTACTCGGTTACTAGGTCTTCTGCCTTTCGACCTAGGGCCGTTCTCTAGGTGGCCATCCCTTGGACCCCTTTCGGGCTCCGGTACAAGGCAAATAAGTTCAATATCTTATATTAACTCATTTGAGCATGACCATGCATTTTAGTAATCCTACTCGATCAAGGAGCCCACAGATATCACTCCCGTTATATGAGAGGGATAGATCTCATCTACATCACTCACATCCCTCTGCATAATTCATTGCATAACAGTGATCGACTTTATAGTCCACCCTGTTACGGGTGTTGTTTGACGATACTAAAGTATACAACTCCTTATGTAGGGAATCGTAGTGACTTTAGATCTAAGGACTATTTATACCAATAGTCACTATAAGAAAGTTTATGACACTCATATAACGATCCATGAAACTTTCTCATGGTGGGTTAATTCAGTATATATTCGCTAATATATTTCCATGTATTAACCTGATATCTCATATTCATGACTTGTGAGATCAAGTCATCAATTAACCTACACGCTAGTTTCAACGCATTAATATTATCCTTGTATATTAATGGTTGATTAAGAATAGTTAAGTGTGGTGTTCTCTACATCATCTCACTATCAATTTAACCAATTGATATGATATAGATTAGAACCTACTACCAAAGAACATTATTATACTTATTCATTTGGTACAAACATGAAGTAAATATAATAACCAAAACTTTGTCTTCATTAATAAAATATGATATAAAAAGTTCCCTAGTCAATTATATCATGATTGACTTTAGGGCTAACACTAACAGGGTGCGCTGCGCTTATGACTCCTAGATCAACCGACTTGAGTGGTTGTTTATTATATTAATTGTAAGATGAGTTTCTTCACCTCCGGAAAGAGTTCCGGAAGGAAGACCACTAGTGGACGGTCACCTCTCGTACATAGGCCTTAAACGTACTAACGCTGGGGGGTTAGGAACCAAATAAATCCGCGGATCTTGTGTGTTGTGTCTAATTCCGCTATAAGTTTCTATGATAGTAAAGTCGAATGAACGAACAAACGAGCGAGATTCACCCCCTCTCACACACATATTGGTCCTATAACTAGGACTTATCTTGCCGAGCCTCTAGCTAGGACTTTTCCTTGCCAAGTGTCCAATTAGGACTTGCTTTGCCTAGCCTCCAGCTAGAACTTACCTATTGTGCTACATGCACACTTAGATCAGTTCACACACAATGCTTAATTTTAGACCTTTGCTAACATCAAAATATAAGTTTGATTCTAGTGCTCCTTGCACCAGCAATCTCCCCATTTTTGATGTTTGACAACCTAGTTTAAAGTTATGTTTAAATTTTTCATAAAGAAGGTTAACTCCCCTTGAGTTTAAGCTCCCCCTTTATTTAAGATCTCTTTAAAAATCCCTCTTAAATTAAGATGTTCTTTTGAAAATATTTAATAACTTTTAAACCTCCTTATTTTTTCCTCCTTTGAAACTTCATAAGATTTTTTTTAAAAAAAGTTTTTGAATAAAAAGTACATTCGAAGAAGTTCTAAATGACAATATCAAGATTTAATTTAAGATGGATTCTAATGCCAAAGAATAACTAAGTCCTAGAGTCCAAGCATACATTATGTAAAATTATAATATTTTTAAAAAATGCATCTATGAAATTGTCCTTATTAGCATGTCTAACTTTTATTACTAGCTGACTATCAGAAGATAGTAGTTTTCACAAAATTAGTCAAATTAAGTATGAATTTTCAACTAGTTATTTACTATAATGAATCACTTAACCTGATTAATATTAATTCATATTTTATAGCCTAGGTTTATGATGATGCACTGACATAAGCATATGAAATTTAGACTTTAATCCTAAGTATCTCACACCATTCTAAGTAGCTCAATATATAAGCAAGTTAACCTTAAGGTGTTTATGAGATGTTTACTGCCTAATTCTATAGGTTCATGCTTTCTACAGGAAGACATAGGCTGAGTCCAGATTTTAAAATGATTAATTTTGAAAAATATAAAATTTGAAAATAGATTTGAAAACATAATTTTTTTTTGAAAAAAAATGGGGTTTGAAAAATTATTTTAAAAAACATAAGTTTTAAAACTTGTAAACTTAAAATTTTGAAAGTTGATTAATATAAAGTTTGAAGATCACAAATAAAAATTCTACTCTACTGTGCAAGTTCTTAGTTGTATTATTTGATTAATTTTAAATGGTTCAATTGGATTGGTGATAAATTAAGATTTTAATTTAGTTATTTAATTTTAAATTAATTTGTTATATTAAAAAATTATTTTGACTTAATTAAGGTAGATCGAGTTAATTAATTTGTTTTGGTTAATTAATTAAATTAAGTTACTTAGATTAATTGATTTATAATTTAATTAGTTGAATTGATTAATGTTAAGTTCTAAGTCTATCTTACTCATTTCTAGATTGTCAAACACGTTAGTCCTATGAATTGTATGAGATGATTGTCAATTTTATTCTTGATTAATTCAATTGTGAACCTAGAGGTTTACTTGGCCTTGTGTTAGATTCGGACTTAGTTTTGGGTTTGTCAAGTTGGTGTTGTTAGGATAAGCTTCCAAGCTGTGGTGAGTCACAATAACCATGTGCCTAAGACAAAGCTTTCTCGAAACAATTAGCCTAAGGGACTTAATACTAACTCTCGGTCTTAGCTCATGTTAAACTGGGGTAGCTTTTGTTAGTTTCACTAGATCGAGTGCACCAGGTAGAACACATATGATTCAACCTCGACATGCTTCGCCCTAGCTTCCCTAACCTACTATCATCCCAATTCCTTCCGATGCTAGGTTGTCAAGGTTAGGTTGACCTTTTTCTAACTAACCATTCTAATTTAAGTATAAAATTAAACTAAACATGTATTAAAAATAGTTAATCAGTTAATCATGCAATTTATCTAATTAAAATAATTTTTCTATTGGCTCCCCCTAGATCAAGACCCTAAGTTGGTCTGGTCAGATAATGAATCTGATCCTTGAGGATCTAATATTGATTCAGTCCAACTTGATTAGTCAAGCTGGACTTTAGAACTCATGCTTGGACTCATTATCTATTGGTTCGATTTACTAATGACAAATATGATTTGTGTTATGTTATAGCTTTATATCTGAGTCCGGATCGATTGTACGTGATCCTTTGAGTTTCAAGTATCATATCGAGGTACTTGGAGCCTGAAGTGAACCGTTCCAATGAGCCTTTAAGGTCCTCAACTTGAGCTTTCAAGGTGGAATTTTCTTTCTCAAGTTGTTGGAATTGAGTTGAAGCTCTACTTTGAATATCTACAGTTGAGGAACTTGGGCTAATCTTCTCCTTTAAGACTGTTACGTCCTTTTGGAGTGACTTGACTCAGACTATAGATTTAGTTAACTTACGAGTTAAGTAAGAAATCATTGAATATAGTTTTTCTACTAATTGATGACTTATAGTGGGGCTTGGACCTTCTGAACTGGATACAAATTTGTAGCTTGACTCGGACTCAACTTCAGACTCGGCTTCAGATTCGATTTTAGAGTCGGGCTCGAATTCGGTCTTGGCCATTTGCTCTTGTGCCGGTAATGCTAGGAAGTTTGCTTATTTTTTCTCGTCTGATTCTTCTGAAGATGATTTATTATTCTAAATTTTATTGTTAGATAAAGTATTCAATTTGAGATTTCTTTTTGTTGCCTTGGAATTGTTAGTTTCCTTGTGGAGTTCGGCTAAATTGGCCCAAAGCTCCATAGAGTTGTTGAAGTCTCTGACTTGATCGAGTCTTTCATTTGTTAGTCTACACTAGATGATGTATGTTGCTCGAGCATCAATTTGAGCCTTCTTCTTGACATTAGAAGTCCACCTTTCCATTTCTAAAATTTCTCCTAATTCATCGATCGGTACGGTGAATCCTTTCTTAATGACGATCCATGCATCAATTTCTATCTTCAAGAATTGCTCCATCCTTCTTGTCCACGATTTGAAATTTGTTCCATCGAAGAGTGGTGGAGGAGAAGTGTTTAGCCCTTATTGTTGAGTCATCGTAGAGATTCTTGTAAAAATGAAGAAAATGTTTCAAGACTTAGTTTTGGTCTAGTAGTGTGGGAAACGATAAATAAATAAATAAAGGAATAAAAGCAAAAGATGCTCAAATAGTAGTTGCACTATTTCAAAGCACCCCCGCTCTGATATCAATTGTAGGATCGAAAGTGCGATAGGGAGGGGGGTGAACAACCTTGTCGCTTTTTCACTTTTTACAGAGACAAAGTGGAAAAATAAAAATACGAAAGAATAAGAAGACTCTTTTCTTTTACTTAGTTCACAGCCTGCGGCTGTTACTCCAAGGCTCGTGGTCGTTGACCGCTTGAGGGACAATTCACTAGTAACCTCCTTCTTAAAGAGAAGAAGGTTTCATCTTTTACAAAGAGTAGAACCGATAACAAGTTTATCGCTTCCTTATAATTTAAAGCACACGAATATAGAAAAAAAGCTAGACAAAAAAGAAGTAAATTGAGTAGATAGTTGGAGCAGAGCTTCAGAATAGAATTAAAATTTTAAGCACAATGAAACCGTGACCTCCTTTTATTAGCCATTCTAAAGAAGCCCCCATAATTGATTGATCTAATCCTGATTGGATTCGATCATGCAATAACCATGAGTGTGTTATATCTGCCCGGGCACTGGAACCTTTTCAAGCGCTTGGATTGCTGATGTAGCCATTCTAGGTGCCAAGATCTCCTTCCGGGAGATTCGATCTAATCCTGATTGGATTCGATCATGCAATAACCATGAGTGTGTTATATTCGAACCTTTTAGCGCTTGGATTGCTGATCATGAGATTCGTAGTCTATCATGAGTTGATGGGAAACATCTTTATCTTGGAGTGCTTCGTCATAATTCCAGGTAGGGTTGAGCAAGCGGGCGGGTCGGAACGGGTCGTGCGATTTTCCCACCCGACCCACCATTGGCGGGTTAATAAAATTTAAACCCAACTCGATTTTTTTTTCGTATCAAATTCGGCGGGTGGCGGGTGCCGGCGGGCGGGCGGATTGGCGGGTTATCGAATGTAAAAAAATGAATTTTACGGATGATAATTGATATAATAAGTGTCTACAAAAGAGTCTAAAATACAATCCACAGTTTTATAACTAATCAACAATGTTCATACCAAAATAGGAAGCATCTCATGGCCATATAAAAACAAGGATAATTCATAATTCAACACCAAAGTCCAAGTCCAGGTAATTAGGAATTATCCAAGTTGGGGCAAAAAATCCAAAATGCAGCACTCTTTGGCCTACAAGTAGATAAATCAAAGTTTGTTATATAATAAATTAATAGGACACAAGATTTAATTTGAATGTCACCAATTACAAGTAGGAAAGTATGAGACTTTTTATGTATACATATATTTTATTATTTGTATATATATAGGCGGGCGGGTCGGGTTTAGTCGGATTTTAAAATTAAAACCCGAAACCCGCCCGTGTACAAGCGAGTTTGTCAATTTTCTATCCATTTTTATTTTTAATTTTTTTTTAAACCTGCGGGTTGGCGGGTTGGCGGGTTCCGGATGCGGGTGGCGGGCGGGTTTAGCGGGCCGGGCGGGTACTGCTCACCCCTAATTCCAGGGGTCAGCTTCATGTTCGCTAGGGACCATGTCCGAGGACTCTCCCAAAAACATGAACCTTTCAGGTTGCCTAACAACCCTCCCACTACGACGAGGCACTACCTGTTCTTGTGTATTTTCTATGACACGCGGTGCAGTCACTTGTGGTATCTCATCTTGTACTATAGGTACTGAAGTGGATGTTTCCCCTCTAATTTCTTCAAGAACAATTCTACTTGTGGGCTTGTGGTTCATTACATAGTCTTCTTCTAAAAATCGGGCATTCGTGCTAACGATGACCTTCTGATCTTTAGGACTATAGAACAGACCACCTTTCGTTCCTTTAGGATAGCCCACAAACAAGCAAACTTCTGTACGTGATTCTAACTTATCAGCGTCTCCCCTCAGCATATGTGCTGGACTACCCCAAATCCGAATATGTCTTAGACTTGGCTTGCGTCCAGTCCACAATTCTGTAGGAGTAGAGGGTACTGATTTTGAGGGTACCAAGTTCAGAATGTATGCCGCTGTTTCTAGAGCAAGTCCCCAGAACGAACTCGGTAATTCTGAATAGCACATCATTGATCTAACCATCTCCATAAGGGTCCTATTCCTTCGCTCTGCCACACCATTCTGCTGGGGTGTACCAGGTGCGGACAATTGGGATTGAATCCCAGCCTCTGATAAGTAGTCCCTAAATTCTCCTAAGAGGTATTCCCCACCACGATCAGACCGTAGTGTCTTGATACTCTTACCAAGATGTTTCTCCGCATCAGCCTTAAATTCTTTGAACTTATCAAAGCATTCAGACTTGCGACGCATCAGGTATATGTATCCGTATCTCGAATAGTCATCCACAAAGGAGACGAAGTGTTCGAAACCACCTCTTGCCTGGATAGACATAGGGCCACACAAATCAGAATGAACCAGTTCTAACACTTCTTTGGCTCTATACCCCTTAGCCTTAAAAGGCCTCTTGGTCATTTTACCTTCCAAGCAAGATTCGCATGTTGGAAAATTTTCAACTGCCAGTGAACCCAAAGGTCCATCGGCTACCAACCTTTGAATCCTACTTAAGTTAATATGACCCAGCCTTAGATGCCAAAGATATGTTTGGTTCATTTGTGAAGGTTCTTTTCTCTTACTAAGGTTAGAAGATGTGCTATTAATTTCCGTTTGTTGCATCGTGGGTTTTATTGGATTGAGAGTATAAAGATTGTCATCCAATGAACCAGAACAGATATTAATCCTATTCTTTTTAATAATAACTTTATTATTAAAAGAAACTAAATATCCATCCTTGTACAATTTAGAAACTGAAATTAAATTCTTTCTAAAATTGGGTACATAAAGACAATCTCTCAAAACTAAAGTTCTATTCCTCTCAAACTGTAAATAAACTTCTCCCACTGCAACAGCCGCCACCTGCGTAGCGTTGCCCATGTAGACGGTGATCTCCCCTTCACGCAGTCGCCGGGTTTCCTGGAACCCCTGCAAAGAGTTGCATACATGATCAGTGGCACCCGTATCTACACACCAGGTTCTGGTAGATAACACCGCTAAACATGTTTCAACAACTAGAGAATGGGATATACCTTGATTGTGTTGATGCAGTTTGCCCTGATTATTATTTTGATGTTGGCACAGATTTAAGTTCATAGGTTCATGAGACTTAAGTTCGATATCTTAAGATTGACCAAAGACTGGATGGAGTCGGAGAGGGCTCGGTAGCTCGTTCTTCGGACTTGATCAGAGAGGGCTTGGTAGCTCGTTCTCTGGATCGGACGAAGTCGGAGAGGGCTCGGTAGCTCGTTCTCCAGACTTGATCAAAGAGGGCTTGGTAGCTCGTTCTCTGGATCGGACGAAGTCGGAGAGGGCTCGGTAGCTCGTTCTCCGGACTTGATCAGAGAGGGCTCGGTAGCTCGTTCTCTGAATCGGACGAAGTCGGAGAGGGCTTGGTAGCTCGTTCTCTGGACTCGATCAGAGAGGGCTCGGTAGCTTGTTCTCTGGATCGGACGAAGTCGGAGAGGGCTCGGTAGCTCGTTCTCCGGACTTGGTCAGAGAGGGCTCGGTAGCTCGTTCTCTGTACCGGACGAAGTTGGAGAGGGCTCGGTAGCTCATTCTTCAGATTAGGTCAGAGAGGGCTCGGTAGCTCGTTCTCTGTACCGGACTAGACTCGGGTGAGACCCAAGTTAGTCAAGTGAGACTATTCAGGCTTAATCGATTAGTGAATCGATTAAACCAAGATTAAAGGCTTAATCGATCGTTTGATCGATTACATAACCAGGGAAAAAGTTTCAATCGATCAGTTGATCGATTAGAAAACATTCAGTGTTAAAGTTCCTAATCGATCAGGTGATCGATTAGGGAACATTCTGTGCGATTTCAGAAAACCCACAGAATCAAGGGTAATCGATCAGGTGATCGATTACCCGTTTTGGAGAGAAATGAAGTTACGGCTGGTAATCGATCACCTGATCGATTACCATGACTTAATCGATCAGGTGATCGATTAAGGCCTTGTGTAATCGATTATTAGGTTGTGTTGATCGATTAGAGCTTGTTCTCCACGGCTAAATGAGAAAAAGTTACGGAAGTTAATCGATTGGTTGATCGATTAACCCAGTTCTGATCGTCTGCTCTGACTTCTGATTATTTCTGATTGTGCTTAGCTAATACTCTGTGAAGCTTGCAGGTTTCGTTTGAATTTGGACTACAATAAGAAGGGTCAAGCTTGGCTTTTGCATTGGCTCAGTTGATCGAGCCTCGTTCCCAGGTAAACGACACGGTGATGGTCTGAGCTGCACAGCGAGTTCGTCAGTGAGAGAGCTGAGAGGAGTTTGATGCTGGTTTGGTGTCGGCAAGCTCAGGTGACTCAGTGCAGTGAACTCAGAGGACACAGAGGCCGTTGGGTGTTGAGGCTAAGAGGATGAGATGAACGCAAGAGAAGGGTTAACGTGACTGAACATACTTGTGCTTGTGTGCTGAAAGCTTGCTGCTCATCGTGCTCCCGATAGCTTGATCTTCATTCTTGTTTGGTTCGAGGCTGTGCTGTAAGTTTAATCTTGTTGTGCCTCGTTGAAGTTTCTTCTTGTAATCTCTGAGCTTAACCATCTACCTGTGAGATTGCTGTGGAGAGGTAACTCCACCGAGAAGGAGTTTCATTTAGCCGGTTTTAACCGGGGTCTGATCTACCGAAGATCAAGGAGTCGTCCACCTTACGGACATGCCGAGGAGTAGGGGCAAGTATCCCCGAACCTCGTAAACCCTTGTGTGTTAAGTTTGTTCTTTGTGTTTTCTTCTACATTTTCCGCTGCGTACTAACATTTGTGTAGGAGAAAATCGAATTGGGCTAATCACCCCCCCTCTAGCCGTCTCAACGATCCTCAACTCCCAACATATCCATCATTGGGCACCCAGATTCCTTTTGGCGTTGGAGTGTTAGGTGTCCCAACTAATCCTCGCTTGCCACCTCATCTGCTATGCTGGCCCAAGATATTCTTATCTAGGTGCTCGGATCCAAAAGGGGCGCCTGGACCATCCGGGCACCTAGATCCAATAGGGGTGCTCAAAACATGAATTTTTGGTTTCTTAATTTCTTACATAACAGAGTTAGCACAATATACATAAATTACAGGAGATTGAGTTAGGATAGTTTTACAACTATCTGGTTTTGATTTTTAGGCTTCTAGTGAAACTCAAAGTCAAACCAATGCCTACTATTCCCTTCTACGAAAACACATCCTCACCTACTCCTCTCAGGAGATTTTACTTATCTGCCAAAAATTCAGTCCTCTAGACCTGTTTGGACTTTCTGCTCAGCATTTGATCCTCTGACTCCCAGTCTCTAGTCCGACTAGATCTTGGTCCTCTAAACACAATCGAATCCCTCCACTCAGTGTCCTTGATCTGTTAAGACTTCTTCCCAATCCTTTCGACTAGGACTTCCTTGCCTAGCTGATGAGCATAGGTTATATATGATTTTTAGCCTTGTTTAACACTCATCTACTTGTAATTCATTGCATATGATCTACTTTATTACACCTTATTCGTTTATTATTACATGTTTCTACTTTTTTTGCTCGGAGATCTGCTCTTTGTATGTTTTTGATTGATAGGATGTGATTCGAAGCTAAAACGATGCATTATTAATGGTGGAGCAAGAAGTAGAGAAAAAAGACTCACATTGGCCATGCTCATCAGCACGGGCGGGTTTTCTACATAGCAAACACGAGGAAATGGAGGGCAAAGATCAACGAAGAAGACATGGCCGTGCCAATCTAGGCACGATCGTGCCTCCTATTTCCAGAGCTTACACACGACCAAGCCGTGCCAAGAGGCACGATCATGTCCCTCCTACAGATCGAAGACAGCAAGGAGTCGTGCCTACCAGGCACGATCATGTCCCCAACACATAAGGAACCAGAGAAAGGGTTGTGCCTATAAGGCACGGTCGTGTCCTTCGTCCAGTATCAGATCGGTCTAGGGCCGTGCCTACAAGGCACGGTCGTGCCTTCCTTCCAAAGCGAGACTAGCTTGGGGTCGTGCTGTGCCCGCGAAAACCTTAAGGCGAACTTCCAGGCCGTGCCTTAAGGCACGGTCGTGTCTTCTATCTGGACAGTTTTGCAGGCTAAAAGTAAAATGGGTATAACTTTCAGCTTAGATATACCCACCAGCCGTGCCACCTACCAAAATGAAGATAACTTCAAGATCTATAACTTTACTTCAGGGTGTACAGAATGATTCCTTCTCTAGGCCATGCTAAATAGCACGGCCATGCTAAATAGCACGGCCATGCTAAATAGCACGGCCATGCCTCCTAACCACGGTCACACTGGGTGCTCTGCCCAAACTGCAGACCAAACTTTGAACCATCATAACTGTCGGTTCAGATAGAGTTGTGGGTCTGTCCACCCACCAAATTGAAGATAATTTGATGCTCTACAACTTTAGTTCAGGGTCCAATTAAAAAAATTTGGTTTATTGGGTGAAAAACTCATTGAGGTGGAGCCTTGTAAATCAGGGAAAATTTGGGCAGTTTTGGGGGAGTATAAAAGAGGAAACAAACCCTAAGGAAAGGGGGATCTTTGGCGGATCAAGGGAAAACCCTAAGGTCTTGGCTTTGGGACGGTGCCTCCCCACTCCAGAGGAGGCCCTAAACGCTTCCTCTTCGCCGATCCATCCTACGCCGGAGCGAGAAGATTTTCCAATGATGCCCGAGCTTCAAGATAAGTCCTCCCATCTCTTGTGGATGACGTTTTTCTTGCATACTTGTTGTAATCTTCTTGTAATGGAGTAGATTTTTTGAGTTTAGGATGTAGGATGAGCATTAATGTAATGATAGTGATGTAAGAACTACTTCATGTCAAAAGTCTCGAAAAATGAATGCGATGTGTGTTGTTGCGTATTTTTCGATATTAGGGTCTTCTCTCGTATCGATTGTTGTCGATCATTAGATCATCAACTAGTACCGAAGACGGTGATGTGACTCGTGACTTGGCTAGCCGTCTAGACGAGTGTTTGGCATGGATCACCGGTAGAGGTGGAGCTTTGATAGAGCCACTCGATTGATGTCATTCTTGCTCCAAGTCATCTGACAGGTATACCTAGAATAAATGTTATTCTTAAAAGTTTAAATTCCAATTATACCTTATACATGTATCCTACATGCGTGTGTTGTAATAATTAGTCGCACTTATTATTTTTTTTCATTGAGCATGTTTGTGAAACATGTAAATATACGCAACGCACTAGACTCAACCTAACAAAGAAGACTTCGGCTCCTAACTGACTCTGGTTGGACTCGCTCTACCAAGACTTCAACTCCTAACTAAATTTATTTAGACTTGCTCTACTAAGACTCCAACTCCCAACTGACTCTGCTTGGACTTGCTTTTTCTAATTTCCAATTAGGTCTTTTCTGCTTGGTTCCCAACCAAAGTTTAACCAACTGCCTAGTTCCCAATCAGGACTTTACACTTACCTAACTTTACTAGGACTTAGCCAATTATCTGGTTCCCAACTAGAACTTCATACTTATCAAGTAATCTACTTCACTTGACACAGAATCATTAGTTCATGGACAAACTAACTTTACACTTAGTCATACATTAATACTCTGAGTTCACTGTGGTACTCTCAACACCAACAGAAAAGCCACCAGAAGTAGAACTCAAACTTCTCCCTTAAACCCTCAGGTATGAACTTCTCAAATCCAACTCTACAGATCTTGTGATTATTAATGCAAGTTTGAATGAAGTTGAAATTGAAATTACTTTGGGAACTCAGGTTGCATAAGAAAGTCATAAGATACACTATTGATGACATTAAGAGAATTAGCCCTTCTGTGTGCATGCATAGAATTCTATTTGAAAATGATCATAAGTCTTTAATTAAGCATTAAAAGAGATTAAATCCTAATATGAAAGAGGTTGTCAAAAACAAACTGTTAAAGTTGTTAGATATAGGGGTAATTTACCCTATTTCTGATAGTGAGTGGTGAGTCATGTATGGGTAATTCTTAAGAAAAGAGGGATTACTATAATTAAAAAAAGAAAACAATGAATTAATCCTCACTAGGATAATTACAAGGTGGAGAATGTCTATTGATTATAGGAAGTTGCACAAAAAAACTAGGAAATACCATTTTCCTTTTTCTTTCATTGATCAAATACTCGAAAGATAAGCATTCACAGTTTTGTTATTTGGACGGAAAGATAAACATTCACAGTTTTGTTATTTGGATGGATATTCAAGTTTTTATTAAATCTCCATGCATTCTAACGATCAAGAAAAGATCATGTTTACATGTCCCTATGGTAATTTTGCTTATAGGCAAATGTCTTTTGGTCTATGTATTAGATTCTATTATAGGATCTAATCATATGCTAGGAGAGGGGGGAGGATGAATAACTTAATCATCTTTTTCTTTTCTTATCTATTAGAGATGTTAGAAATGTAACAGAATAAAGAATAAACAAAATAGAAGAAGACACAAAATTTGACGTGACTTGGTAATCTCTCGGATCCCTACTCCACCCATGCACTTAATTGTAAATCAACTAGTTTCTTTCTTCTTTATGCAAACCTTCTAGAAGCGGAGAAATCTCTTACAAACTTTGTAAGCACAAGCACAATTAAAATAAGACTAGTAATATAAATCTCGATCGACACTCTTCTAGTCGGTTGGAAGCTCCTCCAATCGATTAGACCTCCGCTGACTAGGTTGTAAACTCGATCCTCTTTGAGCTAAGTCTTGACCTTCCGATCACCTAGAACACTCTCCAGCTGCCTGGAACTCAATCAAAACTCATTCGTGTATCACATACCTCACACACAACAATGTTACTAGTAGCCCTAGAGTCAATTATGTGATGATTGACTAGGGGCATTTTGTATCATATTTTATTATTAATAAAGGCAAAACTTTTGATTATTATACTTACTTTATATTTGTGCCAAATAACTAAGTATAATAATATCCTTGGCAGCTAGTTCTAATCTATATCATATCGATTGCTTGAATCGATAGTGAGATGATATAGAGAATACTACTCTTAAACTTTTCTAGTCAAGCATTAATATTCAGGGACGATGTTAATGTATTGAGACTAGCATGTGGGATAGCTGGATGACTTGATCTCACAAGTCATAGATATGAGATATCGAGTTGACACATGAGTATACATTAGAGAATGTATACTGAATTGATCCGCCATGAGAAAGTTTCATTGATCGTTATATGAGTGTCATAAACTTTCTCATGTGACTATTGATATGAATAGTCCTTAGACCTGAAGTCACTATGGTTACCTACATAAAGAGTTATGTACTCTGGTATATTCAAACATCACTCATAATAGGGTGGACCATAAAGGCGATCACTGGGTATGTAACAAATTATGTGGAGGAATGTGAGTGATGTAGATGGAATCTATCATTCCCATATAATGAAAGTGATATCTTATGGTCTCTTGATAGAGTAGGACCACGAAATGCATGGTCATGCTCAAATGAGTCAATATGAGATATTGAGCTTATTTATTTGAGTGAGTCTATTTGGGGATCAAGAACATAAAGATTGATAAGAGGATGACACGGTCTATGTCTCATTGATCAATCTAGATATCGAGGATAGAAGGATATGGTCATACATTATCGTAGTCACGGAGGTTATATTGGATCTCGACATTCTTATCATTTGGGTAGCAATGATGCATTGCTAGATGCCACTCATGGCTTATATTTCTAAAATAGATTTTAGAAACATTGCCAACGTTATAAGAACCTATTGGGTCACACACAAATAACACTCTATTTGGAGATGAGTTTATTTTAGTTTGACTAAAGGAACAATTAAGCTCATTGGATGACGTAGACTTGAGTTGGACTCAAGTTGGTTGAATTTGAGTTAGACTCAAATTAAACCAAGTTTGAATGTTGATTCATCATGCATGATTAATGTGGATTAATCATGCATTAAAGAAGAGGAAGTTACATGCATGAAAGTTACCATGCATAAGTTGAATTTGAGTTAGATTCAAATTGAATCATATTGGATTTTGATTCATCATACATGATTAATATGTATTATTATCATGTAATGAAGAGGAGGAGGTTACATGCATGAGAGTTATCATACTTGATTAATAGGATTAATCATGCATTGATGAAGAATACCAAAAGCCTAAAAATCTTTGGTATTCATGGCATGAGTATAAAAGAGTTTCCTCTTGCAAAAACTTTTGGTTGGTTCATTCTTCTCCTCTCCTCTTGCTTGGCCGAATTCTCCCTTAGAGGTTGCTAGCACAACCTAAGTCTTCTCCAAAAGGTAAAAGAGTGTTAGTGTGGATACGCATAGAGGCACGTACATTTGAACGTGCAAGAGATCCGACACAACTTGGACAAGCGGGATAAGCAAAGGGCACGCAACGAAAGTATACCCTATTAGATAGGACCTTATTTTATAGATTTAACTTGTACGAATTTTTCTCTTGGATCGCTCGAGAGATCCTATTTTCCGCTGTAATTTTTTTATTTTGTCGCATAGGATTCCCAACATACTGGACTGCTAGAACAACACTACCAGAACAACTCATTGAATGGCGAGCAGCTGTCCTAGGAAATCAATGGTATTGGGGCAGAGAATACACCGATAATGACTATGTTCTCGCCAGGGAATCCTTTACAGGAAAAATCTACTGGCCAAAAGAAATGGGAACTACCTATTTTTCATTTCCCATAAACACAAAATATAAAACAGTATATGAGTAATACAAAAAGAAATACGACCATTGGGCTTCCAGAAAAAGAGCAAGTTCTATGCTGGTGAATAATGCTTACTTGGCTCGGAGCCATATGGCCTCAACCAGGCTCCCTACACCATTCCCAGAACAAACTCCAAGCTCAAACCCAACAGAAGACCAAAATCTGGACAACATGCTGGAATATTGATTCCATCAGAAGTGACGATAGCATGATAACAACAATAAGGTGTGACGCCAACCATGATAACAGAATCCACAAAGAACCTCCACTGACAAAAGAGAAGAGACAGCTCACTCCTCCACTACGAAAAAGCTCCTTTCATTACCAGAAAAGCATCCACTCCCAGAAAAACAGATTCTCTCTTATCTCTTTACTCCTTAAGCCATATGTATCTATAAATACCTTTGTCCGGATGCACCTAGGGCATCCAACCTCGAAGAACTTCCCTCTTAGTCTCTGCTTGCTTTGCTACTAGAGCTTGGAAGTGTTTGTTTTCTTTCTTTCAGCTGTAATCCTTTGCTGTGTATCAATAAAATATTGTGTGATTATTAAATATGCAAGACTAAGTTTTAAGGATCAGAAAGAATTCTTGCTTTCCTTCTCCACTTCTATCCTCAGTCCTTAGCTATTATAATGACAGTAACTGAACTAGACTAGTAAGATCTGTGCTGACTAAGTAAAGCACGATTGAGAGCCATAAGACCTGCCCCCGAGACATAGCTGAGTTGGTTACGACGCAGCAGAGTTGCAGAAGAGGGCAAGGGTTCGAATCTTGGCGAAGTCAGGCAATACTCTCCTGCGTTGTGACCAACTGAAGTTTCTTGATTACCTCCTCACAAATGGTCGTGGGGTTGATCGTGTGGGGCCGCTAAGGTGGCAGATTCCACCTTTGCAAAAGAGAGTCATAAGGCCTGAAAAGAGTCAGGGTATAATTTCTTTCTATTCAGGACGAGAAGAAGAAAAAAGAAATCAGACTCTTTCTGACTCTATTTTATTTGTTCTTTCTTACTCTATTTTATTTGACTCTATTTTATTTGTTCTATATATTGTCTTCTAGATTTACTATCTTATAAAACTTTTATATATATATATATATATATATATATATATATATATATATATAATTTAATTAACTTGCCCACGCATTAATGAGCATAAACCTCATTTATTATAAATTTGAGTATAAATATAAAATTTATTAAAAAAATTAGTCAAATGTCAAAAAAAAAAATCGTGAACTATTCTCGCTCTGAAAGTTAACTGTGTCGCACCAGAACGCACGCCACCACCTCGACGGAGGACGAATTCCTTGCCCAATCAGGCATCCGATCCGACGAGATCATCACATCGAGGTTCGGTGGAGATGAAGAAAGCAAGCGAGCGAACGAGAAATGAGGCAATGCGAGAGGTCTAACTGCAGACAACTCAAAGGGGCGAGGGCCGGGTGAAGGTTGGTGGAGGATGCACCAATTCTTCCCGCCAAGGTGGGCCATGGCGAACAGACAGGGGCTTTGTGACCGCGAGCGGAGCGGCCTCTTTCTCATCCCTGTCGCTGAGCTGCGGTCTGGTCTTTCGGGCTTCTATTTCATTCTTCGCCTCCCCATTGGTGGAGAAAAGGAGGTAGGTCTAGGGTAAACAAGTTCCCCGTGGTTTGTGCCGTCATCGTGCCTTCCACTCTCTGTATTTGCGTATCTTCTTTTTTCCTCCCCTGTTGTTGTGTAGAAGAAGAAAGCGAGGACCTTTGTGGCCACTTCTGCCTTTTCGCGTGAATTAGCAGCAGGTACTGGTGGCGTTCTGTGTAGCTTCTGATTTTGCTGCTCCTATTGCGATTAATCCATTATCATGTTGCTTTCCACCTTTTGTTTCCTCCCGATGCTGCTTCCAGTTTGATCCTTTTAAAGCCGTTCATCCCTTCTCTCCGCTCTAAGAGAAATTTGCAAAGCTTCAGCTTCAAGGCTTTTTTAACCTTGTCGTTCCTCATTTGTTTGCGCTCGATATGCGTTTTATTTTATTTTTTTGATCGGTAAATGTGCGAATGTATATATACGGGACAAAAAGGCTGGCCGTGAGTGTTTAATCAGTCCTGATAAAGCACCAGGTCGGAGTAAACAACCAAGGATCGATACATATGCACGATAAACATGCACCTGTACTCTCCTGAATACTCTCTACATCAAACTGCACCCGCTCAAACAAACAATTATTCCTCGCCAACCAAATAAAATTCTAGTTGAAGTCGTCTGCTTGAAATTGAAAATTGGTCTTGTCTATTCTTTTTTTTTTGTTTTTTTTTCTTTTATTCCTATCCATTTAAGATTTTTGTTTATATTTGGTTATTCTCTGAAAGGTTTTACCTCTATGCCGGTTCAATTACCGTGAATAAAGTAGGAAAGGAAAATTTTCGTTTTCCTATTCGTCCAGAATTTCTTCGTGGTAATCGGATAGTTCTTTGCGTTATAGCAAGTCTAGTCATTATGGTTCGTAGTTGGACATGGGGCTGCGCCATGGGAGTTAGGATTTCCTTTTTGCTATTTATTTGTTGCTCATCCACAACAACTCCATTCGCAGGAATGATTTAGCAAAGAAAATAATTGCCCAAGAGGAAGAAGGTGGAGATGGGGAGAAAAGGGAAGTGGTTTAGTGCTGTTAGACGAGCCTTCATTCCCTACTGCTGTCGAGGAGACCTTAAGGAGAGTCTTGAGAATTCCAAGGTCTCCGATTCATTCCATTCAAAAGAAGTGGAAAATATTATTACGGATTCTACTCGATCATTGCTTCCTGCTCCAGTTCAAGGGGCTAAGCTGATAGAGAAGGGGGAAGAAGAGAGCAGGCATGCCTACTCGGCGGCACTTGCTAGTGCTGTGGCTGCGGAGGTTGCAACTGTTGCCGCTCAGGCTGCAGCAGAGGTTGTTTGCCTGGCCGCCTGTGCAAGTAAGCACACAGGTGAATCAAGAAAAGAAATTGCGGCCATCATGATCCAGACTGCTTATCGACGGTACAAGGTACATTTTATGGTTTTTTCTGCCTTCCTCCTTTTGTTGTGTTATCTGGAAGGGAAAAAGGATCATAATATTTGATCATAAATCCTTGACCCAGCACAAGGTACGTAGGCATTGACAAAAAAAGGTGAATTTTCTGGAGAGCAGAGGAAATTTACCTTTTACAAGTTATTTAGCCAAAAAAATAATCTTGTTTGCCTTTTCTGTTTAGATACTGATTGTCTGATAATCATATATATAGTTGACCCTCTTATTGTCTGTCATAGGATCTGTTTGTCTGAAAATTTTCCCCCCATTTCTAGTGATTTGTGCAGTGAAAATTCACGGTTAACAAAAAAAATATTGGTTAGTGGAAAATAGGACCTTTCTCCACTCCATGCAAGCTTAGGTCTGCCATGCAATGCGAGGTTTGCTAACTCCAACGTGCCCCATTTCCCATCTACGCATCAAGCTGGTCTATCTTTCCTCCTCACATGTACTGATGTCACTTTCTCTTGCCTCATTTCCAGTTCTGTGCCTCATTGCTGAATCTTTTGCTACCCTCACCTACTGAGGCTTCAAACTTTCCCTTCACCATGTTGCCTCAGCTTCCACTACTTCATGGATTATGTCAATGACCGCAACATCATATCCCTAAGGAGGAGTGATAAGCCCACAACTAGTCTCACGAGTGAACCTCAAATTGAATTTATATTTGAAAACCCTTAGCTCACAAAATTAATGAAGTATAGGGGCCTCAAGTCGTATTTTTCCTGGGACTAGTAGAAGAGTGTCTAAATCAAGTTAGAAACAATCTTTTTTGGTTTTCAATGTAAATGGATATTTATTTTCTTTTCTCTTCTGATGTTTGGAATGAATTTTAAATTCAAATTCAATGAACTAATGAAGAATGCAGAACTTACCAATCTAAAACTAAAACAATTAAGATGCAACACAATTCAACTTCAAAGAATCAAACCTATACTAGTTAGCATTGAAATAAGCATAACAAGTCTTAACATGCAAAATTTAATTCCCTCAACTTGTACACTTGTTGAAAAGACACTAGAAACCTATTTTTGAGACTGACACTATCAAGCACGAAGGCTAGAACAAAGAACCAGACAGTGTAGCAAATGAGAGACCAATTGCCGGAAAACAAAGGGAAGAAACATAAAATCAGAGACAAGATCAAACAAACAAATGCAGGGATTAAATTTCAGGGTTTTATTGCATTTTCAGAAATCAAAAGCTAGGCATAATCAAAAAGCAAATCAATTCTAATTCATTAGCTACAATGCATGAAATTCATCATATCTTAAGCTGATAACGAGATGAAACCAATGCAGAAATCAGGAAAACATGAAACAACATGTAGAAATTAGGAAGTCAGAAAATCAAATCTCAATTACAGGAAAAAGGATGAAAATCTATGCACATCTGAAAGTTATACAATCTGATGCGTTAACCAAACAATACAAATTCAAGAATCATGAATAGATCTGATTAACAAAAGCTTCAGAAAGGAAATGAACAGAAACAAGAACTCAGTTCTTTCCCTTTCAAATTGATCTTCTTCTTGCTGTCACACAAGAACTGACTCCAGTTCAGAAACCTCACAAGAATACCACGCAACTCAGCTTGATTTGTTTTGGATCGAATCAAATCCAATGTAGCTTAGAAACCCTCCGCGATGCACAGAACAGAGCCGATCCAATCAGTAAATGCAATCTGAAACTTCACTCGATCCAGGATTTGATCGCTTGCAATTTGAACTCAGGAACCCTCAAGAATCTTTAGTGAACCCCTCCAGATGCTCTTGACAGCTCTGATTTCCTCTGATCAGAAAATCAAAACAAAAACCCGATGCAGAAACAATTCCTCTGGCGAAACCCTCACCAGATGATTTTACTCGCAATTTATCGCCAAGCTTCACTCGTGATTGTCCTCTGAGATCTAAAAACCAATTTGAAGTGGAAGATATTGAGGTTCGCCACGCAAGAATAATGAAGAAAATGGGAGAACGAAAATGAACAGTAAAGAAATCGCGACCCCTGTGCATTCTTCGCGATACTGTTCAATTCCTGGTTCAACCCGATTTAACTCCAATTCAGCTCTAATTCACTTTAGTTCAGCCCTAATTCGTATGGGTTCAGCTTGAATCGAACTTGAGTCTTGATCATGAAGTTTGGGTCAATGGATTGGATCTTGGTTGGATTCAATCTTGATTGGACTCGATCTTGATTCAATTTTGAGTCCTACAAAGAATCAAATTCAAATAATGAAAAATTAGACATCAAATCACAAAAATTATAATCGAGCTCCAAATAACCCTCATACAATAAACACAATCAAAATATATACATTAAGCATTTAATTTTCACATAAGAAATCCAACATGAATCCACAATTTATATAAAATTCTAACTCATTAAATCCTCCACACTTACTCTTGTGCATCTCGCTCAAGTCAACAAGTAAAGCAAAGAAAATCAACTAATGTCGTACCTCCCTAGATCGTTCTCGTTCATACTTAGAATCAATTGAAAGAAAATTATCTAAGGTTGTAAAGTCTCAAAAACCTAAGCTTCATGAACTAGACTCTTGTTCTTAATTAACCATATAGTAAGTTTCATTCTTCATGACTAATTGAGATGAATGTATCACACTAATTCTCACAAGATAATTTTTAGTGGCTCTCATCCTAGATGCTAATTCATGATCAATGTAGAGCTCACTCAAGCAACTCATGTTTCATGCACTACCATAAGCTTGCTTGTTTTCTACTCTCCACCACATTCTTGATTTGGAATCCACACTTATTAAGGCTTATTGAAGATGTAAGGAAACAATGAACTGAGACAATTGAAATAGAAATTAAGAAAGAAAAACTTAAGAAAAGAAACTTTAAGGAGAATGAATAGTAGTGGTATACATGGATACAATGAAATGCTAATCAATGAACCTTGCCACACCTCTAAATATTTTCTTCTGTACCCTATTCGTTTCCGTGTGCTTTTTAAGTCTATCAACCAAATATGATCTAAAATTCTGAAATTCATCTCATTGATACATACTCACTTTCACCTTTCAAATATCCCTTCAATTTCTCACTATACATGTGTCATTTGTGTTTTTCTTTTGAAACCAAGTTCAAATCTTCCACAGCTAGACTTTGCAAGAACTTACAAATTGAAACCAATCATTCAGAGCTCCAATTAACTTCTTATTAATCTGAAATTTCAATGTATAAATGACACATTCTAGCTCCAAGAACAATTTGAATTCAATCTGAAATCTCTGCTTTTGCCCCCTTTTTCTTCCTATTTTTTTTTCATTCTTTTTCAATCTTGTAACTTGATTTCTATTACTTATCAATATGCAATTATTCCTTGCAATTTGAGTTCATTTCAGTCCATCAAAATTTAAAACTTAGCTGGAACATGAATTGAATTTCAACACTGCAACTTCTGTTTTTATTCCTGCTGTTACATTTTTTTTTTCATTTGCTTCAACAATCCGGAGTAGAATCTGAGTTTATTGTCTAGAGAATGCTTGAATGAAATTAAACTTCACCGGAATTCATCAGCTCATCCAAGCTTTTGATACACTACTTACCCTCTTGAAACAATTCTGATTTCTGAAATTTTTTTCATTCTGTTTTTCTTTTTTTCTATTTTTTTTGCATTTCAAATCTGATTGGTACCAATATCTCCTTACACTTCAATCCTACTTCTTCAAATACTATGCTTGATTTATTGAAGACAATCCAAGCAAAATTAATTCACTCTTCAACAGCTTATCATAGATTCTGCATCAATCTGTTTCAACATTAGTTTCAATCTTGTTTCAGCTTTGATTCCTCATCATTTACACAACAATAGCATTTCTTTAAACCCTTTATAGATTCACAACATATTGGCTTCAGTAGGTTATAGTCTCAACAGATCCACAAGGCTTCACAATTCAGAATTTGCACTTAACAGGGTTAACACTGAATAAGTTTTCAGAATCTGGAATGTTATGGAATTTAAACCTTATTTATCAAGATTCCGGCCTTGAACAAAATATCATTTAATTATGTATTTATAGACATTTAAATTCTGATGATTTCCGGACAAAATTGACTTAATACTTTGGCACAAACCTTTGTTTCACAATTTTTTTTCACAAGATCCAGTTTAGTTCCAGAAATGATTTGCTTCCAATATTTTATTTGAATCCCAACCTACAGCTCTAATTCCTGAATTTCAGAGTATCAGACTTAAACCTCAGAATTGAGATACCAATTATGAGATTTCCAAAATAGTATCAATCTTCAACTACTTCCCATTTCAAGTTTTGTGCCATTTGCTAAAGTTGTCTTTGATTTTTTTTTCTCTGAGCTTCTCTACCTCATGTTTCCAGAACTTCTCCTCATGAATTTCAAAATTAAAATCAAGTTTAAATTTCAACTCAACCTTGTTTCAAATTATTTTGACATAAACAATTCTAATTTGGCACACTTATTTTTCCTTTTCTTTTTTTTTTTTTTCTTTTTTTTTAAGAACCAGTCTTAACAAATCTTTAACTGATCTCATGCTCCATATGCTTCAATTCTCAATTCCAACAATTGGTTTAATCACAAAAATGAAACACCAAATATTATAGAATTTGATACTATGAATATTAGCTCCATGTTAACTATATCATCCACAATTTCCACAATAATGAACACCTCCCTCACACTTAAATCTTTGACTATCTCGGGCCAAGGAACATTAAACATCATCAAAAGTACCCATATCCAAAGAGAAATTAAAATATGAATCGAAAATAGAATGAGAAAGACTTAAAGATAATGGGACAAATTTATTAACCTTTTTAAATGTGATCCTATCATAGAAATGTAGCCTTGAAAGAACACAAGCAAGTTCTAGAGTAACATTCACATAAATGCATCATACAAATAAGGTTTAAACCACACTAGGTAGAAAAAAACGTCATCTCAAGTTTATTACTCTAGACTCCATCACTAATGGTAACTCAAGTGTCCAAAAATTTTCATCCATGAACTTAAATTCTAAGATTAAACAATCAAATTTAACTCACTTTCAAAGGTTTCTAAAATGATGTAAAGAATTACTAGGAGGGGTACACTTATTCCTTAATCCAAAACATGCATAAAATGATATTCACAATAAATTTTTTAAACCAAAATGTTCATGAAATTGAAATTTTATTATTGATATAAAACTGAAAAGAAAAAGAAAAATAAAGAATGATATTAACAATGAAAATGAAGTGTAAGATGGAACAAACTCCCCTTTAAGTTGGGTAGATAGCATCCACTTAATGTCCAAACCATCCACCTTTAGCTCTTTCACTTCAAAAAATTTCTTGAGCCAGTGGCCATTAACCTTCCATGTATGTCCCGTAGCTTCATCCTTAATCTCAATTCACACAAAATGTTCATGAAATTAAAATTTATTACTGATATAAAATAAAAAAGAAAAAGAAAAAGAAAAATAAAGAATGATATTAACAATGAAAATGAAGGTGTAAGTAACAAAAAAATAGGTCCAAACCATCCACCTTTAGCTCTTTCCTTCAAAAAATTTCTTAGTGGCCATTAACCTTCCATGTACATCATCCTTAATCTCAATCATAGGGAAAAACATTAGTAACAAAAAATGGACCTTCCTATCTAGATTTGCCTTATAAAAGAATCTTGTCACTAATTTGAAACTCTTTCTTCACAATATTCTTGTCATGAAAATTCTTGGTTTTTTCCTTGTAAATTCTTGAGTTTTCATATGCTTCCAATACACATGAACTCTTAAGACCAACCCATTTACTGTCAGAGATAGAATAAGACTAAATGATACCTGCCTGATAATAGTCTAGTCACCTCTTTCTTAACAACATCAAGAATCAATGGGTTAAGTCTCCTTTGTGGTTGTCTCACTGGTTTCACATTTTCCTCCAAATAAATTTTATGCATGCAAATGGCAGGACTAATCCTAGGTATATCAGTCAATGCCCACCCTATAACTTTCCTGTGCTGCCTCAGAACTTGCAATAATTTCTCCTGCTCTGACTTTAAATTCTGGGCAATAATAACAGGTATACACTAATTCTCTCCCAAATAAGCATACTTTAAGTGTTCTGGCAAAGGCTTTAACTCTAAGAGGGTGTTTGGTTCAAGTTATCATGTATAACCTTAGTTATGTGATTACCTAGTAATCACATAACTAAGGTTATAAGGAATAAAATATAACCTATGTTGTTTGGTTCAATTCTAAATAATATAACAAAAAAACTTGTTTAGTTGAAGGTTTTAGTATATACCTCAGTTTCACATTTACTATATTACCCTTATTTAATTCTAAACACTTTTATAATTAAATAAATTTAATATTTAATTTTTTTAATAAAATAAATTAAAATTTAAAAAAATAAAATTTTAATATATAATTATTTTAATAAAATAAAAAAATAAAAAATAAAATTTTAATATAAATTTTTTTAAAATAAAATAAAATAAAAAATAAAAATAAAAAATAAAATTTTAATATATAATTATTTTTTAATAAAATAAAATTAAATTAAAAATTAAAAATTAAAAATTAAAAATTAAAAAGTAAAAATAAAATTTTAATATATAATTATTTTTTAATAAAATAAACTAAAATTAAAAATTAAAAATTAAATTTTAATATATAATTATTTTTCAGTAAAATAAAATTAAAAATAAAATTTTAATATATAATTATTTTTTTAATAAAATAAAATAAATTAAAAAAAATAAAAATAAAAAATAAAATTTTAATATATGATTATTTTTTAAATAAAATAAGATAATATGAAAAATAAAAAACTAAAAATAAAAAATAAAATTTTAATATATGATTATTTTTTAAATAAAATAAGATAATATGAAAAATAAAAAACTAAAAATAAAAAATAAAATTTTAATATATAATTATTTTTTAATAAAATAAAAATAAAAAATAAAAAATAAAAAATAAAAAATAAAAAATAAAAAATAAAATTTTAATATATAATCTGTTAAAATTATTCATTGAGAAGAAAAAACATGTACAGGGTTTATATAACCAACCTAACCCTAAGAATACTAGAGGAAAAGACCTATCTATCCCTGCTTTTCACAACACTCCTCCTCAAGTTGAACATATATATCAAACATGTTCAATTTGCTAAGAACAGAATTAAATATAGCTTGGGATATAATCTTCGTAAACATATTAGCAAGTTGGTCCTCAGATTTGACATAAGGCAAACATAGCTCTCCGGAATCAAGTCTCTCCTGAATAAAGTGGCAATTAATCTCGATGTGTTTAGTCCGGTCATGTTGTACTGTATTATTTGCAATATTGATTGCAGCCTTATTGTCACAATATAACCTAAGGGGTAATTCCGCCTTTAATCCTATGTCTTCCAACAGAAAACACAATCATAATATTTCTGCAAGACCATGTGCCATGGCTCGATATTTTGCTTCAGCCTTGACCGTGCAAAATATTTTGTGCAATAACAAAAAAGTGCAATAAAAGTGGACCTTCTATCATCTCGAGAACCAGCCTAATCTGCATCAGAGTAACATTCTCTTCAGATTACCACCTCCTTTGAACAGCAAACTTTTTTCGGGACATGACTTCAAGTACCTTAAAATTCTGTCAACAGTCTTCATATGGACAGTTTTAGGACTAATGCTGAGTATAGCTAGCACCCACCAGAAATCGCGATCTTCTCTGAAGGAGGAGACGGTGCGACGCTAGGGTTTCGCTGCCGCTGAAAGGAACGCGAGGGGTCGGCAGCGCTCGGAGTCGCAACGGCAGCCTCAACTCGAGATCTTGTGCGCTGGTGCTGTCCAGGTCTACCGAGGTTGGCGAGCGCTAGGTCAAGGGAACTCTCGGGGGAGAAACGAGAGGCCGGCTTCACGAGGAGAGGCCGACACGTCTTGCAGAGAGAAACGAGAAGAGTGGCGGCCAACGGCGGCGTCGGTATCGTGGGTGGCGAGGTAGAGATCGCGATGCTAGCAGCGACCGAGTTGGGAGGAATCGCCTTCGGGAGAGGCAACCAAGATAGGCGACGGCGGCGAGGTAGAGATCGCGATGCTAGCGGCAGGCTCGCGTGAGGAAAGGAGAAAAATCGGCGCGGTGAGAACAAGAGAGAATTCGGCTCGGCACCGTGAGAAAAAGAAGAAGTCGACGCCTAAACCTAGCCTAATACACCTGCTCTGATACCATGTTAAAATTATTCACCCGAAAGAAAAAACATGTACAGGGTTTATATAACCAACATAACCGTAAGAATACTGGAGGAAAAGACCTATCTACCCCTGCTTCTCACAACATAATCATTTTTTAATAAAATAAAATAAATTTAAAAAATTAAAAATAAAATTTTAATATATAATTATTTTTTAATAAAATAAAAGTAAATTAAAAATTAAAAATTAAAATTAAAATTTTATTAAAATTAAAATTTTATTAAAATTAAAAATAAAATTTTAATATATAATTATTTTTTTTAATAAAATAAAATAAATAAAAAAAGAAAAAAGAAAATAAAATTTTAATATATGATTATTTTTAAATAAAATAAAATTAAAAAAAATAAAAAATAAAAAAATAAAAATTTAATATATAATTATTTTTTAATAAAATAAAATAAATTTAAAAAATTAAAAATTAAAAATAAAATTTTAATATATATTCAATCAAGGTGACGGGTAAATTTATACATGTATAAGGTTATTTTTGTCTTAAATGATAAATATTGAAGGGTATTTTTGGGATAAATTTATTATTAATTTCGGAATTGTGAAAAATCTTACCCTGCCAAGGTTATCAGATTCCGGGGTTATAACTCATTTTGCTGACGTGGCAGTAATACTGTATTACTCAGGAATCGTTGATAACCCGAACCAAATAAGGTTATCATTGATAACCTTGGATAGATAACCAAGGTTATCAAAAATAACTCTCAACCAAATGCCCCTTAACTATGACTGCTCAGTAGATATGGGTGATCCTTAGGGCTCAGTGCAATCCCCTACACTCACATACCTCTCCTTTGAATCTTCTGATACATCAATTAATAATGGTGATCCTTGGGGCTCAGTGCAATCTCCTACACTCACATGTCTATCTCCATCTGAAGGTAAATCAGAACTAGGCTCCATATCAGCTACCTCCATAACAATGCATCTTCTATATCATTCAAACTAAAATCAACCCTGTAATCGTCAGATAAAATGTTATTGGCAAATAAATCAACATCAATCATCTCATCTAAAATACCAATGCTCATGATAGAATGATCCTCTCTCGGGTGCTTTATAGCATCAAATATACTAAACTGCACCACTGTGTCTCCTATCTCCATAGAAAGTGTCCCTACATATACATCAATTTTTGTCCTAGCCGTCTTCAAGAATGGTCTCCCAAGAATAAGTGAAGATCTATGTGCTAAATAATCCTCCTCCATGTCCAAGATATAGAAATCCGCAAGAAAAATCAACTCCTTCACCTTTACAAGTATATCTTCAATCATTCCAGCTGGATGAGTTTGACTCCTATCTGCTAGCTGAATAACCACTCCTGTATGCTGTATATGATCTATCCTAGCATCTGAAAAACTGATCTAGGCATCACATTAATGGAAGCTTTCAAATCTAACATAGCATCATGAAATATATTTCTTCCAATCTCACATGATACAGTAAATACCCTTGGATCTTCACATTTCTGAGGAACTGGATGAATAAGAGCTGAAACATTCTTCCCCAGGTTAATCAATTCATTTCCCTTAAGTTTCTTCTTGTGCACACATAAATCTTTAAGGAACTTGACATACTTTGGGATTTACTTAATCATGGTCAATAATGACACATTCACTTCCAGTTTACTAAATAAATTCACAAGCTCTTTATATTCTTTGGCTTTCTCTTCTTCTACATTCTTTTTTGCTTGAATTTTATGCTGTGGAAAAGACAAAGGGACTATTGGTTCCATCACTTGAGCTGAATTTTATGGGGCTGAAATTTGGGCTTGAACTTGGTCCATAATTTAGCTACTGAAAAGTCCAATTCAGGGCTGTTTTGGACTAGAAATTGAGCTGCTGTAGGTTTTTCAAGAATTTCTGATTTTGGATGCTTGGATTTGAAATAGACTTTCCACTCCTCAAAGTTATTGCATTAACATTCCTTTTAGGATTTGGAATTGTTTGAGAAGGTAATTGACTTGATCCTTGAGCTTGCATTTGATTTATGCCACTTGCAAGTTGCTCAATTTGTCTTTCAATGCTTTGTAAAGTAGAATCATTCTTTTGTTGACTTTGTTGCTGTTGTAAAATTTATTGTTGTTGCAAAATTTGTTGCATCATCTCTTCAAGCTTTTGTCGTTGAATAAATCCACTGGAATTCCCATAGTTGCCTTGGTTTGAATTTCACCTTTGTTGAGCTTGAAATGAAGAATTGAGCTGCTGAAAATTCTGTGGAGGCTGAGAATTTTAAAAGTGTTGCTGGAATTGATTTGAAGGCTGAAATGACTGATTTTGATGCTGGAAATTCTTTTGAAAATTTGACGAAGGTTGCTGAAAAGTGTTGCCTTGAAAATTCTGATTTTGGAAGCTTTGATTTGGCTGCTGGTAACTTTGATATGACTGCTGAAATTGTGGCTGGAAATGATGAAATTGAGGTTGTGAATTTTGAAATGGTTGTTGAAAATTGTTGTAGTTTTACTGGAATTACTGTGGTAGCTGGTAAGGATGCTAAAAATTTTGATTTTGATGCTGAAATTGTTGATTAACTTGCTGGAAGCCTCGATAGGGTTGCTGGAATTGATGTTGAGGCTGTCCACTCTGAAAATGTTGCTGAGAATTCGAATGTGGCTGCTGAAATTGTTGGAATTGTGGTTGATTTTGCTGTTGAAATTGTTGGGAAGGTTGTTGTTGATAAAATGAATTTTCATACCTTAAATTTGGATGATCCTTCCAACCCGATTGTAAGTAGATGAATATGAATCATTCTTTTGTTGAAATTGAGCCATAGTCAAGGCGGTCAATGATTCATCTTGTTGGAGATTAGGACATAAATTCGAATTGTGCTCTTGGATTGAACAAATGCTGCACAATCTCATTGGTTGATTTGTAGATGAAGCTATTGGAAAATTTTGATTCTTGCTCATATTATTCAAAGCCATTTGCTTCACTAAAGATGTCAACTTCAATAATGAACTCTTGATCTCCTTTTGTTCATTTGAAACCAATTGAGCTTCACTAACCCCTCTTGTAGTAAATGTTTTACTCCCAAATTGTTGTGAATTTTCGACCATATTTGAAATAAGTTTTCTAGCTTGTTCTGGGGTTTTATTCACTAAAGCTCCTCCAACTGCAGCATCTATCATGCTCCTATTCATGGAAAGTAAACCTTTATAAAAATATTGAACAAGTAATTGCTCACTTATTTGATGTTGAGAACAACTTGAACACAACTTCTTGAACCTCTCCCAATAATCAGAGTCTCTCCCATTACTTGCTGAATGCCACAAATGTTTTTCCTAATAATTGCTGTTCTTTATGTTGGAAAATATTTTTCCAAGAATGTCTTTTTCATGTCAATCCAGCTTGCAACATGTCCAACTGGTAAATAATAAAACCAATCCTTAGCTGCTCTAGTCAATGAAAATGGAAATGCTCTCAACTTAATGTCTTCTTCAGAAATCCCTTGAGGCTTCATGGTAGAGCAAACTATATGAAACTCATGTAGGTGCTTATTAGGATCTTTTCCAGATTGCCCTTGAAACTTTAGAAGTAAATGAATGAGTCCAGATCTAAGCTCAAAATCTCCATCCAACTTTGGGTAAGCAATGTAAGCTCCTTTAGTCTTGTGATTCTTTGCCATAGGTCTGCCTGATATTTTTTCTTGATTCCTCAAAGCTCTTAATGTCCTCTCAATCTCTGGATCAAATTCTACTAAATCCCCACCTACAGACCTGGTCATAAACTAACAATGATCAAAGAACAATAAAGAAAAAAATGAAAATATGCACAAGCTTAAATCAAATAAACTCTACAAGTTAATTTCGGCAACGATACTAAAATTTGATAAGTCCACAACTAGTGTCACGAGTGAATCTCAAATTGAATTTATATTTGAAAATCCTTAGCTCACAAAATTAATGAAATATAGGGACCTCAAATTGTATTTTTTCTATGATTAGTAGAAGATTGTCTAAATCAAATTAGAAATAATTTTTTTGAGTTTTCGTAAATGGATATTTATTTTCTTTCCTCTTTTGATGTTTGGAATGAATTTTAAATTCAAATTCAATGAACTAATGAAGAATGCAGAATTTATCAATCTAAAACTAAAATTAAGATGCAACACAATTCAACTTCAAAGAATCAAATCTATACTAGTTAAAATAAGCATAACAAGTCTTAACATGCAAAATTTAATTCCCTCGACTTGTACACTTGTTGAAAAGACACTAGAAACCTATTCTTGAAACTGACACTATCAAGCACGAAGACTAGAACAAAGAACCAGACAGTGTAGCAAATGAGAGACCAATTGCCGGAAAACAAAGGGAAGAAACATAAAATCAGAGACAAGATCAAACAAGCAAATACAGGGATTAAATTTCAGGGTTTTATTGCATTTTCAGGAATCAAAAGCTAGGCATAATCAAAAAGCACATCAATTCTAATTCATTAGCTACAATGCATGAAATTCATCATATCATAAGCTAATAACGAGATGAAACCAATGTAGAAATCAGGAAAACATGAAACAACTTGCGGAAATCAAGAAGTTAGAAAATCAAATCTCAATTGCACATCTGAAAGTTATACAATCTGATACGTTAACCAAACAATACGAATTCAAGAATCATGAATAGATTTGATTAACAAAAGCTTCAGAAATGAAATGAACAGAAACAAGAACTCAGGGCCTGCATGGAATCTAAAAGTCATAAACTACCTTTCTTTTCATCTGATCATGTTTCTAATTTTCCACTTGAATTAATTTATTTGGATGTTTGGGGCCCTGCACCTATTTTGTCTAACCATGGTTTTCTTTATTATGTTACCTTTATTGATCCTTTTAGTAAAAATACTTGCTCTATCCTATGAGAAGAAAATCTGATTTATTAGATATATTCTGTAATTTTCAAAAATAAGTTGAAAGATATTTTAATCGCAAAATACTTTCTGTTCATTCTGATTGGGGAGGTGAATATCAATCTCTCCATCGTCATTTTGTCTCAAGTGGAATTGTTTATCGAGTCTCCTGCCCTCATACTCTAGAACAAAATGGCTCTGCTGAGAGAAAACACAGACATATTGTTAAAACCGCCTTAGCTCTTCTCCATCATGCATCAGTTCCGCGTAAATTTTGGGATGAAGCTGTCTGTACTGCAACATATCTTATAAATCGACTTCCTACCCCATTGCTCAATCATAAGTGTTCTTTAGAAAAATTTTATAATCAAACTCCTGACTACACTTTTCTTCGAATTTTTGGTTGCACATGTTATCCATGGTTACGCCCCTATTCTAAACATAAAATCAGAGACAAGATCAAACAAGCAAATGCAGGGATTAAATTTCAAGGTTTTATTGCATTTTCAAGCATCAAAAGCTAGGCATAATCAAAAAGCAAATCAATTCTAATTCATTAGCTACAATGCATGAAATTCATCATATCATAAGCTGATAACGAGATGAAACCAATGCAGAAAACAGGAAAACATGAAACAACATGCGGAAATCAGGAAGTCAGAAAATCAAATCTCAATTGCTGGAAAAAGGATGAAAATCTATGCACATCTGAAAGTTATACAATCTGATGCGTTAACCAAACAATACGAATTCAAGAATCATGAATGGATCTGATTAACAAAAGCTTCGGAAATGAAATGAACAGAAACAAGAACTTAGTTGTTTCCCTTTCAAATTGATCTTCTTCTTGCCGCCACACAAGAACTGACCCCAACTTAGAAACCTCACAAGAATACCACATAGCTTAGCTCGATTTGTTTTGGATCGAATCAAATCCAATGCAGCTTAGAAACCCTTCGCGATGCATAGAATAGAGCCGATTCAATCAGTAAATGCAATCTGAAACTTCACTCGATCTAGGATCTGATCGCATGCAATTTGAACTCTGGAACCCTCAAGAATCTTTGGTGAACCCCTCCAGATGCTCTTGACAGCTCCGATTTCTTCTGATTAGAAAATCAAAACAAAAACCCGATGCAGAAACAATTCCTTTGGCGAAACCCTCATCAGATGATTTTACTCGCAATTTGTCGCCAAGCTTCACTCGTGATCGTCCTCTGAGATTTGAAAACCAATTTGAAGTGGAAGATATTGAGGTTCGTCGCACGAGAACAATGAAGAGAACGGGAGAACGAAAATGAACAGTAAAAAAATCGCGACCCCTGTGCATTCCTCGCGATTACTATTTAAACTCAATTTTTTTGAATTGAACCGGGTTCAATTCTTGGTTTAACCCGGTTTAACTCCAATTCAGCTCTAATTCACTCTAGTTCAGCCCTAATTCGCATGGGTTCAACTTGAATCAAACTTGAGTCTTGATCATGAAGTTTGGGTCAATGGATTGGATCAATCTTAATTGGATTCGATCTTGATTGGACTCGATCTTGATTCAATTTTGAGTCTTACAAAGAATCAAATTCAATTAATGAAAATTAGACATCAAATCAGAGAAATTACAATCGAGCTCCAAATAACCCTCATACAATAAACGCAATCAAAATATATACATTAAGCATTTAGTTTTCACACAAGAAACCCAACATGAATCTATAATTTACATAAAATTCTAACTCATCAAGGAGCTTGTCACTGATTGAATTTGTATGTGATATGCTATCCACCCTAAGCTCCTCTCGATCTCAATTTGCTACTAATCTTGAACTTCTATTTGATTGCAAACCCCTTTTGGCGCACCCCGGCTTGTCATGGATCTCCCAAGGAGGACTCAGAAGAGTCAATTTAGGCCTATATGGGTTATGTGAGTAGCGCTGAAGCTGATATCTGGAATAACTCTTTTATTTAGCATCACAACGGCTTTGTGATGACCCTTATTACCACTCTGCCTCACCTCCACATTGTGTATGACATCTTCTTCATGATTGTGGCCAAGTTCAACACAGCGATGCTCCCATTCCACATCAACCACAGCTTCCTCTGTGTCCTCTTCATGCTATTCCAGTTTGAGAACCCATGGGATGGTGACCGGTTCAAGGTTGTGTACCATCAAATAGTTGTGCAAGTGACTAGTGATCCTGGATGATAGGTTGGCAGCAGTCTTGACAGATCATTAATGGCAATGAACTCTGGATAAGGGAATGTTTGACTGTTGTGCATGGAAATGAAGAAACACTAGTGACTGAAGGAAACTGATGTGCCTTGGTCATTAAGGTTGCTGTAATGTGGTTAGAGATAGCAGGATCATAAAGAAGTTGTACATGCTGTTTCATGGGCTGTAGGTGCATCTTCAATTGGTGAATCCAGGCAAAGAAGTTGAGAAAACGAGATAACACTGCATGATTAGGCTCTGGATTTGGCCAGAGCAGTAGGCTATAGCATGGGTAGATGTGTAGTGGCAGTGTTGAATACTTGAAGAAGGGCTAGAGGGGATCCTAGAGTGATGGTGAACAGCAGCAACCACTGTAACATGGAGTAAATCCTGCTAGAGGGAACCTCAGAGACAAAACTCTCGTCTCTGTATAGTTGTAATACTTGAAGAAAGAAAGGCTAGAGGGGATCCTAGACCGATGGTGAGCAGCAGCAACCACTGTAACATGGATTAAATCCTGCTAGAGGGAACCTCAGAGACAAAACTCTCGTCTCTGTATAGTTGTAATACTTGAAGAAAGAAAGGCTAGAGGGGATCCTAGACTGATGGTGAACAGCAGCAACCACTGTAACATGGATTAAATCCTTCTAGAGGGAACCTCAGAGACAAAACTCTTGTCTCTGTATAGTTGTAATACTTGAAGAAGAGCTAGATGGGATCCTAGAGTGATGGTGAACAGCAACAACCCCTGTAACATGGATTAAATCCTGCTAGAGGGAACCTCAGAGACAAAACTCTTGTCTCTGTATAGTTATAGGGGCAACCATGGATGCATTCAGGGAATACTAAGAGAATCTCATGAACAGAAGTTAGTCAAGAGCAAAGGATGAGAGGTGGAGTGGGACTGAGCAGCCAAGAGGATGGAGGTGACAGGCTTAGTTACAATAATGCTCTCTTTATCTTGAAAGATGAATCAGAGAAAAGATGGATTGCATGAGAGTCAAGATAGTTTTCTTCGTGTATTCAACAAAAGATTGGAGAAAGGACTGATATAAATCTGTCTACAGATTACTTTTTGTCCAATTTTTTATCCACATACGATTTATTCCTTTCAAGCAAACAAAAAAGAAAAAAACAAAACAAAACTCAATCAGTCTCATAGATCCAAAGACTTGAGCAAGGAGCTCACGAGTTCACTGCTATGGCCAACATTGGCAGTCTTGCAGCCGGGGCTTGGTCGTGAGTCGTGAGGCGTGGCCTTCCGGCCTTGGCTTGGCCGCCAGCTGCAATCACAGTTAGCTTGCACCTCTTTACCGTCTTCCTGGTTCCTGCCTTTCCTTCCCTGCTATTCCCCTTTTTTCCTCTTTCTTTTCTTTCCTTTCCTGTGTGGATTTTTCTCCACAACAATCATTCGTCTTTTCTCTATCCATCTTCCAGAGTAAACAGAGCATGAATCAAAGAAAGCAGATGTATTGTTTTGAGCATTAAAAGTGATGTAGGAGGGAAGCTATACTATGACAGAGACGGTACCTTTCTTCATCATTTTTAGGAAACTAGAAATGTGCTGCACGGCTCATATTGGTAGGCTGATGGGGGCACTGACTGGCCTTTCAATCTCTGGAAAGCAGCATGGCACTTCTTTCATGGATCAGATTGTAGCAGATCTCTAATGAATACTTTGCAAATGTGAAGATGAGGCTAGGGAATCCGGTGTTGAGAGGAAATATGAGGTGGTAGGATTTAATTATCATCAAAATTGATTCTACCTTAGACCTCTTTATAGAGGCAATAACATGATCATAAAGGAAAAGAACACTAAGGAATAAAATATACATTTAGATGTTTATGCGGTAGATTATTATATCAAAATGGGAAATAATTGGGAGCAAATTAGGAAGGATTAGAGAGAATCTACTAAGAGATTAAGTGGCAATCTCCTTCCTTAACAGATCAATCATGCATATGCTAAACTACTTGCTAATGCAACTAATTTATTTTGGTGGGACAATCTCATATGCATTTTGGACTTTATGCTCATGATAATGCTGGTTATAATGGTACTTCTGCTTGCCAACGTTTGTTATACAATATTCATTTTAGAAGTCATATCGTGGGTCAGGTTGTTAGTACCAAAACCTTCCACCATTTGTGCATTTAAACAAAATTGAAGCTAGCTTATTGAATCTGAAGTAAACTATTTCCAGATTCAATGATATTGATTAATGTTCAATTCTGCTACATGAACATATACAATAACGTAGGTATGATGTCATGATTAAACTTGTAAACTTTTTACTGAGACCTCTAACATTGATGAACAAGTTTGTCAGTAGAATTTCATGAATTACTGGATTGGTGCTTCTTATCTTAGCTGGTCTTTATTGGCAATGATAAATGTAACTTGTTGCAAACTTTGTCAAGGCAAGGAGAAGATTGGGAGCTTTGAGAAGACTGGTTAAGATTAAGAGAGTTCTTGATGGAAATGTTATCAAGCCCCAAACCAGAAATTCATTGCAGTGCATGCAGACAATGGCAAGAGTGTAGATGCAGATACATTCTAGGAGGGTGAGAATGGCTGAGGAAAACCAGGCTCTCCAGAGGCATCTGCTACGTAAACGTGAAAAGGAACTAGAGAAAGTAAAGGTGCATATGCTTTTTTTGTCACTATCGGCAACATTATTTTATGCAGGACTTATAACTCAGAATAAACAAAGGTTAGTTCTATAAGTAAATGAGATATCAATTACTTAGACTAGTGGATTGTGGTTTTTAAAGGTTGGTACCTGTTCTATGAAAACAGGTTTGTCTTTAATTGGTGTGCTAGAATGATGCTGATAAGATTTGCTGTTTTCTTTGAAAATTTTGCAATGAAAATATTTGCAAAGTCTAGAAAAAGAGATGAGTTTCACTCTATTTCACGAAGCAAAAAATGTGCAATCATAAAAATAGTATTTAATCTCAGATTCTTCTTAACTCGATCAAGCACTATGATTGTTACTTCTCTGGTATATGCTTCTTCTAGAGCTTCTAGATGGAGCAATGACATGATAGTGATTGTTGAACTGCAATGTATCAGATGAAATTCCTGTTCTAAGTGAACATGCAGTTTGAATGATCATAAGAATTCTTTCTGACTGACATGGGTTGTTGTGATACTTATTACATGAAATCAGTGGGCATGAATGATGAGCCTAATGTTTGTGATACTTTTCTGCAAAAGGTGGAATCCGCTACCCCAGCAGCCCCACACGGTTGGTCCCACAACTATCTGTGAGGAGGTAAATTGAAAAACTACAGTTAACCACGATGGGGGGTATTGTCTCGGCTTCACCGAGATTCGAACTCTTGCCCTCTTCTGCAAACCTGTTCCGTCTAGACCCGACCACGGTTCGGAACCGACGGTTCGACGGTTCGGAACCGCCGGTTCGACGGTTCATGACAGGTCGACCCTTAACCTTAACCGCCCAAGACGGTTACGGTTCACGGTTCGGTTCACGGTTCGCCACGGTTCGTGACGGTTCGAGATTATTATATTAAAAATTTTAAAATTTATTAAAAAAAAAAGCTTGCACTTATTAAGTTGCCTACGTATCCCCTTAGGGTATAGGGGAATCAAAGCCCACGTAGTTCTTTTACCTTTTATCCTTTTACATTACTCACTTCCATTTCCTCCCGTTTCTCCCGTTGTATTCGTTCCTTCCGTATCAAATACTTCGGCTTCGTCTTCTGAAAGTTGCATTCCTTGAATTCTTTTCTCGGCTCTGGTCCAATCGTCGAGTAATGCTTGGGCTTCCAATGAGTCGGGAGACATAGTTAATCGCCGTTCATCTAGTAAGATATTTATGCTTGGGCTTCCAATCAGTCGGGAGACAAAACCGGTTAAATTCAATTCATCTCTAAGCAAGATATTTATGCAATAAAGAAAAATAAATTTTCTTTATCTAAAGAATTTCATTCAATAGACAAATTAATTTCCAGATTTTATTAGAACTAATCTAATTATAAAAATCTAATTAACATAATCATTGCCCAATTAATTTGATCATTGTCTGATGGAACAGCCCAATTAGATGATCAACATGCAAATGAAATAAATTTATTAACATAAGTGTGGATTTGGCCTAGTGGTAAGTATCTTGCCTAGGATGCGAGAGGTCTTGAGTTCAATTCTTGGCATGATGCTCCTATATTTTTTTTTATTATTGGGCTGGCTCAATTATTTGACCCAGAAAAATAATCCAGCCTGTCTGATCCAATAACTTAATCTGAGGGCCTGTTCTGATCAGCCGTCAGAACCGGACAGACAACTAAAAAAAAAAAAAAATTAAAGCTTGAACCGCCGGTTAACCGGCGGTTCAACGGTTCCAAGATGGCTGAACCGTAACCGGCCCGGCAGGATGCCGGGCCAGTTACGGTTTGGCCCGACTAACCGGGTCAACAGGCCAACCGGCTCGTTGACCCGGTCCGGTTCCGGGTCGGGTCCGGGCTGGACCCGGCCCGTGGTCGGGTCTAGTTCCGTCGTAACCAACTCAACTATGCCCCGGGGTAATGTTTATGATACTCTTCTGCAAAAAGGTGAAATCCGTCTCCCCAACGGCTCCACACGATCGGCCCCACGACCATTTGTGAGGAGGTAAATCGAGAAACTGCAGTTGATCACGACGCAGGAGGGTATTACCTGGCTTCGCCAGGATTCGAACCCTTGCCCTCTTCTGCAACTCTGCTGCGTCGTAACCAACTCAGCTATGCCCCGGGGGCAATGTTTATGATACTCAATACATGAAACCAGAGAGCTTGATGAGCTTGATGTTGCACATATGTAAAGAGAGATAAAGCGGAGCTATATCATAATATTTGATATAAGATCATTCCCACTAAGTCTATGAGACAGATCTAAGTGGGTCCATCATAAATCAAAGATGCACTGAAACCAATGGGCTAATTAAAAAGTCTGACTTTGTTGCTGCTACACATACATGAATGTGCTTTTCCAAATAGCAATAACATTTGTCTCAAAGTTAAACACTGCCTATAGAAAAATTGACCATACGACAACTTAATCATCTCATAGAGAGACAGAAACCATGTTTGTAGGGTTATAACCTTCTAGGGAGTAATGGGCCACTATGTTAACTTGAGTTTAAATAGTTTACACCACAATTTAGGTCATTGAGTTTATTGGGCCATTTGTATCATGAGACTGAGTAGTTCATTATCAAGAGTCATGATTTCTCCTAGTCTTTACCCGTCCACTACAAGAATAATCATGATTAGCAATGGAATTTTCCATCGCTAATCGGTCACTAAATGGGGTTAACGATCGATTAGCGACGGAATTTTCTCGTCTCTAATTTTTTAGTCGTTGACGTCATTTAACAACGGAATTAAATTTTTATTGCTAAGTAGTGACGGATATTTAATATCCGTCGCTAAATTTAATGACAAAATTAAATTCCTGTTACTAAATTTAGCGACAGATATTTAATATTCTATCGCTAAATTTAGCAACGGAATTAAATTAGCAACGGAAATTAAGATCATAAACGGAGTGCACTGTTTCGTCCCTGATCTAGTGATGAAATTAAATTTTCGTATCTAATTAGCGATGGAATTTTAATATTCCATCGCTAAATTTAGTGACGGAATTAAATTTCTGTCACTAATTAGCGACGGGATTAAGTTTCCATCACTAATTAGCAATGAAATTTTTAATATTCCGTCACTAATTAGCGATGGAAATTTAAGAATTCCATCGCTAATAACAATTCACTTTCGTAGTCTTAATCTGTTTTTATATATTCCCTGTTTACATTAACAATTATAATTATAAATCATCACAAACGATAATTTTGACAATATATATACTTCACAACCAATTACTATACAATTCACAACAATACTACAATTACATACATTTTTCAATAATACAATTACACTTAGATAAACAACAATATAATTACAAACCTAACAATGTATTAACTACTAAGATACAATAAGTTAATCAATCCAACAACTTAACAAATTCAATCCAATCCAATCATGATACAAATTAAATCAAAGTAGAACAATAACATATTAAATGTCTAATACAATTATAATATAACAAATGTCTCAATATCTAAATACAATAAGTGAATACCATATATCTGAATATAAGTTATAACATTTCAAATGTCTAATACAATCATAATCTATGAAATATTTAAGTAGCAGTATTGAATCCTATAAAAAATATAACAAGATAAGTTATTAATAAAACAAAGATATGCATTTATTATGAAAATTAATAAATTTAATTTGCATGTTCACGAGTGATAATTAAACAAAAAAAGAAAAGTTAAAAATGTTAACATACCTCTCATGCAACTACTAATCAAGGTCCTGATAGTCATGAGGGTCCTGATTCTTCTGCGAGTCAAAGCCATGTGGTGGTTGCGACATTTGACTCATGCCAGCTATGAATTCAAGCATCTCCCGCGTAATGTTCTTGTATTGCAATTGGGCTTGGTGAGACTTTTGAAATGCCGCCTTTAATGTGGAGAGTCGATTCTTTAATTCTTGATTTTCTTGCTCTAGGACTTCTACTCTAGTAGATGATCCGCTGGGACAACCTCTAGTCGTAAGGGCCATCACATGGTCATAAACGACTCTCGCCTTGGATTTAGACTGTAGAAGATGGAGCTCTTCTTCCTTCTATCGACCACATCATAATAGATCTCATTTACTTGGTAGAGAAAGTCTGCATCTCACCTCTCTCTCTATCAGGTTGAGACGTATGTGCAATTCTGGTAGTTATTTTAACCTATTTAAAAATAAATTCATATAAAATATAAAATTAGAAAAGATAATCATTTGTAACAGTTGAATAAATTTAAAATTTAAAATTTAAAATCTTACGTCTAATGTCTATGATTGAGGATCGACAAATGTGTCATCTTTAGACTTGTGTGTTTTAGTAAAAATCTCCCAACAAGTAGGAGATCGCTGTAGTTCATGCTCTTGAAGATTAAAAAATATAATTAAATCAAAATAAAATCATTGATAATTAAATAATTCTAATATAAATATATTAATTGTAAACTTGCCAAGTCCATGGCATGCTCGACGATGGAACGAGATCTAGTTGTATGCTTTGTGGATCCGGTGCTAGGGCCAGCTAGCTTGGTGTTTCTGTTGGCTCGAGTTGTAGCCGAATTTGACTGCCATCTTTCTACAGCCCAGATGGATTGTCATACATCCCAAACATTAACTGGGATAAAAGATGGTCTTACACTTTTTCATCTGCATTTGTAGTGCAGATCCTTGTACAATTTGGCACAAGTATCATTTTATATTTTTTTAAATGCCTCGTGCCCTGGCTCCCAGGTATATTTTTCTGCAAAAAAAAGTTTAAAAATTAGTATAAACAAATAAAACTCTTGATAATATACATTAATTTCTGGTAGTAAAAGTCTTACATGCTCTCGTCGACATGCTACCAAGTAATAGCTAAAAGACATACTCTCTCTAAATTTACTAGATATGTAGGCCGCAACTCGATGACCATCTGGAGTAAAACTGTATTATAAAATATATAAATATTAGACATGTTATAAAAAATTATATGAATTAAAAAATAATAATAACACCAATACTTACCACCTTCAACAACTCGCAAGACAGTCTGACCATCGAGTGCTGCTATCTGGTTTGACATATCTATATCTGCAAAATAACATTATAACACATATATTCGAAATAATAATGAAATTGTTAGTGAGATATACGTGTAACAAAACAGATAATTTTAACCTGTTCTGAATTAATTTACAATAATGCTAATATTCATTCATCGTTACAATCTAAATCATTAACATTAACATTTTCAGGATTCTCCTCGTTAGACTCAGTTCAACAAGCTCTTCATTGTTGGATATGTCTCCATTATCTATCTCCTAATAAGGTATATTAGTATCTACAAGTAAGATGGATGTTGATTGAATCTGGGAATCTACTAAATGTATCTCTATTTTTTGATTTTGAAATGCATCATGGTGTTGTGCCTGTTGGGTTTTCCGGGCCGCAAAAACCGCTTTTGCGTTGCGGAAACCCCGGAATCCCATGCCACCGGATCCGTGCGAAGAACAAAAAAAATACTTGTACATGTTTAAAGGACTCTACATCTACATGAAGAGTTTTACCCTCGAAGCGTGCCCTTCGCGTATCCCGCTTGTCCTTTCGCAACGTCGGATCTCGAGGGAGTTAAGTGTACTCCCCTCTACACGTATCCACACGGACAAATGATAGAGGCCTAAACTTTTGAGTGTGCTAGCACTCCTTGAAGTTTCAGCCAAGTATGGAGAGGGAGAGGAGAAGGAGAGGAAGAGCCACCAAGGAGGAAGAAGAAGGAATGAATGAAAAATTAAAAAACAAAATCAATTTGCTTCATTCCCTTTAGGTGGCCGGCCACTTCTCAAGGGGGGTTACAAACCCCTTTAAATGCCATGAGTTATAACCCCTTTTGTAACTCCCATGAGGTGGCATCCCTTGATGATGTGGAGCATCACCATTGATCATCACATATGCCACATAATCATGAAATCACTTGGTCAAGTCAAGCATTGATTATGAGGTGACATAAGTCAAGTCAAACTTGACCATGACATGACATAAAGTCAAATCAAACTTGACCATGACGTGGCACAAAGTCAAGTCAAACTTGACCATCAAGTCAAGTCAAACTTGACCATTAAGTCTTCCTTCTCAAGTCAAGTCAAACTTGACTTCTAATCTCCCAAGGTTGATCAAATCAACTCAATTAGTCTAGTTTGGTTTACACTTAATCCAATTTGATTCATCACATGAATCTAATCCTCTTGATTCATCACATGAACCTAATCTTCATCTAATTGCCCTTTGTGTGTGACCCTATAGATTCTTGTAACGTTGGCAATGCTTATAAACCAATTTAGAAACATAAACAATGAGCGGTATCTAGCAACACATCATTGTTACCCAAGTTACAAGAATGTTGAGATCCAACATCACCATAGTGACTACTAATTGTGACTCTCACAATATGTGACCATGTCCTTCTATCCTTGATATCATGATTGATCAAACCGAGGCATAGACCGTGTCATCCTCTAATCAATCTATGTCTTGAATTCCAAGTAGACTCACTCTAATCAAATAAGCTCAATATCTCATATTGACTCATTTGGGCATGGCCATGCACTTAGTGGTCTCACTCTATCAAGAACTATGATATCACTCCCGTTATATAGGAGGGATAGATCCCATCTACATCACTCACATCCCTCTACATAATTTGTTACATATCCGGTAATCGCCTTTATAGTCCACCCATTTACGGGTGACGTTGACGAAGCCAAAGTATGCAACTCCTTATGTTGGGAATCATGGTGACTTCAGGTCCAAGGACTAATAGTCATACTAATAGCCACATGAGAAAGTATATGACACTCATATAACGATCCATGATACTTTCTCATGGCGGGTCATTCAGTATACATTCTCCAATGCATACCCATGTGCCAACTTGATATCTCATATCTATGACTTGTGAGATCAAGTCATCGTGTTGACCTACATGCTAGTCTCATCGCATTAACATTGTCTCTGAATGTTAATACTTGACTAGGAATCTTTAAAAGTAGTGTTCTCTATATCATCTCACTATCGATTCAACCAATCGATTGACATAGATATAAATTATCTACTCAAGGACGTTATTATACTTAGTTATTTGGCACGAATATAAGTAAGTATAATAACCACAAAGAAATGCCTTTATTAATATAGAAATATGATACAATGAGTCCATACAACAATCATATAATTGACTCTAAGGCTCTCACTAACAGTGCCGTGTTGGAGTTCAGTATTTCTATGGTCGAATGAGCCGTCATACGACAAACAGCTAACCATTCACTAACTTTTCTTGCCTTCGTCGGGTATTCAAGATAAAAATTCTCCGCTTAGACCACAAAAATGAAAAGTTTAAACTTGTTGAATCTTTTGTTTACGTTAACCTCAACTTTTCTTGGAGTTTATTCTAGTTCCTGTTCTGAGAGTTGGATCATACCAAGAACATTTGAATAATACACACCTTTTTATGGGTAAAACAAGATATTCAATCTCAATGATTTCTTTAAGGCTCCCGTAATAATCATACCCTGAATTATTATTGTTGATAGATTCTTTTATGTAAACACCAGAATTAAAGGTCAGCCTTTGTGAATCCCGTTATGCCATGTGAAATTTAAAATCATTAACGCAGTAACTAGAATATACTTGTATCTTTCGGAGGGGTCCAGAAGCAAGATTGATTATCCTTCCATCTTCCACATTTGATATTCTATGATTAATCACCTATAATAGTAAGTATAATATAAATTAGATTAAAATTTGATACTGATGTATGAAAAATTATTTATTCTTTTAACTTACATAAATTTGAAACCACAATGCAAATTCCGTCTCTAATTTTTCCTCGACTTCACTTGCACTGATTGATGAATTTTAATACTGAAGTTGTTCGTAAAGGCTGTAATGGATGAAAGGTAACTTTAAGACAATTGGGATACTAAACATAACTAAAAAGGGATTAGTAGTTGATTATATCAATTAACTCACCTTATGTACGGTTTGACCTCACAATTCAGGAGTATGTATGTTCTTGCAGCATTATATTTTTGTTGATTTACTATCTTGAAATAGAAGCACTAATTAGCTTACCAGGAAACTTGAAAATAGAAAGCATCGTAGGATCAATTGGCTGAGTATCATCAGAGTTTCTAAGATTCTTGCGATGTCTGATTTTGATATTATCAACAAAATAATAGGAGCAGAAAGAAGTTTTTTCAACCAAATAAGTTTTACATATTGACCCCTTGACTCTTGCTTTGTTACAAATATTATTTTTTAATTTTCTCAAAAACCTTTCAAATTGATACATCCATCTATACTAAATAGGATCAGTTAATTGTGCCTCGTAAGATAGGTGAACGGGTAGATGTTCTATTGAATCAAAAAAATTTAGTGAAAATATACGCTCAAGGTTACATAGTATGACAGGAATATCAGTTTTTAGCTTAAACATATCGACCGTCATACATTTGGCAGATAAATTTTTAAAAAATAGACTCAGTTCTGTAAGTGCTTGTCAAACATTATTAGGTAGCAGGTCATGAGAAGTTATTGGAATAAGTCTTTGCATGAACACATGAAAGTCATGATCTTCAGTCTAAACATTTTTAACCTATTCATATTTACGTATCGAGTCATATTGGAAGTATACCCATTAGGAAATTTTATCTGTTTCAACCAATTATATAAAGCTTGCTTACCTTTTCTATCTAATGTATAACAAGCCTTTGGAAATTGCTTTATTGCTTCATTCTGATGTAATTCAGGTCTGTTAATCAATTCTTTTAATTCCTCTCATGATTTTGCAGTGCCTTTAGTTCTTCCAAGAATATTCATCACTGTATTGAAGATATTATTGAAATTTTTTTTCTTGACACGCATCACATCTAAATTATGTCAAATCAATAAATATTTCCAACATGATAGGTCCTAGAAAATGCTTCTTTTCTTCCAACATGATTTCTGCACTTGACTTCATTGTTAATGGTAGTTTTCTGATTATAATATTCTTTAGAAAATTTTTCTTATTTCTCTTGAAAGGGTGTTCAACTGGTAAAAATTTACGATGATTATCAAACCAAGATACCTCATACTGCATGGTAATAAAAATGCACCAGACTCTGTCATGTAATGTGGAGATGCTAATTTACCAATTGTGCTCTATTCCAACAACATTGAGTATGCTAGAAAATCACTAATTGTCCATAATAAGGCGGCATGCAAGGTAAAATTAATTTACTTGCAACATCATAAGTCTCTGATCCTACATTCTATAATTCAGTCAACTCGACAATCAGAGGTTGCAAAAAAATATGTATCTTCTTTTTCGGATCCGTCGGACCTGAAATAAGCACAATCAGAAGTATAAATTCGTCTTTCATGCACATCAATGGCGGTAAATTATAGGGTGTAATATAACTGGCCAAGATGAATATTGCTGTCCTGACTGACCAAATGGTTGAAATTCATCTGTAGAAAGTCCTAATCTCACATTACGTCGTTCCATCGTAAAGGTAGGAAATATTGTATCAAGATGTTTCCATACAGGAGGGTCACAAGGATGACATATTATACCTCCATCATGCACATGCTCATAATGCCACCTCATGTAGTTAGCTGTCGTGGCAGATGCATACAAGCGTTGAAGTCTAGCAGTTAATGGAAAGTAATACATAACCTTCCATGCAATATTTTTTTTTCTTCTCTGGTATGCGACTACGATGCTTATAACGAGGGTGAGTACAGATTCTGCATTCAATCAGTCATTGTTTTTATTCTAATATATCATGCAGTTGTTTATACAATAATCAATCTTCTCTACTGACAAATCTAAATCCCTCATTAATTTCTGTGCTGTAGAAACTATCAGTCATTTGGTGATCAACAGGGAGTAATTTTGACATCAATTGACAAATGTCATTGTAACATCGTTCTGAGAAATGATGATTTGCCATGATATTCAATAACCTTGCAGTAGCTGATAGTTGAGAATGATCAGATGAAATACCTTTCCACACTTTTTTTTACTAGTCTTTAGCATGTCATATAGTTGCTAAACTACAAATGTTGGTATTTCATCTGCATTGGATGGATCAACTGCATTCATCGCATTATAAACCATTAATTACATCACATTCTCATTAGATATTGATTCCTTTAAAGCAGTTGTGTTAGATAAAGAAGCAGCTGAAGTTTCAATTGGATTATACACATAAGGCGCTCCATGACAGTACCAATTATAATAGTTTAGAACAAAATCATTTCTACATATATGTACTTTTACGGTATCCTCATCACGGAAACTTTATTTTTTACATTTGCAATGATTAAATGGACAACGTAATTCTGCACCATTCATGTATTCTGGATGACTCTTAGTAAAGTTCACAAGCTTTTTAACTTCAGCATAAAATTCAGCTTGGATAAATCCATTTTCCAATCTATTGTACATCCATTCATATACATTGTAACATTCTGCAATAATAAATTTTCATTGAATACAAATAATATGTTAAAGTAAACATGCATTGAATAGAAAATCATATTAATATTAACCTAATTGATGGTTATATATTTGATTAACCATTATATATTTGATCAGTATTTTCAATTCAAATAAGAATCAAAATATACTTGACTATCAAATTTAAAAATATATATATATACTATTGATATTTTATGTTTAACAAAGGAGTAAAAGATCATTCTAAATAGCTATATCATTATTCACTGTTGATATTTGATGTACAAAATTTTTTTATTTTATTCATAAGTTCTGCTTCGATATCGCACTAGCATCCATATATTTTAGATACATTGGTATCACATAAGCATCCAGAAAAGGTAGGTATTTAAGACTTCCATCATCTCTAGTATACTATTGTCATGACAAATTGCTCATCTGACAAAATATGGAAGTGAACCGAAATAAGGTTTTAGTGTTGTAAATTGAAGTTCCAGGTTTAGACACTACAAGATTCAATGTTGTAGATTCAAGATACAATTTCAGTTTCAGTTCTAGTTTTATATTGCAATTATTAACTAGTTTTTTTATGAATATCATCTTAACTTCATGCATTGATAAATCCTTGTGGTAATAAAATATTACACTATCAGTATTTGACGAAGTCTAATCAAATAAACATCTAGCTATAAAAATTATACAGTTCTATTTTTCATGCAATTGGAATCAATATAATTTCGACATACCTAGATATTAGTACTCTGGAGAAGCACAAAGAAAATACCACAGCGCTGAGATCAAATTGCAAATAACCTCAAGTCGTTTCCCTTCAACTATAACTATTGGGATCAAAATCAACACAACAATTACAAGATCATCACGACATATTACAAGATAAACACAAAAAAATCTAGATCACCCTAAATTTGACGCCTACGAATTCGGCCAAGCCAGGCTCGACGTCGACGAGCTTAGTCGGGTTGGGCCCGACGCTGGCGAGCTCGGCCGGGCCGAGCCGACACGGCTGATCTCGCCCAGAACGGGTTGGTGTTGGGAGAAATCGGAGGAGTTGATAAATCGGTGTCGGAGAATCTTACCGGTGTTAGGAGATCGGAGATTGGGAGAAGATTGGAGGAGCGCCGGCGACGGAGAAATTGAAATCGAGAGAGAAAGATCATGAGGGGGGAATAAATTTCGGCCGGAAACTCTAAAAACGCGACTTTAGTGACGGAAATAACATTCCATCGCTATTTTAGCGACGGAAGTAAATTTCTGTCGCTATTTAGTGATGGAAATAAATTCCGTTGCTAATATAACAACGAAATAAACTACTGTTGCTAAAGTGACGATGGAAATCTAATACAACGATGGAGATTTTCATTCCGTCGTTACTTTAGTGATGGGAAGATTTAATTCCGTCGCTAAAATACAATATAGTGATGGAATTAGAATTCCGTCGCTAATATAGCGATGGAATTAAACTTCCGTCGCTAATATAGATTATTCATGTAGTGTTCATTATGGCCTGATTTATCCTTTAATGGTGTTTTATAGATTATTTAGCTCAACAAAGGAAGATTTTAGATTGAACATGCGGTTATATGTTTATCTTTTTATGTTTTTTGTGATATCTATTGATTTGTTCATCTTTTCTTCCAAATTGAACTATTATTGGTTGTAGGCTAAAGATTTATGTTTGCTGTTAGATTGCAGAGGACTGGGATACCAGCCTCCTATCCAAAGAGAAAATTGAAGAAAATCTACTGAATAAACAGGAAGCTGCAGTAAAAAGAGAAAGGACATTAGCTTATGCATATACACATCAGGTAGGGAGCATTTTTTTATCTTTAATTCATATTGCTGCTCCTTTATATTACAGTTCTCAATTTTCTTTAACTTATAGTAGTGTTTTCCATTCTTTTAAACCAGCCATTGTGGTTATTCTGTATTTCTGTACTAATGTTCTCGACTCCAGAAATAATTTTATGCATTTTTCCTTTCTCAGTGGAGGAACTCTTCCAGATCCCTAACTCAAACATTGACTGACCCAAGCAATACGCGTTGGGATTGGAGCTGGTTGGAGCGCTGGATGGCTGCAAGGCCATGGGATAATCAAAGCATAAAGAAAATTAATGATCACACATCCACAAAGAGTGCTGGCCGTAGTTCCGTTGTACCTACAACAAAACAGTTTGATACCAGCTTGGAATGCACACCAGCAGCAGCTCAGAAGTCAATCCGACCTCCGATCCATCCATCATTTGAATCACCATGCTTGAGGGCACAATCTGTCATGACTAGAAAAAGATCAGAGAGCCCAGGAGATGTGTCCGCTGAGAAAAGATCATTCTCCTCAGTAAATAAGAGCCGGTCTCCTCCAATCAACAAGCGCAGTATAACTGCCGCAAAATTTTGTTGCCATTCAGGGCCCCGAAAGGTAGATGTTCTCCCAACAAAGGATGTGACTACCATCAGTGAGGAGCAAGTACCAAACTATTGAGTGAATGTTAGGCACAGTTGAGAGGCATTTGCTGGTTTGTCCTCTACAGCTCGGCTACAGATTTGAAATTTGGGTTTGTGATGCTTGCAGCTTGTTTGTTGTGTTAGTCTATGGTATTTGCTTGCAGACACGCCCAAATGGGGGGAGTGGTTGGTCTTGTCGATGGGCACAACTTTTATTGTGGTTTGGCTTGGGTTGTGCTTGTAATTAGATTGGCTGCAGCACTGATCTGGAGTTGTGATGTAATCAGATTGCCTGGGGTTGCAGTTGTGATGTAATCAGATTGCCTGGGGTTGCACATTGTTAATGGGAACACTGATCTGGACTTGTTGATTGAATTACTTTCCTTTTACACCTTTAGACACCTCTCATCGAATGCAGGTGAATGACTATTCATTCCTTTATCTGACAAAATTGTATTCATTAAGCAGAGATGCTGTGGATTGACGGACAAGAATGTGGGAGTTGGACCAATCACTTCAGGCCACCAAGAGGTGTGTGACATCAGTTCAACCAAGTCAGCAAGCATTTGTCAAGCTGTGTTGTGTCACATTGGAGAGCGATGCTTTGGCCCTTGGGACATAGCTGAGTTGATTACGATGGAGCAGACTTGCAGAAGAGGATAAAAATTCGAATCTCGGCGAAGTCGAGCAATATTCTCCTCCATCGTGATCAATTGCAGTTTCTCGATTTACCTCTACACAGATGGTCGTGGATCGATCATGTGAGGCTGTTGGGGTAACGGATTTCACCTTTTTGATAGAAGAGAGCGATGCTTTAAAATATGATTTGATATGAAGTTGAATTCGGCTGTCTTAGGGAAGACTTCCTATTTGGATCCGGATAAATATCAACATCTGTGATTAATTCTAACAAAGATATTTATTCAACGTAATTAATTTTTTAAAAATTTAATTGTGAGTCTCGAATCACTTTATATTTTTTGAATTTTTTTAATGGTTAATAAATTTTTTTTATAAAATTGAATCGATAATTTTCAAGATTAATCAATTTAAAAAATTAAATATTTAAATTATTAAAATAAACTAAGGCTCCACTTGTTGAGGGACAGTTATAGCTAATCGATGGCCAAGGCTGGTGAGGTTTAACTGTCAAATGACTTAAGTGATCAAGTAGGTCAGTTAGTTGGAGAAATGTTGAGTTGATTAAAATATCTATTGAAAGTAGAATCGTCAATTGGAATCAAATCTACTGAAGCATTTGTCGCCTAGTAAAAGTTTATATAATTATGAAAATAGTTAATTAGATTTGTGCAGAATAATAATTTGTAGCCTATTTGAAGACAACTCAAAACTTATAAAATAAATAAAGGGACAAGAGGAGTTACGTCAGCGCTGACGGAAAGGCTTGACAAAAACACTATAGAAAGGGTCTGAAATAACATTCAATTAAACATTATTTTCTTAAAAAAATAAAAAATAATAATAATTTTAAGATTAATATACAAAGAATGATTGAAACATTCACAACAAAAAAAATATATTTTTTTAAACCAAGAGAATTTAATTCCGAAACTTTAACCGGTCTCGAATGGACAGTAAACCTAGAACCTTAAAATTTTACATTAAAACTCAATGACTATTATATAGAAAGATAGACATGGACAATTAACAGTATGATTTAGTAAATATAATCCCTCCTCTTCACAACAAATAGAAGAAGAAGAAGACACACTAAATCTAATGCATATTGAAGACATCTCTCTCAATACTTTCTTTGATGATTTAAATGAATATATTTATATGCCAGCAGAAGCTGCTCAATATTTAACTAGCGAAGAAGTAGCAGAATGAATAAGAACAGATTGAAAAATTACATGCATATTTAGATCTAGATTGGAAATTTTATGTGGATGACGAGTAAAACATAATTGCTAAAAAATAAGAAAAAAAAATCTAATGAACCTCTCAGAATCAGTAGGAACTTCTAGACCACCAGAAATACATTATCCAGAAAGTACTATGTGTTGGGTTGGAAGGGTGCAAACATAGCCCACATCTAGATTAAGGATTTAAAAGGATGAAAGATATCTCCATTGGCATGAGGCCTTTTGGGTTGAGTCTAAGAACAAAACCATGAGGGCTTAGGTCTAAAGTGGACAATATCATATCATTGTGGAGATATTTTGATTCCTAGGACCCTACAAGTGGTATCAGAGTGAGGCCGCTCTTCACCGGACTAACCGCTGGAAGAACCATGATCCAGATCTAACAATGTGGGTTGAACCTTAAATAAAGGAAGTGGGTGCTCTGATGGGAAAGTCTTGAAAAACCGTTCCGGTAGATTCTT
>NC_133869.1:1937110-1984716 GCF_044706935.1 Curcuma longa
TACCATTGATGGTTCAGATGGAATCCATATATATCTCCACAACAGTACGATATTGTCCACTTTGGGCCGACGCCCGCATGGTTTTATTTTTGGGCTATACCCAAAAGGCCTCGTGCTTTATGAGATATTTTTCCATCTTATAACCCCAGGATCTTTTCCATGAACTATCAATGTGGGACTTTGATTGTTATCCCAACATGCTCCCGTGTCTGAATCAAGAGGACCAAACACTAGGCAGGAAGTCCTAGTAGGTCGGGTGGACCAAGGGGCAGGAAGTCCTAGTAGGTTAGGTGGACCGAGAGGCAGGAAGTCCTAGTGGGTCGAGGATTTAGAAATCAAATGGAGGCTCTCCGTTTGAGGGGGGCCCTGTGGTCCTTTATTTGAGGGGGAGATTGTTGGGTTGGAAGGGTGCAAACATAGTCCCACATCTAAAACACATGGAAAAGATCAAGGGTTTAAATGGATGAAAGATATCTCCATTGGCATGAGACCTTTTGGGTTGAGTCCAAGAACAAAACCATGAGGGCTTAGGCCCAAAGTTGACAATATCATGTCATTGTGGAGATATTTTAATTCCTAGGACCCTACACTATGAGAACTCAAGATTACGGACAGGGGCATCCTCCTAGAACGTGCATAACTCTCTATACAAATAATAATCCACTTCTAAGAACGATAGGAAAAAGAAGACCACCAAAAATTACTTTCTTTGGCAAAAACTCTGTTTTATTAAACATTACAGAATGTGATCCATAATTATGTGATACATATTTAGAATAATGGATTGTCTTAGTAAAAAGAGACTATCAAGCCAAATACAATTAGATATTGAAACAGGAGAAGCCATGATGAGAGTAGGCAAAAACTATTTAGGAGATGTAGCTAGAGTTGCTTGGGAAGCCTATAAAGAAATGTTGGGATCGATGCATTCGCTAGAGGGGGTGAATAGCGTTTTTCATTTTTCTCCTGCAAAAACGTCAGCAGAAGCAAAGAAATAGAGAAGAGAATATCACAACGCTAACCTGTTCGATTTACTAGGTATCCACCACTACGAGGTGACTAATCCAAGGATCCACACACACAGCCCGATGATTCCACTATCGAAAACCCTCCTTCTCGAAGAACTCTTCGAAGGTAGAGAAAACCCTCACAATCTTGATCTCTTCCTTACAGTAATGAAGATCGACGTTTAGAGGAAGAGAACACAAAAACACAGTGTGAATGTTCAGCAAAGAATGAGAGAATGAGAGTTGTTGTTGTTCTTCGCGTCGAACACCACTTTTGTGATTTTTCGGAGCATCAGTCTACTGCTCATAAGGCCAGTCGACTGATGACCTTAATTGCTCATTAATTGCTTCAAATCTACGCAGCTGTCAGCCAAACGGTCGACTATCAGTCGATTGCTGGAAACGCTAGTCGACTGATACCATTCGACTGGCAATCGACTCGCAGTCGACCAAAGTTTCTGTGTGTGTCTTGGATCAACCCCAGTCGACTGCTGGCAGGGCCAGTCGACTGCTCTAGCTAAAAACTCCCCCTTTCAGTTATTTCTGTTGGGTTGCAAGGGTGCAAACATAGTCCCACATCTAAAACACATGGAAAAGATCATGAGTTTAAAAAGGATGAAAGATATCTCCATTGGAATGAGGCCTTTGGGGTTGAGCCCAAGAACAAAACCATAAGGGCTTAGGCCCAAAGTGGACAATATCATGTCATTGTGGAGATATTTTGATTCCTAGGACCCAACAAGTGGTATCAGAGCGAGGCCGCTCTTCACCGGACTAACTGCCGGAAGAGCCATGATCCAGATCTAACCATGTGGGTTGAACCTTAAACAAAGGACGTAGGTGCTCCCGTGTCTGAATCAAGAGGACCAAACACTAGGCAGGAAGTCCTAGTTGTGGCTAAGCAGGAAGTCCTAGTAGGTCGAGTGGACCGAGGGGCAGGAAGTCCTAGTAGGTCGAGTGGACCGAGGGGCAGGAAGTCTTAGTAGGTCGGGTGGACCGAGGGGCAGGAAGTCCTAGTAGGTCGGGTGGACCGAGGGGCAGGAAGTCCTAGTAGGTCGGGTGGACCGAGGGGTAGGAAGTCCTAGTGGGTCAAGGATTCAGACATCAAATGGAGGCTCTCCGTTTGAGGGGGGCCTGTGGTCCTTTATTTGAGGGGGGGGGATTGTTGGGTTGCAAGGGTACAAACACAGTCCCACATCTAAAACACATGGAAAAGATCATGGGTTTAAAAAGGATGAAAGATATCTCCATTGGAATGAGGCCTTTTGGGTTGAGCCCAAGAATAAAACCATGAGGGCTTAGGCCCAAAGTGGACAATATCATGTCATTGTGGAGATATTTTGATTCCTAGGACCCAACAATTTCTTCAACCTTTAGCCTTGACGCAAACCTTCAAACGCCTTCCACAAGCCTCGTGCTCATCCTTGCACTAGCTTGAGACGTTTCCCTCGGTTTTGTCGTGCTAAGTCTTCCTTGCCAAGAGGCCGCGCCTCCGAGACTTTATCAATTGCCAAGAGGCCGCGCCTCCGAGACTTCACCAATCGCTAGGTCACCACTCCTGGGCTTTCCTGTGGACTCAAACCACACATGTTAGATAACAACACATTGCCTAACTTAAACCAATTTTAGCCAAACATTAAAATCCAATCACTTGGAGCACGATTGCACCGACAATCTCCCCCTTTTTGATGTTTGGCAAAAATCGTTTAAGTTAGGTCTTTAAATCAACATATATAACATGAATTCAAATAACCAAAAGCAAATAACATTGCATCAATGAATTCATCATTAAACATAATCAATAAAATATGTATCAACCTTTCCATTCTCAATCATGCATTAAACATCTCCAATCTCCCCTTTTAACTTCCATAATGTAACTTAAACCATCTCCATTATAATCAATTAACTTAAACCATTTTCATTCTCCCCCTTTTTTGTCAAACATCAAAAATAAATGCTATAATAAGACAATAATAACAAAAATTGCACCAACAATTAGTTAAACATGTCATTTGCACTAATAAATCGAAATAATATTGAATTAAATGTCTAAAAATACTCCTTATGACCAATTATATGCTACTAGAGCATGCATTTAACAATGAGGTCCAGAAGAAGTCAAATTAGTAATAAGATGGCACAAAATAGCAAAGTTCAGAGTAATCAGTCGACTGATGACTGCATCAGTCGACTGGTGACTGATAAAACAGTTTTCTATGTTAAATTTGAAAATTCATAAGTAATTCAGGGTGTTACCAAAAATCACAAAATTTTACACACAAATTACTTATATTATACATGATCAATGAAAAATAATTACAAAGTATTTTTTATGATAAAATACTATTTTGATACAATGTATCAAAAAGAAAGAAACTTCATCAATTTTAGAGGTTTTGTATCACTAGGAAGAATTAAAATGTTTGTCTTTGAATTCTTAGTCCTAGTGGGTACAAAAATCATTAAGAAATGATATCAATTATCAAGTTTAAGGATTTAAAATGAATTTTTTTAAATATACGACCAATCTCCCCCTAAATCCATGATTAACTTTTAAACTAAAATCCTCCCCCTTAAATTAATATGGATAATTTTAAAAATATCAATAGGCTCCCCCTAGAATCATGATAACCTCAAAATTTTTATAACCCAATCTTTTCACTCACAAACCATCGTAAACACAAGTATGCAACATTTTATCAAGTTTATCCTTAACTTCATTTCAAAAATCAATCAAGCAACAAACATTCACTAAAAGATAGATAATAACATAATAACAAAGAGTTTTACATCAAAGTCAAGCAACATCAAACACAGATTAAGTTCTTGTCCTCAAAATACATCACAAGAGACCACTCAAAATATTCTATCTACTCATCATCAGCAGGAGGAGGTGGAGGAGTCGAAGATGACATATGCATATCCCGAATCATGTCATACATTTCCTGTTGGCGTTGGACATAGACGGCCAACTCCTCGCGAAGATCCCGAATCTCCTTACAATAAGTCTGCATCTGTCGGCCAATATTCTGGAATCCCAGACGTATTATCCCCTCAAGATGGTCGAACCTCGCGTCCAAGGTACTGGAAGAAGGCGCATCAGATGCTGGAGTAGCATCCGCTGGTGTATCACTATCATCATCATCCTCCTAAGAGCCGGAGGAGATATCCACACGTGCAGCACCACGTCCACCTCCACGAATCCAAGTCATCGCCCCGTTTCGATATACTATCTTTGCTAGCTTAAGGTGACGGGGACCTAGTTGATCATAATCCTTGGACAGATGCCTAATGGTTCCTACGGAGATATCTATATTTCTAAATGCAAGAATTTGAGTGATGATGTGTCCAAAAGGCATGTAGAGTTTTCCATTGACAGGAGAAGAGAAGTGAATGATGGAAATGAATATATGTAATGCAATGTCGATGTCAAGATGCTACTCCAAGGCATACATCATAATCAGGTGAGGAAGACGAATCATAGCTCGACCTTTAGTTACAATAGGAAGGACACAATCTAGAATAATTCTGTACCATGTATAATGGAAGTCAGACATATTGTTTGCATGAAAATTAGTGCGAGAGGGATTTCGAGCAGTACCAAAGAAATGCTCATGAATACGGTTGATTGTTATATGTTTAAAAGAGCCAGTTATTTTGTTTCCAACATCAGAAAAACACACAAAAGGGTTTGATGAAGGTCGACACCCAATGAAAGCACGAATAACTGATGGTGTGAACCAGATAGGAATGTTCCTTACTATGGTCATGTATCGATTTTCATCTTTGTCTATAGGACGAAGATTTACAAAGAACCCTTTGCATATATCTAGGTTAATATCATGACAACAAGTCATTAATCGTTCAAGACGATAGAATTTGATAATATCCCAGATTTGAGGAGTGTTTGATTGAAAATAGGACTGATTGAGGTAACGACAATCCATTAGGTGGAACTCAGTTGTTTCATATCGATGTTGAGCATCCTGGCTATGGAATCTTGACTCTCGTAATCCATCAGAACCCTCATCAGAACTATCACTAGCCACCCTAAGTGGGTTTAGTCTGGGTGGACGTTTTGCATAATGTTTTTTCCTAACTCTAAATGCAATGTATGAATGATAAAGGCAAAAACATGCAATAGAGAACAAGTTAGTTCATAATCACGATGAAAGTGATTGAAAAAGAGAGAGGTGTGTAATTTTGCCTTCGTTCCATGATGTTTTGATGAAGAAGGACTTGAGAAACTTTGGGAAACCCTAGTTCCCTTGAAAAGGATGAAGAAGAATGTATAGAATGGGAAGGAATAGGGCTTGAAAAGGATTTAGAACGTTGGAGGACTTAGAAGGAGGGAGAGCACGGCGAGATCGGCGAAACCCTAGGTTTAGCAGTCGACCGCCGTGCGCGGTTTCTTTTAAACAAGTCGCGCTATTAGTCGACTGATGATTGCTCCATTAGTCGACTGTTTAGTCGACTGATGATAGCTTCAGTCGACTGATCCTCCCGAACAGAAACTCACAGAAAGTTTGGTCGAGTGTGGGTCGAGTGCCAGTCGACTGAGCAGTCGACTGATAGTATCATCAGTCGACTGATCCTTGATTCAAACTTCACAGAAAGTTTGGTCGAGTCAGGGTCGTGTTCCAGTCGACTGAGCAGTCGACTGATAATATCAGCAGTTGACTGATCGCTCACTTTAGAATCCACAGAAGGTTTGGTCGAGTGAGGGTTGAGTGTCAGTCGACTTAGCAGTCGACTGATAACTGTATCAGTCGACTGAACAGTCTGAAATCAGTTTGTGTCAATTTCTGATACAAACTTCGAAAATGCCTAGAAAATTTCACAAAATTCAGAAAATTCTGAAATTTTGCAAACACATTTGTTTTGACATTTTCAATCAGGGAAAAATGAAACCTTGTGAATTAGGATTTTATTTTGTGAGCTTGGCACAAACTCCAAAGTTTGGCACAGACTTACAATTAAGTATCAATTACGAGTTATATTATGACTTCATTGAAATTGATAGTGCCACTAATTGTTGATAAGTTATTAAAATGATTTTAAACCATTTAAAATGTCCAACTATGATCGATGAGCAAGATGTCCATTAATTAAACATTTGCTTGTCCCATAGTTGATCTAAGATAAATAAATTGAAACTATTCATGCCTCATTAAGATGCTAAAAGACATAAGTGATGTATGAGTATCATCCTAACATCTCACATAATATTCAATTGAAGAAATACACAAGCAAGCCTTCCTAGGGTCTTGTGAGATGTGCAAAAGTAACATTTTGCTATGGGATCATGCAAAACTAAAGTCATGATTTTTCAAGACACATATCAAATTCCCTCCACATCACTATCTAAGTTCACATTTGTCCTATAGTATTTGAAGTTACTTTAGCATTTTCCAAACCAAGATTTCTTGATAATTCCTTTAGCATATTTGGTTTGGTATTCTCTCTTACTTATACAACATAGAATACATCACTTTTGGGTACCCAAAAACTAGATTCACTAGTATTTTGTAAATATTTCTTAGGAACCCAAACTTGTCTAGTTTTGTCCTTAGTAGTTGACTTGTTCAATGACCCTTGTCTTCCTACTAGGGAAATATATGATACTTCCTTAGGTCTATATCCTATTCCAGCCTTGTTATATACTGCTCTTTGACTATTTAGTACCATGTCAAGATTTTTAGATCCTAATGTCAATTTCTCTAAATATTTTCTTAATTCAACAATTTCTATTTTTAATTTTTCATTTTCATTTCCTAGGTCATCATGGTTACAAACACTGTTCCTAGTGGTCCTAAGTGCTTCTTTTAATGCCTTGACCTTTGACTTTGACTTAACTAATGCATTCTTAAGGTAAGCAATAATGCGATAAAGAAATCTTTGTTTTACCTTATCCATTACCTCTTCCTCGCTCGTTGAAGATTCGTCATCGGTTGAATTTTCTTCTTCACTTGAGGTATCATGGTCACTCTCTCGTCCCATGAGTGCCATGCGCTGGGTGATGTGGAACAACTCCTCTTCATCGTCCGAGGAGTCACTACTTGAAGTATCCCAAGTGGCTTGGGCTACCATCACCTTCTTCTTCTTCTTGTCCTTTTTCTTTCTTTCTTTTGAGTCTTCTTTCTTCTTTAGCCTCGGCAGTTTGGCTTGATGTGCCCCTTTTTGTTGCAGTCATAACAAGTTACGTTAGGATTATAATTCAAACTTTGACTTTTACCTTGAGATGGTGGAGTGAACATTTTCTTGACATTTCTCCTAGTGAACCTCCTTGACTTTCCCATCATCCTTTTGACGTAGTGAGCAATTTCTTTATCTGACATTTCCTCATCGCTATCTGAGGATTCGGACTCAGATGAGGTTGCCTTCTCCCTCTTTTTCTTCTTCTCCTTCTTTTCTACAAATAGAGCTATACCTTTCTCTTTTGTAGACAAGTTAGCTTGTTCATGTAATTCGAATCACAAAATAATTCATCTAATTTAACAATTGATAAGTCCCTTGACACTTTATAAGCACCGACCATTAATGCCCATAGAGTGGTTCGGGGAAAAGCTTGAAGCACGTACCTGACCAAATCCCGGTTGTCGAGTTTCTCACCTATGACGTGGAGACCATTCACGATCTCCTTGAACCACCCGTACATTTGACTTACCGTCTCATTGGCCTTCATTTTGAAGATTTGGAGTTGTCCAACCAAAATATCTCTCTTGGCTCGTCTCGATTCACTAGATCCTTCATTTAATTCGATGAGCTTCTCCCAAAGCTCTTTGGCCGAGTCAAATGGGCCGACTTTACTTAGTTGCTCTTTTGATAGTCCGCATTGCAAGGTCGTTGTTGCTTTCGCATTTTCTTGCGCCTTCTTGCATGTATCTTTGGACCAAACTTTTGTAGGAAGAGGAAATCCAAGAGCGTCCTTCGGCTTCTCAAATCCGTCTACAACACTAAACCAAATATCAATATCGTTCATTAAAAAATATTGCATCCTACTTTTCCAATACGCGAAGTCGTTGCCGTCGAAGTAGGGTGGTCGTGCGATGCTGTATCCCTCTTGAAACGCCATGAATGTTTTCGGTTGAGCTGTAGGATCGGAAAACACGCTAGAGGGGGGGTGAATAGCGTGTTTGCACGCTTTTCGATTTTTCGATAAAACCCGAGTACGAAAACGGAAGCGATTACTTAATAATAGCGAAAGCGATAATTAATTGCACGAAAGTAAATGACTCGGTTTGTTTTTACTTGGTTCACAGCGCAACGCTGCTACTCCAAGGCCCACGGTCCTTGACCGTTTACTTTGGGCAATCCACTAAGATACTTGCCCCTTACGGCAGCAAGTATATCGAAAAAATCCGGTACAATAATCGATTACAAAATGATTGCTGGAATTTAAGTACACTTTTTGTTACCGATTTTTTGATTCCCCGGAGTTGCGACTTCGGCGTCTCGGTGTCCGTTGAAGTAGCTTGAAGCAGGTGCAGCACCGACGTCGAAGACTGGAAGCTCAGAGGTCGCGGGGAAGGCGAATGAGAGCGAGAATGAGTGAGTGCTCGGCTCCTGCTCGCGGGTGCCTTATATAGTCGACCTGAGTCGACTCAGATCGCCATCTGGGTCGACTCCAGCTGAGGTGGCAGATCAAACTTTATCTCTGTTAACGTTTATCTCGCCTGGGTCGACTCAGATTGCATTCTGGGTCGACTCCAGCTTCGTTGGCGGCGGAGACGATCAAATCTTGACTCTGGGTCGAGACTCAAATTGATTGTTCTGGGTCGACTCCAGGCCGACTTTGACTCTGGGTCGCAGATCTGAGTCGACTCCGACGCGCAGACCTTGACCTTGACTTCCGGCTGATTCGGCTGGAGTCGACTCCAGAACCCATCTGGGTCGACTCCAGGTCCGAAAATCAGATTTTCGGCCTGTTTTGGTCGGCTTTTCTTCCTGCACAAAAGTTAGCTTAACATATATAAAAGATATTGAGTCGGTTCGCTGAACCAACTCCGAGTCTTAACTTCGGATCTCCGGTGAGATCCTGGGTTAGACCGGCGCCTACAGTTCCTCGTAGGAACGCGTCTTCACCCACTCCACTCGGGAGAATTTACCTGATGCCAACCAAGTCCTCCTGACTTGTTGGACTTGTGCTCGGCTCTGTCGTTGCCCCCCAGGACTTTAACTGCAACTGATCCTCCTGATCAGTCCAGCCTTCTGCTGCAACTTGTCCTCCTGACCCAAGTCCAGCCTTCTGCAACTTGGTCCTCCTGACCCAAGTCAGATCTTGCCTGGTGCACGTTGACTCTGCCAAGTCTTCTTGCCTAGCCACACTAGGACTTTAACCTGTTCTCTGAAAACTCACTTCAAACTGGTTAGTCAAACCACATACTTAACTTGATCCTAGTTCCATAATCAAAACATAGGTTTGACCTGCTAGTGCTTCCTGCACTAACAATCTCCCCCTTTTTGATTATGGCAACTTAAGGTTTCAAGTTAAGTTACTTAATCACAATTACATTTAACACCAATATTCAAAACAGGAGTATAAAATGAGCAATTATTTAAAATGCAGTGCAAGTGTGTTTTGCTCCCCCTGAATCCTTCACTCCCCCTTTTTCAAGTAACTTATACTTTTTCAAAAAAATTTTTGAATTTTTGAAAACACTTGAAATTCTGGAATTTTTGTCTAACTTAAATTGAACCTCAGTTCTCTCCCCCTTTGACATAATCAAAAATTGGGTTCTAATGGTTTGAGTCCAAGGTCCAAGTTTACTAAATAAACTTAATTTAGACAAAAAAAAATTTCCTTTTGGTCGCGTGTCCAACTTAGGTTTTAGCTATCCACTAGAAAGTAGTAGCTTGACCCAGTTAGCCAAGTTTAAGTGTATCATCCCAATTTAAAAGACTGTCTTTTTGTTTTGGGACACTTAACTTGATCAATATGAATTAAAGTCTAAGCTGTTTTAGTTGATGCACTGACTTAAAGCATCTGTTTTTGGCTTAGACTAGATTCCTATACATCTCACCCGTTCTATGTTTTAGCAAACACAAACAAGGTATCTAGTGTGTTTTGTGAGATGTCCACCTAGATCTATAGGATCATGCTTTCTAGGGGGTTGCTTCTAGTCTAAGGCAAAATCTCCATTTGCTTAATTTTGAAATCAACTTTGAAGAAAAAGTAATTTTGAAAAAATATAATAGTTTTGAAATCATTTTCAAAATATACTTATAATAGATTGAAAAACATGTATTTTCAAAAACAAATTCCTTTTTCCTACTCTACTAAACATAACCCTAGTTTTCTTCTAAGTGTACTGAACTCGGATTCAGGTAATGGTTTAGTAAAGATGTCGGCTAAGTTTAATTTTGACTCGACATAATCAAGTACAATTTCTCCTTTAGCGACATGGTCGCGTATAAAGTGGTGTTTGACTTCTATATGTTTGGTCCGTGAATGGTGTACTGGATTTTTGGTCAAGTTGATTGTACTTACATTGTCTATTAGGACTTTAGTGTTTTTATATTCTAAGTTAAAATCCGTTAATGTGTGCATCATCCAAAGTAGTTGTGCAACACATTCACCTAGAGCAATGTATTCAGCTTCAGTTGTAGACAATGCAACACAGTGTTGCTTTCTACTACACCAGCTAACCAGACAAGGACCCAAGAACTGGCATCCACCGCTTGTACTTTTGCGGTCTAGTTTACAACCGGCATAGTCTGAATCTGAATATCCAAATAAGTTAAAGTTATTATTTCTAGGGTACCACATTCCCACAGTTAAGGTTCCTTTGATATATCTTAGTATTCTTTTAACTGCGGTTAAGTGTGATTCCTTAGCATTTGCTTGATATCTTGCACATATACCTACTGCAAATAATATATCTGGTCGACTTGCAGTTAGGTATAGTAGACTTCCAATTATGCTCCTATAATATTTTAAGTCTACTTGTTTTCCATTTGGATCACTATCTATGTTGCAATTTGTTGCAATTGGAGTATTTATTTCTTTTGAGTGTTCCATTCCAAATTTGAACACTAAGTCTTTAGCATATTTACTTTGATATATGTAATTTCCATCTTTAGTTTGTTTGATTTGGAGTCCTAAGAAAAAATGGAGTTCTCCTACCCAACTCATTTCAAATTCGTTTTTCATTAGGCTTATGAATTCTTTTAAGTATTTTGAGTTGGTTGAGCCAAAGATTATGTCATCTACATAGATTTGGGCTATGAAGAAGTCTTTATCTATGGTTTTCACAAATAGGGATGGGTCTATTTGTCCTTGTTGGAATTCTTTAGTTACTAGATAAGTAGAAAGCCTTTCATACCAAGCTCTAGGAGCTTGTTTAAGTCCATAGAGGGCTTTCTTTAGTTTGAAGACATACTCAGGGTGGTCTTTGTCTTCAAACCCTGGTGGTTGACCTACATAGACTTCTTCTTTTATAAATCCGTTTAGGAATGCGGACTTAACGTCCATTTGATAGAGCTTGAATCCTTTATGAGCCGCATAGGCTAACAACATTCGTATGGATTCAAGTCTAGCCACGGGTGCGTAGGTTTCGTCATAGTCAAGTCCCTCTACTTGACTAAACCCTTTGGCTACTAGTCTGGCTTTGTTTCTAACTACTTCACCCTTATCGTCTGTTTTGTTTCTAAATACCCATTTAGTTTCTATAATTGATTTGTTTTCAGGTTTAGGAACTAAGTCCCAGACTTGGTTTCTTTCAAATTGGGCTAACTCTTCTTGCATTGCTATGATCCAGTCAGGATCTGACAATGCTTCTTCTAGACCTTGGGTTCCATTTTAGAGATCAAGGCAATTTGACTTAGATTCCTATAGGCGGATCTGGTCCTCACGCCTAAGGATGGATCACCCAAAATTTGGTCAGGTGGGTGACTTGCCCTAAGTCTAGGTGCTTGGGTTATCCTACTTGGATCTGGTTCAGCTCTTTCAGGTTCAGACTCATTTCTGTTGTTGTTATTAATTATTCTAATTTCTTCATCTTCCTGATCTTTTGTATTAGTTGTGTTATACTGATTATTAAATTTTATTATTTCATCATGATTTACTGTGTTTGTATTTTCTTCATCAAATATTACATTTGTGGTTTCTTCTACTTTTAATGTATCTTTGTTATATACCCTATAGGCTCTACTGGTTAGAGAATATCCTAAGAATATTCCAGGATTAGTTTTAGATGTAAATTTTCCTAAATAGTCCTTGGTGTTTAGTATATGAACTTTACATCCAAACACTTTAAGATAATTTAAATTGGGTATTTTATTATTAAATATTTCATAAGCTGTTTTATTGTGTCTTTTATTAATTAGGACTCTATTTTGAATATAGCAGGCTGTGCTTATTGCCTCAGCCCAGAATTTATTTGCCAGCCTATATTCATTTAACATTGTGCGCGCGGCTTCTTGTAATGTTCTATTTTTTCGTTCCACTATTCCGTTTTGTTGTGGTGTTCTTGGACACGAAAATTCATGGTGGTAGCCATTGTCTTGGCAGAATTTTATGAATTTGGCATTTTCAAATTCACCACCATGGTCACTTCGAATTCTTTTTATTTTTAAATCTTTTTCATTTTCTAATAATTTACATAGTGTTGTAAATTTTTCATATGTTTCATCTTTAGTTTTTAAGAATTTTACCCAGGTGAATCTTGAATAATCATCAATTATTACTAAGCAGTATTGGTTTCCGCTTAGTGACTTAGCCCCGTGGGAATCAAAGAGGTCTAAGTGTAGTAATTCTAAGATTGAGTTTGATTGAGCTTGACTAGTTGCCTTATGTGAGGATTTTGTTTGTTTTCCTTGTTGACAAGCATTACATATTTCATTTTCTAAGTTTATTAATGTTGGTAGGCCTTTAACTAATCCATTGTGACTTATTTTTGAAATAAGTCTGACATGAGTGTGACCCAATCTTCTGTGCCACAACCTAGTTTCCTCTTGTTGTGTTAGCAAACACTTGAGTGAGGATGAGGGTAGGTCAATGTTATATATGTTATTTTTCCTGATCCCAGTTAATTTAATCTCTGGGTTTTCTATGTTTTCTAGTAGACACTTGGTTTTGGTGAACCTAACTGTGTAACCTGAGTCACACAGCTGACTTATACTAAGTAAATTGAATTCAAATTTGTCAACCAATAAAACTTTTCTAATTTCGAAATTTGAGTCTAATTTTATATTACCTGATCCGATTACCTTTAATTTCCCGTTGTTCCCGAATGCAACCGTCCCCAAGTCTTTGAACTTGAGTTTGGTGAATTTTGATTGATCTCCAGTCATGTGTCTGGAGCAACCGCTGTCCAACATCCAGTTATCCAGTTTCTTGTGTTCCTATAAATTTAAGAAACACTTAGTTGGATTTTATGGATCTTGGTTTTTGAATTAAATATTGAAGTGAATTAATTTTGTAAATTTGTTAATTAATTTTAAAGTTAATTAATTTTAAAAATTTTTTGTTTAATTAATTTTGAAGTTAATTTAATTTTGAAAAATTAATTTTGAAGTTAATTTAATTTTGAAAATTTGTTTAATTAATTTTGAAGTTAATTTAATTTTGAAAATTTGTTTAATTTAATTTTGAATTTAATTTAATTTTGTTTAAAATTTTGTTTAATTAAATTTTGAAGTTAATTTAATTTTGAAAATTTGTTTAATTAATTTTGAAGTTAATTTTTTGAAAATTTGTTTAATTAATTTTGAAGTTAATTTAATTTTGAAAATTTGTTTAATTTTTAATTTTGAAGTTAATTTAATTTTGAAAATTTGTTTAATTAATTTTGAAGTTAATTTAATTTTGAAAATTTGTTTAATTAATTTTGAAGTTAATTTAATTTTGAAAATTTGTTTTTAATTTTGAAGTTAATTTTGAAAAGTTAATTTAATTTTGAAAATTTGTTTAATTAATTTTGAAGTTAATTTAAATTTTTAATTTTGAAGTTAATTTAATTTTGAAAAGTTTAATTAATTTTGAAGTTAATTTAATTTTGAAATTTTAATTTAATTAAGGTTAATTAAGTAAGGACGGCTCCCCGAGGCTCAATCCTTGTTAAGGTTAAATTAATTGCAAAGGACGGCTCCCCGAGGCTCAATCCTTGCAATTACTGAATTGTTTATGATTTGATTAATTTTGAAAACTTGTTTGTTGGGTTATTTTTGGTTTATTACCTATTCATCTCACCCAGTCTAAGTGATCAATCAGTTAACCTATGAGTTGAATGTGAGATGATTCCAATTTTATCTTTGTTTATTGTGAAGGGTATCTATACTTGATCAATTTTGAGTTAGATTCAGGTTTATCCTTCAACCAATTAAGTACACATTTCAAAAATTGATTCCCAGGTAGGTGGCGAGGCAAGGGGCCTTCTTGGTTATCGGAGCAACGACCACTTCCTAGTCAGAATCAATTCAAGAAATTATGGACTTAATCGATTTATTGAAAAACCTTGGTCTAACTAGTCTAGGATGTGGCGAGGTAGCTTCGGTCAGTTCGGTTCGACTCGGTGAACCAAGTCAGGTACTCCTTACCCTTCTTGACCACTTTGTCTAGCCTCCCTAACGTACTATCATCTCGCCCCACCCTGGTACTATGTTGGCAAGAATTGATCAAGTAGTTGGTCCTTAAACTAACCTAATTTCTAATACAGAAAAATTAAATCTAAGTTATGCGATAAATCAAACAAGTTGGTTTGGTTCCCCCGGGGTCGTGTCCCTTGATTGGTCGAACCAAGTGGACCTGATCCTTGGGAACCAAGAATTGGTTCGGTCCGACTGGGTTAACCAGTCGGGACTTCGGAACCCACGCTTGGACTCGTGTTCGACTTCTACGTGTTAGTGCAATAAATGATTTTTGTTTTGTGGTATATCCGATGCCCGATCGGTTGTATCCAGCCTTCTGCGATCCAAGCATCATTTTCAGATTCTTGGACCCGGAGGTGAATTTTTCAAGCGATCGTGTGAGATCACTGACTTGAATTCTTAGCCGGGAGTTGTCTTCCTCGAGTTGAACTCGAGTCGGACCCTCAACCGGCTCTTCCAAAGTCGGTGACTCGGAGGTGACTTTCTCCTCGAAAAGTGCTAACTTTTCTCGGAGCGAGTCACGCTCGGCTTCGGTTATTACTAATTTTTTACTTAGGGAAATTATAATTGAAAACAACCTATTTCGACTTACAGTGGATTTGGAACCTTCGGAAACGGATACGGATCCGTGGCTTTCGTCGTCCGAGTCGTAGTCGCTTTCGTACGAGCTGTCTTGTGCCGGAAGAGCGAGAAAGCTCGTTGTCGGTTCTCCGTCTGACTCCTCGGATGACGACTCGTCCCAAGTTGCTTTGAGAACCTTCCGCTTCGACTTTTGGTTCTTCCGCGGACAGTCGGCGATGAAGTGTCCTCTTCGACCGCAGCCGTAGCACTTTGCATCTTGTCTTCCGGTAACCGGTTGCTTTGACGCGTTCACCACTTTCTTGATCTCCGACCGGCGAACTCCGCGTCTGTTCCGGAACATTTTCCGAACTAGGTTGACTAGTTCGGTGGCGACGTCTTCGTTTCCGTCGGCTTCGTTCCCGTCGGTGTCCGATGGTTCCGAGTCTTCCGGTACTCTTCGTCTTTTCGGTTCGGAACCTGCAATTAGAGCTATACCTTTCTCCTGCACTTCCGTATTAGATTGCTCGTGTAATTCGAATTCGGAAAACATTTCATCTAATTTAATTACATTTAAGTCCCTGGATACTTTGTAAGCATCTACCATCGATGCCCACAAGGTATTCCGAGGGAAGGCTTTAAGCGCGTACCTTATTATATCCCGGTTGTCGACTCGTTCTCCGATCGCGTGCAAGCCGTTGAGGATATCTTTGATCCTCGCGTGTAGACCGCTCGCCGATTCTCCTTCTAACATTTTTATGTTAAATAATTTATTAATTAATAAATCTCTTTTGCTTACCTTAGTGTCGGAAGTGCCTTCGTGGAGTTCGATTAACTTGTTCCAGAGTTCCTTGGCACTGTTGATTGGTCCGACTCGGTTCAGTTCTTCTTTGGTGAGTCCACACTGGAGCGTTTGGGTGGCTTTTGCGTCTGCTTCAATTTTTCTCATTGTCGCGTTGTCCCAAAGCTCGCAGGAGAGTGGTTTTCCATCATTGCCAGTTGGGATTGTAAGTCCCGTCTGGATGATGATCCACATCTCCACTTGGGTTTTCAAGTGACATTCCATCCTGGTTTTCCAGTATGGAAAGTCGTCACCCGAAAACAGTGGTGGCCTCGCGGTGCTCGAACCTTCTTGTTGGGCCATTTGATTTATGCAAAAAAAACAGAAACAAAAACAATTTCCAAGACTTGGTCTTGGATTAGTAGTGCGGGAAAAAAAAAAAAAAAATGGAAAAATTTCGAAAAGTGTCTTGAATCAGTGGTTGCACTGTTTTCAAGAACCCCCGCTCTGATACCAATTGTAGGATCGGAAAACACGCTAGAGGGGGGGGGGTGAATAGCGTGTTTGCACGCTTTTCGATTTTTCGATAAAACCCGAGTACGAAAACGGAAGCGATTACTTAATAATAGCGAAAGCGATAATTAATTGCACGAAAGTAAATGACTCGGTTTGTTTTTACTTGGTTCACAGCGCAACGCTGCTACTCCAAGGCCCACGGTCCTTGACCGTTTACTTTGGGCAATCCACTAAGATACTTGCCCCTTACGGCAGCAAGTATATCGAAAAAATCCGGTACAAAAATCGATTACAAAATGATTGCTGGAATTTAAGTACACTTTTTGTTACCGATTTTTGCGATTCCCCGGAGTTGTGACTTCGGCGTCTCGGTGTCCGTTGAAGTAGCTTGAAGCAGGTGCAGCACCGACGTCGAAGATTGGAAGCTCAGAGGTCGCGGGGAAGGCGAATGAGAGCGAGAATGAATTGTGTCTCGGCTCCTGCTCGCGGGTGCCTTATATAGTCGACCTGAGTCGACTCAGATCGCCATCTGGGTCGACTCCAGCTGAGGTGGCAGATCAAACTTTATCTCTGTTAACGTTTATCTCGCCTGGGTCGACTCAGATTGCATTCTGGGTCGACTCCAGCTTCGTTGGCGGCGGAGACGATCAAATCTTGACTCTGGGTCGACTCTGTGCTTGTTCTGGGTCGACTCCAGTCAGCGGTTGGCAGAGACGATTAACTTTGACGCGCAAATTGATCTGAGTCGACTCCAGGCCGATTTGGCAGACAACTCGACGCGACCTTGACTTCGGCTGATTCGGCTGGAGTCGACTCCAGAACCCATCTGGGTCGACTCCAGGTCCGAAAATCAGATTTTCGGCCTGTTTTGGTCGGCTTTTCTTCCTGCACAAAAGTTAGCTTAACATATATAAAAGATATTGAGTCGGTTCGCTGAACCAACTCCGAGTCTTAACTTCGGATCTCCGGTGAGATCCTGGGTTAGACCGGCGCCTACAGTTCCTCGTAGGAACGCGTCTTCACCCACTCCACTCGGGAGAATTTACCTGATGCCAACCAAGTCCTCCTGACTTGTTGGACTTGTGCTCGGCTCTGTCGTTGCCCCCCAGGACTTTAACTGCAACTGATCCTCCTGATCAGTCCAGCCTTCTGCTGCAACTTGTCCTCCTGACCCAAGTCCAGCCTTCTGCAACTTGGTCCTCCTGACCCAAGTCCAGATCTTGCCTGGTGCACGTTGACTCTGCCAAGTCTTCTTGCCTAGCCACACTAGGACTTTAACCTGTTCTCTGAAAACTCACTTCAAACTGGTTAGTCAAACCACATACTTAACTTGATCCTAGTTCCATAATCAAAACATAGGTTTGACCTGCTAGTGCTTCCTGCACTAACACACTAGCTTGAGACGTTTCCCTTGGTTTCGTCGTGCTAAGTCTTCCTTGCCAAGAGGCCGTGCCTCCGGGACTTCATCAATTGCCAAGAGGTCGCGCCTCCGGGACTTCACCAATCGTCAGGTCTCCACTCCTGGGTTTTCCTGTGGACTCAAACCACACATGTTAGATAACAACACATTGCCTAACTTAAACTAATTTTAGCCAAACATTAAAATCCAATCACTTGGGGCACAATTGCACCAACAAGAAAAGCTCCCAGAAAAAATAGCTAGAATAGCCTCTCAAGGAAACAACATATTAAACTTTTGTTACACAATACATAGACTTCTTACAACAAGAGATGCTAACACAGGATTAGATATTAGACAAAGGGAAGCCATGAGAGATTTAGAATAATTACAATTATTTAGTTGGAACTGGATAAAACCCTTTTGTAATGACTTTTTAGCTCTAATAGCTGTTTTAGGTAACTATTGCAACCCTGACTTAGGAGAAAGACTCTTTAGTAAATTACCTGGAGAATTAGGAAAAGAAATCTATAAAGTCTGGACTGATATGAAAGTACCACCTCAATATGATAATATCAGAGTTAGAGTATAACATATAATAGCAGTACTTAAAGAAATATATATATACAGATACAGAAACAATTAAAGAACCAACAATATAGTTTTTGTCGTCAAATCTACACTCCTTAGCAATATGGTTTAACTAAACAACAAACCTACTATAGAAGAACAAGACCAGCCATACAAGCAAAACTACAAATGAGACCAAAACAAACATATTGTTTAAGAAAAAGTAAAATGAAAAATCATATTTAAACAAAACCAAACATGTAAGAAGATATAAGCCACAAAAAAATATATATGAATACGATTACTTGTTTTGCTTGCAATAAATCGGGACATCTATCTTCTGCTTGTCCCAATAGGAAAAACCTATACACTTAAGATACGAAAGTCATATCCTGTACTAATTTAGACTTAGTAGAAGTACAATAAGATGTTTCTACAGCTTCTTCTATTTACTCGATCATTTCAGTACAAGATCTAGAAGAAGTCTCCTCTTCTAATGATTATACCTTAATTAATTAACTATTTTCTTGACAAGTCCTACTTACCTAAAGACCCAACTACTACACAATTACAAGCAGACCTAGATCACTTAACGAAACAATTAGATCAACTAGATCATAATTGGGATCCTATGTTTCCCTAATTTCCTCCCCTTACAATCTTAGATTTACAAGCAGGATTAAGAGATTGTGAACATGAATGGAATCTAAAAATAGGAATAGATAATGTTCCCTGTTATTTATGTAATTTTTATCTTGCTATTGAAAAAAAGAGCAAACCTGTAAACTATGTAGAAAATAAATTTGTAATCTATGTCTCCAACAAACATATCAGATTACCATCCCAACTACCCATATAATTAGAGGAAGTACTAGAAATACCCTCTTAGAAACTAGAGTCTCAGTACTAGAAACTAGACTTAATCAATTAGAACTTAAACTCATTGATTTACAGAAAACACTTCAACCCAATAAGAAGACAAAAGGTAAAGGTATTCTTTTACAAGAGGAACTAGATTCACCTAATACTGATATGGTATTCATTAAAACCCCTAGTATCTATAATTCAGGACGAACAGTGGATATTAGAGTTAAATGTCTTGTGAATATTCACGAACATGAATTCACGTTACATGTCTTTATGGATAGTGGAGCTACTAATTCCACTATTGATGAAGCAACCTTACGCTATATACTACCCCCACATTTGATCAAAACCACTTCACAACCTTTAATCAACACCCAATTTGATGGACAAAAAATCTCCTATTCCCACTTTGTTACGAATACACATCTACACTTTTACACCAATTGTGATTGTTATAGAACTCCCTTTTCTTTACCCAAACTATGGGTCAAACCCTTGCAGCATCCTAACATTCATTTGATTTTAGGGCTTAATTTTTTAGTCTCTTCTGACCGAGCCTTACTCCTTACCAAAAATTATGCTATCTTCTTTACTTCTCCCACTATTGCTCCCATTGTGTCTGACTACTCTTCCCAGGTTCGAAAGCGTGGTGAAACCCCTGCCACTAAACCACCACCACCACCTGCAACTAAACCACCTATCATTGAACCACCACCCACTAAAGATGCAGCTGCTTCTTCCTGTTAGTAGGAGCTCTAGAGCCAATTATGTGATGATTGACTAGGGACTTTTGTATCATATTCTTAATATTAATAGGCAAGGCTTTTGGTTATTATACTTACTTTATGTTTGTGTCAAATAACTAAGTATAATAATATCCTTGAGCAACTAGTTCTAATCTACATCATATCGATTGTTTGAGTCGATAGTGAGATGATGTAGAGAACACTACCTTTAATCATTCCTAGTCAAGTATTAATATTCAAGGACGATATTAATGCATTAAGACTAGCATGTATGTCAATTGGATGACTTGATCTCACATGTCATGGATATAAGATATCGAGTTGACACATGGGTATACATTAGAGAATGTATACTTTATTGATCCACCATAAGAAAGTTTCATGGATCATTATATGAGTGTCATAAATTTTCTCATGTGACTATTGGTATGAATAGTCCTTAGACCTGAAGTCACTATGGTTCCCTACATAAGGAGTTATGTACTTTAATGTCGTCAAATGTCACCCATAACAGGGTGGACTATAAAGGCGATCACTGGTATGTAATAAATTATGCGGAGGGATGTGAGTGATGTAGATGAGATCTATCCCTTCAATATAGCGGGAGTGATATCTTGCAGCCTCTTGATTGAGTAGGATCACGAAATGCATGGTCATGCTCAAATGAGTTAATATGAGATATTGAGCTCATTTGCTTGAGTGAGTCTACTTGGGAATCAAGAAACATAAAGATTGATAAGAGGATGACACAGTCTATGCCTCATTAATCAATCTAGATATCAAGGATAAAAGGACATGGTCATACATTTGTTGGTGCAATCGTGCCCCAAGTGATTGGATTTTAATGTTTGGCTAAAATGAGTTTAAGTTAGGCAATGTGTTATGATCTAACATGTGTGATGCAAGTTTGCAGGAAAGTCCAAGCGTAGTCTTGGCAAAGGAAAGTCCAAAGTCTTGGCAAGGAAAAGTCCAAGCGTGGTCTTGGCAAGGAAAAGTCCAAGTGGGTGGTCTTGGCAAAGGAAAGTCCAAGCGTGGTCTTGGCAAGGAAAAGTCCAAGTGGGCAGTCTTGGTGAAAAGTCCAAGTGGGAGGTCTTGGCAAGGAAAAGTCCAAGGGTAGTCTTGGCAAGGCAAAGACTTTAGCATGACGAAACTGAGGGAAGCATCTCAAGCTAGTGCAAGGATGGTCACGAGGCTTGTGGAAGGCGTGGGAAGGTTTGCGTCAAGGCTAAAGGTGAAGAAATAGCTGAAAGGGGGAGTTTTCAGCTTAGACCAGTCGACTGGCCCTGCCAGCAGTCGACTGCTCATAAATCAGACGCACACAGAAAAGACACACAGAGAAGACAGGAGTCGACTGGGCAGTCGACTTGGAGTCGACTGGTATCAGTCGACTGGTCTTGATCAGTCGACTGATAGCCGACCGTTTCGATGCCAGCTGCGCAGATTTGATGCGCTTTAATAATTTGTTGGCATTTAATGCCATCAGTCGACTGGCCCTGCCAGCAGTCGACTGATGCTTCGAAAAATCACAAAAGTGGTGTTCGACGCGAAGAACAACAACAACTCTCATTCTTTCATTCTTCTGTGAACATCAATTCTGTGATCTTGTGTACTCTTCCTCTAAACTTTGAGATCTATTATTGTAAGGAAGAGATCAAGTTTGTGAGGGTTTCTCCGCCTTCGAAGGGTTCTTCGAGAAGGAGATCTTTCATAGTGGAATCGTCGGGCTGTGTGTGTGGATCCTTGGATTAGTCACCTCGTAGAGGTGGATACCAAGTAAATCGAACGGGTTAGCGATCTTGCTTTTCTTCTTTATTATTCTTGCTTCCGCTGACGTTTGTGCAGGAGAAAAGTCGAAAATCGCTATTCACCCCCCTCTAGCGAACGCACCGATCCCAACAAGTGGTATCAGAGCAGGTTCGTTTCGGAAGATCCAACGATCAACCGAGATACAAATGGCGTTTCAAGAGGGACACAGCACTGCTCGTCCACCGTACTTCGATGGCAACGACTTCGCGTACTGGAAAGGTAGAATGGAATATTACTTGATGAACGATATTGATAACTGGTTTAGTGTTGTAGATGGTTTCGAAAAGCCGAAGGATGCATCCGGAATTTTTCTTCCGACCAAGGATTGGTCAAAGGAAATATGCAAAAAGGCCCAAGCGAATGCAAAGGCTACAACCACCTTGCAATGTGGATTATCCAAAGATCAACTGAGCAAGGTTGGACCTTTTAACTCGGCCAAGGAATTATGGGAGAAACTCATTGAACTCAACGAGGGTTCAAGTGAATCTAGAAGAGCCAAGAAGGATCTTCTAGTCGGTCAACTTCAAAATTTCACCATGAGGCAAAATGAGACCGTAAGTCAAATGCATGGGCGATTCAAAGAAGTTGTAAATGGTCTACATGTGATAGGTGAGAAATTGGACAACCGGGACTTGGCAAGGTATGTGTTACAAGCCTTCCCTCGAACCAATTTATGGGCATCGATGGTTGATGCCTATAAGGTATCGAAGGATCTTTCAATTGTAAAATTGGATGAACTATTTTGCGAATTTGAACTTCATGAACAAGCTAACTTGTCTTCAAAAGAGAAAGGTATAGCTTTGTTTGTAGAAAAGAAGGAGAAGAAGAAGAAGAAGGAGAAGGAGTCTTCATCCGAATCTGAACAAGAGACATCCGATAGTGATGAGGAGATGTCTCCCAAACAAATGGCACACTATGTGAAGAGGATGATGGGAAAATCAAAAAGGTTTACACGAAGGAATGTGAAGAAGATGTTCACTCCACAATCCCAAGGTAAAAGTCAAAGTTCAAATTTTGATACTAATGTGACTTGCTATGAATGCAACAAAAAGGGGCACATAAGGCCAAATTGCCCAAAGTTAAAGAAGGAAGATCTCAAAAAGAAAGACAAGAAGAAGAAGGAAGTCATGGTGGCTCAAGCTTCGTGGGACTCCTCTAGTAGCGAGTCATCCGATGACGAGGAGGAGTAAAGTAAACAGGTGTTGAGTTAGTGAAACTAACTCTGGGTCTTAACTTCGGGGTTCCAGTGAAACCCTGGGTTAGACCGACGCCTACTGTTCCTTATAGGAACGCGTCCTCACCCACTCCTCTCGGGAGAATTTACCTGATGCCAACCGAGTCCTCCAGACTCGTTGGACTTTTGCTCGGCTCTGTCCTCGACTTCCAGGATTTGTGCTGCGGCTTGGTCCTCCTGACCAACCCAAACTTCTGCTGCGGTCCAGTCCTCCAGACTGACCCAGACTTCTGCTGCGCCCTGGTCCTCCTGACCAGTCCAGACTTCTGCTGCGGCTTGGTGCTCCTGACCAGCCCAGACTTCACCTGGAGCTCTGACTCTGCCAAGACTTCCAATGCCTAGCTGCACTAGGACTTAAGTCAAACCTGTGCTCATACTCAGATAAGGTGTCACGACCCGGGAGACGGCCGTCCGAAAAATTTCGGCAGCATCTCCCCTGTATCGTTGACAATTCCCTGGATACATACATATAAATAAGGCCCACACGGCCAATCCATAACAGGCTATGGATTTTAAACAAGTAAAATAAAGGTAAATAAGACCCACACGGTCACTCAACACATCCTACAATATATGCATGCATCCACCACACAATCAACGAATAAAACTCGTCAATCTTTGAAAGAAAATCAATTTAAGCAGCGGAATACTCAATATAGCAAAGTCTCAAACATAGAATTAAATCTGTAACTCACAGATACCAATGAAATCAAATCACTAGAATCAGTGTACCAGTACGATGCATAAATCCGAACTATAGTAAAGAACTACTACAAAATATGTAAGTAACCTCCAATGCACAAGTACCAATACAAAACAAATCACAAATGGCTGTGAGATAGGCACGACTGGCAGGATCTCCTCGGCATCAGCTGTATCCTCCTACCTGATATCTAGGAAGACAAGAAATCCCAGAGTCCAAATGGTGAGTACAAATATACTCAGTAGATAATCAGAAAGAGGTGCATGCTCAATAAGATAAACATGGTAGAGCAGATAAAAAAATAACAATAGGTAACAGGAGATCAGTATAAGGAACAGTAACTCCTACAGGTATCATATAGTCAATGTCATATCTCAGATACATATAGTAGTCTATATGCATGATCATGTTATGCAATGTGTCAATCAAGTATCAAACAAGTGCACAATCACTTCATAATGCCATAAATGTAAGGTCCAATGCATGTGTATCAAACTCACAATGCAAGTATGTGCATGATGCAGCTGTCTACACTCGCTACAGCACCTCATGTGTATATATGAGTCTGAGGGTGTCCGACATCGGGTGGCTATGGATCCAGCCCTACAATATAGTAGCCTGGTAGCCCAAGTAGGTAGCCCCGTCATGGCTACGTACATCCTATGGTCAGTACTGTCCTCAATACTCGTCCAGAGTATAAAACTCTCGACTGCGTACACTGCCATACAGTCGGGCTGCGTACACTGCCATACAGCCGAACGGAGCACCACCCCGAAGCGATGTCGAGATCAAGCTACTGACTGGCTGCGTACACTGCCGTACAGCCACCATCACCGCGATGGAAATAGGGTATCATAACCACCTATATCAATCTAGCACTATAGCCAACTACCAGCACGATACACCCAATCTTTGGGATTTACAATCGAGCTCATGCATCATGATGACATGATCAAGTCAGAATAATCATCATCTACCATGTTAATCAACACCGTGTCAATTAACATGCGTAGGAACTAAAGTCCTAATGATCAAGGTATCAAATGATGCTAACATAACCGAAACAAAGGTAATAAACATAATCATGGGTAGTACAATGATATCGAGCCTCAAAGTATAAACAGAACTGAAACTAAGGTCAAAGAAATAAGGACAAGCATGGATACAATCAGAGTAACAAAAGTATCAAATCTACCAGCAGATATAGAAACAAGATAAGGTACTAATCAACAGAAATAGAAGGAAAACATGCACCGGGAAGTAAAAGGAACTGTATTGACTAGATACAGTAGATTATCCACCTGCTATACCGTAGATCGCTAAGAACCTCCAGAAAAATAGTCCAATATAATATCGAAGTCCCAAAGTATCAATCAAGGACCTGCAAACACAGTACATATCCTAAATACCAGAATGTATCAGACAAACCCTAATTTAAATTTTAAGGGTTTATTTAATTCGATTTTTGTTAATCTAGCTCAGGTTAGACTAATCAAACCTTTAGGTTGATATTAACTTGGTTTAACTAACCAATCAATTAATTGTATTAATCGTATCGATCAATACAACGAAAATCTTGTTTAATCAAACCTAAGCAAATTAACTAACCTTAGGTTTGACTAATCCAATCTTTAGGTCGATATTAAATAGGAATTAACTAATTAATTAAATTAATTTCATTAATCTATTAATTTAGTTAATTCTCTATTTAAATCAACCCTAAGTTAATCCACCTTATGTTAACCTATTAACCTTAGGTTAATCGTTAACTAAACTTAAGGAATAAACTCCACCTTAGTTAACCAATTCTAGATTAATTATATTAACTTATTTAAATCTAATCATGTTTGATTTAGATTTAATTTAGGTTAATAACAATTTACTAATCAAGTTAACTAACTCATCTTAGTTAATAACCATTCAAATCTCAATAGATTATATAAAAAAAAGAACTCATACTTAATCTAACAGTAGCTTCTAACTACTAACAACTAACAGTAATTCTTTAACCAGTACTTATCATAAACCTTCAATTAAATAGATTAACCTTAATTAAATTAACATTACAGTAGCTAATAATCTTTAAGGTCATCTAATTTATTTAATAGTAACCATGAGCTTAAACACAAATCATTAAGCTAGAATTCTTAAGAAGTTTACCTCAACAGATCGACTCCAATTGTACTCTAGTATTAGTCCGATCAATTTATTGCCTTCTTCTTTCTTCTTACTGACAAAACAGAGTTATCCTATATCCGATCAATATCCTATTGATTTATCAATCAATTCAAGCTCAAGACTCTAATCGATTTGTCCACTAATTGCATATCATTCAAGAATGAAGGCTCTAAACAAAGATCTAATCCTAGGAACAAGGAATGAACTTACCTTAGCTTTCGGCTTCTCTTCTTCTTTTTTTTTTTTTTTTACTCGATCAAGGCTTCTCCAAGATCAATCCAATCTGCCATTCCAAAATTAATCAAGGCAAGAAGCTTGATTCAATCGAAGAAGTCTAAGAGTTCATCAAATCCCTTACCTATTGAACCGATCCCTTTTCTTTCTTCTTCTCCAAATTGATCAAGAACCCCCGAATCCAAATCAAACCTTGATCTCCGATCACAGATCTAAAACAAACTCGAAATCACAACGAAATCTCGAAGCAAGGAACTTAGGAACCCTAGATTTAAATCGATCTTACCTCTTTCAATTCCTTCCGCCCGATCTCCCTCTTCCGCGTCACCGTTCGCCGTCAGCACGATTTCCAGTCAAGCTTCGGTGAGACACAACCCTCTACAACCGAGCTCTTGATCTCTACTTGCTCCCTTAACCTCGGCACCGGCAGCTTTGGTTCGGTTGTCGCCCGATCGGAGAAGGAGGTGGAGAACAGAGGAACTGGAGGTGGAGGCAGAGGAGCGCGATCGCGAAAAATGGGAGAAGAATCGCGGTGTTCGATTTCTTATAGGACGGTTTTAGTGTTAACGGGTCGGTTCGGTGGAGGCTCCGTTAAGCAAGCTTTAACCTTTAATCTATTCTAACCAATAACCCATTAATTCACTATACCCATTAATTCCTTTAATTAATCCTTTAATGGTTTATTAGCTAGTTGGGCATAATTAATTGGGCTACCCAATTAATCCATTCATTAACCCCAAATTAAACTATAGGGTTAATTTAATCTATCTTAGGTTTAGTAAAATTTCATTTAACCCCTTAAATAGGTTTATTTACAATTAAACCCTTACTACTAGGGATATTTACACATAAACCCCTAGATGTTCTGGTATTTTACATAAGGCATATCAGTCCACAACATATACTTAACTTGAACCTAGTGCCATTATCAAAACCAAGGTTCGATCATTGGGTGCACCTTGCACCAACAATCTCCCCTTTTTTAATTATGGCAACTTAGTTTCAAGTTAAGTTAAACATATGCATAACTTAACACAATTGCATTAAATATGGATAAAGTTTAGCATCTATGCAAGTGTAAGTTAAAGAGTCATTGCATATTTCAAAGATAGAATTTAAAATGTATGCAAGTGATAGACTCCCCCTTAATTCAATCTCCCCCTGAAAAGGTCTTTTGTAAGTTTCAAGTTTTCCTTTCTCCCCCTAAAACTTAGTTTGAAAGGTGCTTAACTTGAAAATTTCCAATTATCTCTCCCCCTTTGACGTAATCAAAAATAATTCCTAAGGGTTTGAGTCCAGGCTTATTTTTAGAGAAAATACTTAGATAAAAAAAATTTCCTGAGGGGCACATGTCCAACTTGAGTTGTAGCTAACTACTAGAAAGTAGTAGCTTGACTCAGTCAGCCAAGTTTAAGTGTATCAGAGCGAGGCTGCTCTTTACTTAACTTGATTATTGTATGTTTAAAGTCTAAGTAAAGGTTCGATGCATTGATTGAAGCATCTATGTATACTTAGACTAAATTCCTAGTCATCTCACACCTTTCTAAGTTTAGCAATCACAAACAAGGTAACTAGGTGCTTTGTGAGATGTCTACCTAAATCTATAGGATCATGCTTTCTAAGGAATTCAGATCTAGACTAAGGCTGAAAAACATTCCTTTAGTTAAATTTGAGAAACCAAGTTTGAAACAGAAAATAGGTTTTCAAAGTTATAAAAGGTTTTGAAAACTATTATATAATAGATTGAAAAGCATGAGTGAGATTTTGAAAACATTTTCACTATTCTACCAAACATAACCCTAATTTGCGCCTTAATGTACTGAACTCGGACTCAGGTAGGGGTTTAGTGAATATGTTAGCTAAGTTCAATTTGGACTCAACCTAGCCGAGTACAATTTCTTCCTTAGCGACATGATCGCGTATAAAGTGATGTTTGACTTCTATATGTTTGGTCCTTGAGTGGTGAACTGGATTTTTGGTTAAGTTGATAGTACTTATATTATCAATTAGGACCTTAGTGTTCTTGTATTCTAGATTGAAGTCAGTTAATGTGTGCATCATCCAAAGTAGCTGAGCAACACATTTACCTAAGGCTATATATTCAGCCTCAGTTGTAGAAAGTGCAACATAGTGTTGCTTTCTACTACACCAGCTGACTAGACAAGGACCCAAGAATTGGCATCCACCGCTTGTGCTTTTGCGGTCTAGTTTACAACCGGTATAATCTGAGTCCGAATAGCCAAGTAGACTAAAGTTATCATTCCTAGGGTACCACATTCCTACAGTGAGTGTTCCTTTGATGTATCTTAAGATACGTTTAACTGCAGTTAAATGTGATTAGGTAATACCCTATGATGCTTCTGTAATATTTTAATTTTCCTTAAATAATTCTTGGATAATAAGATAATGAATGATTGCTCCAAAGGAATTTAATTTCTATATGTGTCTTGATGATTTAATGGGTTAATTTCATGTGGGCTTGCAAAAAGGTAAAATGAAAGGAAAAAAAATTAATGGAGGAGCCGGGGATTGATCCTTGGACCTCATGAATGGCAAGCCTAGTAGAAGCATGAGTTAACCAAATGTGCTAGCAGGTTTATCTTGTTAGAGACACATAGAGAAATAAATTTAAATAAGGAGATAAAGGAAGAGAGGTTATAAAAGGCAATTTACGATCACTCTTCTCTATTAGGTTCTAACCAATCAATCAAGATTTACTTGCCTTTAGAGTAGTGGCCGAAACTCTTAAGAAAGGAAAAGGAAATTCGAAATTCAAATTTCGAAGGATAAGGAATTAATCTCTCCCTTCTTGATGCCGTTCAGATAATGCTCCGTAGCTAAAGCACCACTGATCAGCTCCTCCGTAGTCTGCGGTTTCGTTACCCCGCCAGCCACATTCATGGCTATCTCGGGCCGCAGCATCCTCAACATGAGGCGAACTTTCTCCTTTTCCGTGCCTACTAGCTCAGGGCATAGGCGTGCCAACCGGTTGAATCTCTTGACGGCCTCGTTACCGACAAATCACCTTGACGAAATTCTGTGAATTCGTCGTAGTGTTTGTTGGTCACCCTCATGTGGAAGAATTCCTCAAGAACTCTGATTCAAAGTCCGACCATTGCATCTCATTAATGGTCCTCTTGGCCTTGACCCGATCCCACCACATCCTGGCATCTCCCGTGAAGCAGAAGGATGCACACTTGACCTTCTCATGTTCAGGCCAGTCCAGCATCTCCACAATGCTCTCCACAGTTTTGAACCAGGCTTGAGCATCCCATGGTTCGCCAGCACCCGAGAATGTTTCTGGCTTCAATCTCTGCCACTGTATCAGGTAAGCTTCGGGTCTCATTCCAGAGGCAGGGCCAGCTGAGGGTCCGGGTGTAGTCGAGGGTGCTACTGGTGTTGCTGATGGAGGGACAGCGTTCCCTTGCTGCTGACCCATCAGAGTGTTAATGGTCTGCTGTTGTTCAACAAGCTGACGCTGGAGCTCTGCCACCAGCTGGGTCAGATCTGACTGGTTCTCAGTCCCATTGATTCTGTTACTCCTTCTAGGCATGTTCCTAATAACAAGCAGGTTAGTGTAAGAGTTCATTTTCCTTGGTATGTATGCATCATTATATGCATTACTTTCCTAAGGTAAGAACATGCTTCCATCATGCATAATGTTATTCTAACTAACATTCCTACATAATTAAGCTTGACTAACCCCATGTTATTTACCCATACCACATAGCATGAAAGAAAGATCATGCTAGTTGGAGAAACCATCCTTCACCACCTAAGTTTTCTTCACTCCCTTAAGTGAGAATACCCATCTAGTGTAGGATCTACTCCAACTTCCCTTAACTAGTAATCCTCCTTCTTATGATGTGGTCATAGTAATCCTTTATTCCATCTTTATTAACCACATAAACTTCTTTTACATACTTCGATCTAATCTAGTTAGGAGGTGCTACCCTTCCTACTAGAACGTACAACGTCATGATAGTAAATAATAACCATAACTGCAGAGTCATGACAAGATCGTCCTGTGGTGGAACAGGAACAATCGGAGCAGGGTACTCCGGTATCTCATCAGGATCCTCTACAGCCTCCTCCATGTCCTCATCTGGATCTTCTATCTCCAGATCCTCATCAGCTTCTTCCTCCTCCAGGATCACCATCTCTACATCTTCATTCTCCTCAGGAGCGTCCTCAAAACCCTCCTCAGGCTCAGGGTCCTCCTCAGACTCATAGTACTCCAGAATTTCTGGATCTTCCTCTTCGTCTTCGGACTCTGATCCTGACTCACCCAGGTCTTCTGGAAACTCGTGCTGTAGCAATCGCCCGCACAACTCTGGGTAAGCTACGCGACAATCATACTGATTCCAAATCTCCTGGGCTACCGTCCTCGCGCGCCTGGGTAAAGCACGCATCAGTGCCCCGATCCGGTGGTCGTTCAGCATAGGGAACCCCTCTCGTTCCAGCTTCCAGAAGGTTCGATCCACTCTTCCAATAACTCCTTGGATTCCTAGGGTGGGACTGTAGTCAATCGCATCTAGCTCATCGAGCAACTCCTCAATTCGTTCATTATAATGAGCCATGCTGTTCATAGAGTCAAGGGAGATATAAACCCTGATATCAAAACATATCACTAAACATATAATCATGTACATAGAAATATCATAAGCAAGTTCACATAAACATAAATAGCTTAGTAATGTAAATAGGTACTTACTTGGAAGCGGCAGGATTAAGGCTTGATGTGTGTGTGTAGTGGCATAACTTTGCTCTGATACCATTCTGTAACGCCCGCCCCCAGATGGGCCGGGCCGGGTCGTTACAAGACCATTATGACTCATTTTTGAAATGAGTCTGACATGAGTGTGACCCAATCTTCTGTGCCACAATCTAGTTTCCTCTTGTTGTGTTAAGAAACACTTGTTTGAGGAGATGGGTAGGTCAATATGGTAAATATTATTTTTCCTAAATCCGATTAGCTTAATTTCTGGATTCTCTATATTGTTGATTAGACACTTAGATTGTGTGAACTTAACCGTGTAATCTGAGTCACACAGTTGACTTATACTGATTAAATTGAATTCAAATTTATCAACCAATAAGACTTTCTTAATCATGAAATTAGAGTCTAATTCTATATTACCTGAACCGATTACCTTTAATTTACCGTTATTTCCAAAGGCAACGGACCCCAAGTCTTTGAACTTGAGTTTTGTGAATTTGGTTTGATCTCCAGTCATGTGTCTGGAGCAACCACTATTCAGCATCCATTTGTCCAATTTCTTGTGTTCCTACATAAAGAAACACTTAGTTGGATTTATGGAATTTGGATTTAAATTTGATGATTTGTTTATGAATCTAGCTTTGAATTTTGAGATTAGTTAAATTTAGTTATTAGATTAGATTAGATTAAATTGTTAAAATTAATTAGATTAATTAAGTTATTAATTAAATTTTCAAAATTAATTAAGTTATTGAATTAATTAGGTTATTAAATTATTAATCAGATTAATTAAATTGAATTAAATTAAATTTTTGAAATTAATTAGATTAATTAATTGAGTTTTCAAAATTAATTAAGTTATTAAATTAATTAGATTAACTTAAATTTTGAAATTGAGTTTTCGAAATTAATTAAGTTATTAAATTAGATTAACTTAAATTAATTAAATTGAGTTTTTGAAATTAATTAAGTTATTAATTAACTTAAATTAATTAAGTTGAGTTTTCGAGATTAATTAACTTAAATTTTAATTAACTTAAATTTTGAAATTAAACAGATTAATTAAATTGAATTTAAATTAAGTTATTAAATTAATTAGATTAACTTAAATTTTGAAAATAGATTAATTAAATTGAATTTTCGAAATTAATTAAGTTATTGAATTAAATTAATTAACTTAAATTTTGAAATTAAATAGATTAATTAAATTGAATTTTTGAAATTAATTAAGTTATTAACTTAAATAGATTAATTAAATTGAGTTTTCGAAATTAAGTTATTAAATTAAATTAATTAGATTTACTTAAATTTTGAAATTAAATAGATTAATTAAATTGAATTTTCGAAATTAATTAAGTTATTGAATTAAATTAATTAGATTAACTTAAATTTTGAAGTTAAATAGATTAATTAGGTTGAGTTTTCGAAATTAATTAAGTTTTTAAATTAGATTAATTAACTTAAATTTTGAAATTAAATTGAGTTTTCATAATTAATTAAGTTATTAAATTAGATTAATTAACTTAAATTTTGAAATTAAATAGATTAATTAAATTGAATTTTCGAAATTAATTAAGTTATTAAATTAGATTAATTAACTTAAATTTTGAAATTAAATAGATTAATTAAATTGAATTTTCGAAATTAATTAAGTTATTAACTTAAATAGATTAGTTAAATTGAGTTTTCGAAATTAAGTTATTAAATTAAATTAATTAGATTTACTTAAATTTTGAAATTAAATAGTAATTAATTAAATTGAATTTTCGAAATTAATTAAGTTATTGAATTAAATTAATTAGATTAACTTAAATTTTGAAATTAAATAGACTAATTAAATTGAGTTTTCATAATTAATTAAATTTTAAATTGATTTAATATTAGAAAAACAATTAACATTTTAAGTTTATTTTAAGTTTATTGAAGTAATTAATTAAGTAAAATTAATTTGGTTGGTTGGGTTAATTTATCAATTTGTTACCTAATTCATCTCACTCAATTCTAATTGGTCAAGCGGTGATCCTATGGGTGTATGTGAGATGATTTCAGTTTTAGATTTGTTTATTGTGAAAAGGTATCTATACTTAATTAACCTTGAGTTAGATTCAGGTTTAACCATTAATTGATTAAGTTTATATTTCAAAAACTAGTTTCCAGGCCGTGGCGAGGCACAGAGGCCTTCTTTGGCCGAAGCCTTATTGGAGCAACAACCACTTTCTTGACAAAACCAATTTAAGAAATTGTAAACTTAACCAATTTAGTTGATAAACCTTGGTCTAACTAGTCTAGGATGTGGCGAGGTAGCTTCGGTTAGTTCGGTTCGACTAAGCGAATCAAGTCAGGTACTCCTTACCCTTCTTGTTCACTTAACCTAACCTCCCTAACGTACTATCATCTCGCCCCACCCTGGTACTAGGTTGGCAAGTGTTAATCAAGTAGTTGGTCCTTAAACTAGCCTAATTCTCTATTGCAGAAATGTAAATCTAAGTTATGCAAGCAATCAAGCAATGTGATTTGGTTCCCCTAGGATCGTGCCCCTTGATTGGTTGAGTCAAATGAACCTGATCCTTGGGGACCCAAAATTGGTTCGGTCCAATTGGTTTAACCAGTTGGGACTTGGGAACCCAAGCCTGGACTCTAGGTCTAGTTCTACGTGTAAGTGCAATGAATGATTTATGTTTAGTCGCATACCCGATTCCTGATCGATTGTATCCAGCCTTCTGAGATCCGAGCATCATGTCAAGATACTTGGATCCAGCGGTGAATTTTTCAAGCGATCTTCTGAGATCACCGACTTGAGTCTTCAATTGAGAATTTTCTTCCTCGAGTTGGACTCGAGTCGAATCCTCAACCGATTCCTTCTGAGTCGGTGGCTCAGGGTTGACTTTCTCCTTGAGGAGTACTAACTCCTCCTGGAGCGATTCAACCAAGGACTCGGACTTAGCTAACTTTTTACTAAGACTCATTATAATTGAAAATAATTTTTCAGTGCTTACATTGGGGGTCGAGCCTTCTGAACCGGATACGGATCCGTGGCTTGAGTCGGAGTCGGAGTCGTAGTCGCTTTCGTTTGGTTCGTCTCGGGCTGGGAGTGCGAGGAAACTCGTCTTTATTTCCTCGTCCGATTCTTCGGAGGATGATTCGTCCCAGGTCGCTTTCAATGCCTTCTTCTTGAATTTCCGGTCTTTTCGTTGCTTCGGACAATCGGCGATGAAGTGACCCTTCTTTCCGCATCCGTAGCACTTGGAGTCGGACTTCCCGGGGGTTGATTGGTTGACTACTTTCTTTATTTCCGATCGTCGGACTCCTCTTTTGTTTCGGAACATTTTTCGGACGAGGTTTACCAATTCTGTTGTTACCTCGTTGTTGGTCTCGGAGTTAGACGATTCGGAGGGTTCCGGCTCTCGTTTCTTGGTTCCTGCAAGTAAGGCTATACCTTTCTCCTGCACTTCCGTATTAGACTGCTCATGCAACTCGAATTCAGAAAATAAATCGTCTAATTTAATTTTACTAAGGTCCTTAGAGACTTTATAAGCATCCACTATAGATGCCCATAGATTGTTTCTAGGGAAAGCCTTAAGTGCATACCTTATTATGTCTCGGTTGTCGATGTTGTGTCCGATTGCGTAGAGACCGTTGAGGATATTCTGGATTCTCGCGTGTAGCTCACTTGCGGTCTCCCCTTCATGCATTTTAATATTATATAACTTATTGACAAGAAGGTCGCGTTTACTTACTTTTGTGTCGTTGGTTCCCTCGTGTAGTTCGATTAATTTCGTCCAGAGGTCTTTTGCGCTGCTGAAGGGACCCACCCGGTTGAGCTCTTCCTTGGTCAGGCCGCATTGAAGGGTTTGTGTGGCCTTGGCATCGGCTTCGATCTTCTTGCGGGTGGAGGCGTCCCAGTTCTCACAAGATTGTAGTGAACCATCGCTTTCAGTTGGGATTGAAAATCCCGTCTGAATGATGATCCACATCTCAACCTGTGTTTTCAGGTGGCATTCCATCCTGGTTTTCCAGTATGGAAAGTCCTCACCTGAAAACAAGGGAGGTCTTGCGGTGCTGAATCCTTCCTGATGAGCCATTTTTCTAGCACACCAAAAAGGAAAGCAAAAAGAAATTTCCAAGACTAGGTCTTGCATTTAGTAGTGCGGGAAGAAAAGAAAAGAAAAAAATGGAATTTGAAAATCAGTCGAAAAAATTTCTCGCTCAGTGGTTGCACTGAAATCGAGATACCCGCGCTCTGATACCAATTGTAGGATCGAGAATGCGCTAGAGGGGGGGTGAATAGCGCGTTTTGCGTTTTCGACCGATTTCAAATTCGAGTATACAGCGGAAGTAGAAATGCAAAACAATAAGACAAGTGCACAGGTATTTTTACTTGGTTCACAGCGCGAAGCTGCTACTCCAAGGCCCACGGTCCTCGACCGTTTACTTTGGGCAATCCACTAATAGACTTGAGCCTTACAGACTCAAGTCAAGCGATTACAAATGGTAACAAAATATATTGTAATTAAGTACAGTTACCAAATCCGGAGTTGCCGATGCTTTCTGATGTCGTAGATAGGTGCAGGCTCGGCGTCCGGAGGCTTGGCGACTCAGATGATGCAGCCGGGGTGTCGTAGAGCCGTCGTATCAGTAGTAGAATGATTTAGGATGGAGCGTATGAGTTGAATCAAGCTGCTGGTCGAGTGCTGCTTATATAACATGCTCGAGTCGACTCAACTGTTCACTGAGTCGACTCTAGTCCTGGTCAGATTCCAAATCAGCCTCTGTTGCCAAGTCTGCGCCGCTTCGAGTCGACTCCAGTCCCTCTGAGTCGACTCTAGTCCCGCGGTTGCCAAGTCTGCGCCGCAGTTGCCATTTCCCGTCTGAGTCGACTCTGATCGCCTTTGGTCGACTCTAGTATTCAAGTCGACTCTAGTACCTCTGAGTCGACTCTAGTCCCGCGGTTGCCAACTCTGCGCCGTAGTTGCCATTTCCTCGTCTGAGTCGACTCTGATCGCCTTGGGTCGACTCCAGTAATCAAGTCGACTCGAGTACCTCTGAGTCGACTCCAGTCTGATATGGCGGAATCTTGACCAGCGGACTTCCGGGATTTGGCTGACTCAGCTTGAGTCGACTCAGGCTTCACCCGAGTCGACTCCAAGGGCAAAAATCAGCCTTTTTGCCCGGAGTTCACTACCGATCAGTTTTTCCGTCCTGCAATATAAGTTAGGCAAATAACATGCAAAGTAAACAGGTGTTGAGTTAGTGAAACTAACTCTGGGTCTTAACTTCGGGTTTCTAGTGAAACCCTGGGTTAGACCGACGCCTACTGTTCCTTATAGGAACGCGTCCTCACCCACTCCTCTCGGGAGAATTTACCTGATGCCAACCGAGTCCTCCAGACTCGTTGGACTTTTGCTCGGCTCTGTCCTCGGCTTCCAGGATTTGTGCTGCGGCTCGGTCCTCCTGACCAGCCCAGACTTCTGCTGCGGTCCAGTCCTCCAGACTGACCCAGACTTCTGCTGCGCCCTGGTCCTCCTGACCAGTCCAGACTTCTGCTGCGGCTTGGTGCTCCTGACCAGCCCAGACTTCACCTGGAGCTCTGACTCTGCCAAGACTTCCAATGCCTAGCTGCACTAGGACTTAAGTCAAACCTGTGCTCATACTCAGATAAGGCATATCAGTCCACAACATATACTTAACTTGAACCTAGTGCCATTATCAAAACCAAGGTTCGATCATTGGGTGCACCTTGCACCAACAGAGGAAGTGTGTCACATTACTCGACACATGGCTCTCATGGCACGAGGAAGTGACAACGAAACATCAAGCGAGGAAGAGCAATCAAGTGATGATGAGTCTTCATCTAGCGAGGAAGAGGTAATGGACAAGGTAAAAGAAAATTTTCTTTATCGTACTATTGCTTATCTTAAGAATGCACTAGTTAAATCAAAATCAAAAGTTAAGGCGTTGAAAGAAGCACTTAGGAACACTAGGAGTGTTTGTGATCATGTTGATTTGAATGATGAAAATGTTAAACTAAAGAATGAAATTGTGGACCTAAGGAAATGCCTTGAAAAATTCACTCTAGGATCTAAAAACCTAGATATGGTCCTAAATAGTCAAAGGGCAGTTTATAACAAAGCAGGAATAGGCTATAGACCTAAGGAAGTTTCCTATATCTCTCTAGTAGGTAGACAAGGATCTTTGGGTCAACAAACATCTAAGAGCAAGTCTAAGTTAGCTTGGGTTCCTAAGAAGTATTTAGAGAATGTTAGTGAATCTAGCTTTTGGGTACCTAAGAATGACGTATTCTATGTTGTTTAGGTGAGAGAGAAGAAGGACCAAAGCATGTGGATTATGGACAGCGGATGTTCAAGCCACATGACGGGGGATGTAAGTAAATTCACAAAGTTGAAATACATGAACTTAAGTTTCTCTCCCCCTTTGTCAAACATCAAAAAGGGTGATCAAATTAACCTTTCAACAAGTCAACAAGTCAACGAGTCGATAGGTCAACAAGTCAACCTGACAACAAGACATCCTGACTCCCCCTAAATACAAACACGTCTCCTCGCAATCGTATATAGAAACAGAATCAGGGAGAAATACGAGACAGATATAGCACACATATAACGTAAACACAACCATATAAGTATGTCACAGTAGCAAGTAAAAAAAAAACTGACATAACAAGGTAACAGTACAGCATAGTAGGAAAAACAGCAAAGCAATGCAAAACAAATAAACAGTCAGAGAAACAGTCAAATCAGTCAAGTAAATAGTCAAATCATACACATCAAGCATCAGACATAGAGAAAGATACATCGCCAGTCTCGGGGTCGACGACAGGGTCCCCGAAAGCCAAGTCTGAATCCGGAGCATCTGCTGGAGGAGCAGCCGCCGAAGGAGCATCGGCCGGAGGAGCACTGGAAGATGGCTGAAGATGTGGATGACCGCCCATCCAGGACTGCACCATATCGTACAGACCGGTAATCTGGCCTCCGATCTCTGTGAAACCAGAGTCCAACCGCGTCTCCAGCCTCGAGAAATCTCCCCCAAGTGTCGAGAACCCAGACTCCATGCGTAAGCGCATCTCAGTGAAACGTGCATCCAGTGTCGCTATCTGATCCTGAAGATCCGGCTCCGCCATATAATCAGGATCCTCCTCCTCCTCAGCAGCCTCGGCCTCCTCGGCAGCAGCAGGATCGTCCTCAGGGTCTATATCAGCAGGTGCAGCAGCCGGACGAGGAAGTACACCTGGAGCCCATCCATCAACCCATCTGACCTCACCATGACGGACAGAAATCTTGGACTTCGAGAAAGCTCGAAGTCCAAGTCGGGAATACTTCTTGGTCATCTTTTCTGTCTTCCCCCTAGCTACATCGATGCCTAAAGACTCTAACCAACCAGTGATGATGTTGCTGAAAGGCATGTGGACTGTACCATGCACCGGTGAAGAGTGGTGAATAATGGAGGCAAAGATGTTAGCGGCGATGTCAACATCAAGCCGCTGCAAAAGAACATAGACCATGAACAGCTGGGGAGGTCTAATAACAGCCAGGGCTCGAGAAACAACAGGTAGAATACAATTGACTACAATCTTAAATAAGACGTAGTCAATGGCAGTCATCCGAAGGGCTGGGAACGCGGTGATACCGCCCTCCGGACCATCGGGACGGGGACGGTGTAGAAGATGCTGATGCATCAACTCAATGGTGAGCTGGTGATAAGGTGGTGGAAGAATCTCAGGTAAAGTAGGAAAACAGACAAAGTCAGATGGAGATGGTCTACAATCAAGGTAATCTGAGAGTATCCTATAGGTGAAGTCTAGATTAGTCTTGGCAACCCGCGTCCTATAGTTCACCCCATCCGTAGTGTGGAGGTTGTTGTAGAATTCGGCGAGACGATCAACATTGATCGTCCGCAAAATGACTCGACCAATCTTTCTGTGAGTTTCAGAATTTCAGGGCAGTCGACTGATTCATGATCAGTCGACTGATGCAGTCGACTCATCTTCATACTTCACTCGACCAATCTTTCTGTAAGATTTGAAATTCGATGGCAGTCGACTGATAGACCATCAGTCGACTGACCCAGTCGACTGAACGTTCACAGCACTCGACCAATCTTTCTGTGATGTTCGAAATAAGAGAACAGTCGACTGTTTTCACATCAGTCGACTGACATCAGTCGACTCACTTATCATCAGTCGACTGATGAGCGAAAAACCTTATATACGCGCCCGACAGCAGGCGACTGAAACCTAGGTTTTCAGTCGCCGGCGCTCGTTTTCTCCGTTCTCCAGCCATCTTCTGCCATCTCCAAAGGCTTCCAAACTCTTCCTAAGATCTAAACCACCCTCTCTAACTTCATTTTCCTCCTTTTCCTCAAAACCCTAGGGTTTCTCTCAAATCTTCAAATGGAGCAATCAAAGAGGTAAAATCCTTTTCCAACATTCATTTTTCTAAAAATTCATGATTCTAATTAAACTAACTTGATTCTATCTAAGTATGTGTTAACTGTCATTGCATTGCATTGCATGCATCATTACATACTCATGCATGATTTGGTGCATATAGGTTTTAGTTAACATACTGCATCCAAGCAAAAACTCAAGGGACCAATGGAGGAGGATTCCTCTAAAACTCTTCATCCTCCAAATGTTATAGAAAGAAAAGTTAGGCAAAAACATTGTGCATCACGTCCTCCTAGAGTAAACCCACTCAAAATAGATACTGATAGTTCTGATGAAGGGTTTGTTGAAATTCGAGAACCAAGATTCCATAGTCAAGATGCTCAGCATCGATATGAAACAACAGAGTTTCATCTAATGGATTGTCGTTATTTAAATCAGTCTTATTTTCAATCAAACACCCCTCAAATTTGGGAGACTATCAAGTTCTATCGTCTCGAACGTCTGATGAACTGTTGTCATGATATAAACCTGGACATATGCAAAGAGTTCTATGTAAATCTTCGTCCCATCAATAAAGATGAAAATCAATATATGACAACAGTTAGAAACATTCCTATCCGGTTCACACCATCAGTCATTCGTGATTTTCTTGAGTGTCGGCCTTCCCAAAATCCATATGTGTGTTTTCCCGATGTTGAAAATAAGATAACTGGTTCTTTTAAACATATAACCATCAATCGCATTCATGAGCACTACTTTGGCACTGCTCGAAAGTCTTCTCGCACTAGTTTTCATGCAAACAATATGTCCGCCATCCATTATACATGGTACAGAATTATCTTAGACTGTGTTCTTCCAATTGTCACCAAAGGCCGGGCTATGATTCGTCTTCCTCACCTCATTATGATGTACGCCTTAGAACAGCGTCTTGACATTGACATCGCTCTACATATATTCTCTTCCATCATTCATTTCTCTTCTCCTATTAATGGAAAACTCTACATGCCTTTTGGACATATCATCACTCAGATTCTCTCATTTAGAAGTATAGATATCTCTGTAGGAACCATTAGGCATTTGTCTAAGGAATATGCTCAACTAGGTCCTCGCCACCTCAAGCTAGCAAAGATAGTCTTTCGGAACGGGGCGATGACTTGGATTCGTGGAGGTAGACGTGGTGCTGAACGCATGGATATCTCCTCCAGTTCTGAGGAGGATGATAAAGATAGTGAAACACCAGCACCTGCTACTACAGCACCTGATGTGCCTTCTGCCGACTTCTTGGACGCAAGATTTAGTCATCTTGAAGAAGTCATTCGTCTGGGATTTCAGAATATTGGCCGCCGGATGGATGCTTATTATAAAGAGATGCGGGAACTTCGTGAGGAGTTGGCTATCTATGCTCTACGCCAAAAGGAGATGTATGACATGATAGTCGATATGCATGTGGCATCCTCGACACCTCCTCCTCCTCCAGCAGCTGAGAGTGATAGGATTTTTGTTGATGTCAAGATGTATCTATTGATATCACATGCTTCTTGAACATCTAGTTTTTATTTTTGTTGTTATGTGATTTGGATGTTTTGCTTAAACTTATGACTTATTGTTGTTATTGTATGATTGAATGTTTTATTTAAACTTATGATGATTTTTGTTTAAACTTATGACTTATTTTTGGTATGTATGAACTTGGATGTTTGTTTTGAATTTATGACATGCTTTGATGTGTTCATGACTAAATTGATTAAATGTTTAATACTCATGAATTGGTTTTGATATTCATATGTGAAATCCATCTATGTGCTTATAAATGAAAATGCATGTTTTCAAACCTTAAGGGGGAGCTTAAATTTGAACTTTTATAAAGAATGCATATTTCATACCTTAAGGGGGAGCAAAAGTTTGAAATACCTAGAAGAAATTAAATTTCACAACTTAAAGGGAAAGTTTGATTGATTAAAATCTAAGGAGTTGTGATTTCAAAACATTAAGGGGGAGCTTAATTGTTTAAACTTCAAAGAATTGTGATTTTGAATCATTAAGGGGGAGCATTTATTTTAAATGGTGTTTGAGAGGATCATATGGTGTTTAGGGGGAGCCTTGTGGTTAAATCCTAAATCAACAAATTCAAACACATTTTATTTTCCCTCAAGAAATTAAGGGTAGTCTCAAAATAAGAGAATTCAAATAAATTAGAAAGGTTGATACAAACTTGGACCTTTGTTAACCATTTTTGGAATTTGTATCAAACTACCATATTTGAGATCCAAAATTTTTCAAATTATTTTTCTCAAATAGGGTTAGTCATAAGTAATTTACGTGTGTAATTTCACGAATTTTTGAAACTCGTACAATTACTTATGCATTTTTCAATCTCGTCCCTGATAACTGAAATTCAGTATATCAGTCGACTGGCTCAGATTGCAGTCGACTGCTGAGTCGACTGATACACTATGAGTCGACTGATATCCCTGATTTCAGCATACTTTGAGTACTTAAGGTATTTTTTCCCTCCTAAACTATTGTTGGTGCAATCCTTGACCTTTTGTGTTCAATCATGAATTTCCTTTTGATGCTTGACAAAAAAGGGGGAGAATGGATATGGTTTAAGTTATTTGATTATAATGGAGATAATTTGAATAACTTTGGGAAAGTTAAAGGGGAGATTGGATATGTTTTGAGCATGATTATTGATTGGAAATGTTGATACATATTATATTGATCATGTTTTATGATGAATTCATTGTTGCAATGTTATTTGCTATTGGCTAATTGAATTCATGCTATATATGTTGATTTAAAGACCCAACTTAAACGATTTTTGCCAAACATCAAAAAGGGGGAGATTGTTGGTGCAATCGTGCCCCAAGTGATTGGATTTTAATGTTTGGCTAAAATGAGTTTAAGTTAGGCAATGTGTTATGATCTAACATGTGTGATGCAAGTTTGCAGGAAAGTCCAAGCGTGGTCTTGGCAAGGAAAAAGTCCAAGTCCAAGGTGGTCTTGGCAAGGAAAAGTCCAAGTGGGTAGTCTTGGCATTTGGAAAAGTCCAAGTGGGTAGTCTTGGCGAAAAGTCCAAGTGGGTAGTCTTGGCAAGGATGATTTAGCACGACGAAACTGAGGGAAACGTCTCAAGCTAGTGCAAGGATGGTCACGAGGCTTGTGGAAGGCGTTTGAAGGTTTGCGTCAAGGCTAAAGGTTGAAGAAATAGCTGAAAGGGGGAGTTTTCAGCTAGAGCAGTCGACTGGCCCTGCCAGCAGTCGACTGGGGTTGATCCGAGACACACACAGAGAAATTGGTCGACTGGGAGTCGACTTGGAGTCGACTGGTATCAGTCGACTGATGCTTTGATCAGTCGACTGATAGCCGACCGTTTCGATGCCAGCTGCGCAGATTCGATTTAATTAATGGCATTTAATGACATTTAATGCCATCAGTCGACTGGCCCTGCCAGCAGTCGACTGATGCTTCGAAAAGTCACAAAAGTGGTGTTCGACGCGAAGAACAACAACAACTCTCATTCTTTCATTCTTCTGTGAACATCAATTCTGTGATCTTGTGTACTCTTCCTCTAAAACTTTGAGATCTATTACTGTAAGGAAGAGATCAAGTTTGTGAGGGTTTCTCCGCCTTCGAAGGGTTCTTCGAGAAGGAGATCTTTCATAGTGGAATCGTCGGGCTGTGTGTGTGGATCCTTGGATTAGTCACCTCGTAGAGGTGGATACCAAGTAAATCGAACGGGTTAGCGATCTTGCTTTTCTTCTCTGTTATTCTTGCTTCCGCTGACGTTTTCGCAGGAGAAAAATCGAAGAATCGCTATTCACCCCCCTCTAGCGAACGCACCGATCCCAACAGAGTAGGACACTTATTTTTATAGTGTCCTCTCTCCCTGCACTTAAAACATATTATATGAAATTTAAATTTATTATTTAAAAATTTACCTTTTTCCCCCTCCATCTTCGCCGTCTTGCTCTCTTGGCGGTTAGTCCGATTGAGAGCGCGCCGGCTCTGATACCAATTGTAGGATCGAGAATGCGCTAGAGGGGGGGTGAATAGCACGTTCGGCGTTCATCGAATTTTGTTCGTCTATTAAAAATACTTAGCAGCGGAATTAGTAAACAAAAGAAAGACAAGCGGATTTACTTGGTTCCCAACCCCGCAGGGTTGGTACATCCAAGGCCTAAGTACGGAAAGACGCCCGTCCAATAGTGGTCTCCTTTCCGATCTTCGTTCGGAGGTGGAGGAACCCGTCTTACAGTCCAATAATGAATAATGAAGTAAATGCAAAATGTAAGACAGTAAGATAAATGTAACCAAACAAAGTCGAAGCCGAACTGGACGATCCTGAGCGTCGAGCACCCCTCCTGGATCTTCCCCGGCAGCAACCGTCTGGTCCCGTTCGCGTTTGGTGGCAGCACTTGTGAGAATAGAGGCGTGAAATAGTTGTCATTTGGCTGCTGGTCGATGGCTGCTTATATAGGATGTCTGAGTCGACTCAACTGTTCACTGAGTCGACTCCATCCGCCGTCAACTTCCAAATCTGCAGCCGCTTGCCAAGTCTGCGCCGCTTCGAGTCGACTCAAGTCCCTCTGGGTCGACTCCAGTCCCACGTGGCAGATCTCTTGACTTATTCACTCCGCGGTTGCCTTTTCCCCGTTTGAGTCGACTCTGATCATCTTGGGTCGACTCCAATCTCTAGTCGACTCAGAACAACTCCAGTCGACTCAAGTCTCCAGTCGACTCAGACTCCATTTAAGTCGACTCAACTTGGTTCAGCTGACTTTGTTTGTTTCTCCTTTGCTATCCTTCTTGCTTCCACTCCCTGGTTCCTGCAAGATTAGCATACAAACAAACAAGGCAACCTAAAGCTTATATGTGGGTCTAACTTCAGATTTCTACCGAAATCCTGGGTTAGTCAGACCCACTCCCCTCGGGAGAAGCTTTGCCACCAAGTCACCTAGACTTGTGGACTTCATGCTTAGCCAAGGTCCCTGGCCCCCAAGACTTTTTGCTGCGACTCGGTCCTTCCCGACTAGCCCAGACTTCTGCTGCGACACGATCCTTCCCGACCTGCCCAGACTTCTGCTGCGACTCAGTCCTCTCTGACTAGCCCAGACTCCTTGCTGCGACTCGGTCCTTCACGACCAGCCCAGACTTCACCTGGTGCACTCGACCTTGCTAAGACTTTCCCTTGCCTAGCCTCAACTAGGACTTTTGCCCAGCCTCACTCACTAGGACTTCCTCTGCCTAGTTTGACCAACTAGGACTTCTCGCTAGTCAATTGACTAGACTTGCTCACTTCCACACACCCAAATATCAGGTCCTGTTTGGGTCAACCCTTAGTCAAACTGACCAGACCTTAAGTGTATTGTCAAACATCGAAACCCAAGGCAAGATGCGATGCTTCTTGCACCAACATAAATAAGTATCAGAATAAAAGAAAGGTTCAAATTAGAAGATCAATTAAAATTCATGGTTTCAAAAATAGTTTGAAAATTATAAGTTAATTGTTCTTTTGACTTAGATCAACCTCTAAAACATATAAAGAGTTTGCCTTGTAGCTAACAAGGAGTCCTAATGAAGCGTCATGTTAAGGGATGATTCAAATTAAAAGAGCAAATCTATTTCAAAAATTAGTTTTTATAAATCTTTAAAAACTTTTTGAAAAATCTTTGAAAAATACATTTCAAAATCATGTTTAAAATAATTTTAAAATCATTCTTTTAATTTGGGTCAAACCCTAAGACACATAGGGAGTTTGCTTTGTGGTTAACAAAGAACTCTAAGGACGTGTCAGATTAAGGGGGAGATCCTGATTGAAAGGATAATAAATAATTTTTCAAAAATATCTACTTTGAAAATATCTAAAAAATACTTTTAAAAATTAATTTTAAAAATCCTTTGAAAAAACTCTATTGAAGAACCTTGTTAAAAATTATTTTAATCTACTATGATTTTTCAAGAAATGGCTAGATTAAGTTTTGACCATAAGAAATCTTTAAAGTATTAGGATAATACTTTTTGATGATTGACAACGGGGAGAAGGAAAATTTAAGTTAAAAATCTAGTATTATCTCATATTGTTAAACCTTGACCTACATTTAACTTAAAAAATTGTCAAACATCAAAAAGGGGTAGATTGTTGATGCAGGGAGCACCAGTCTGCCTCTAGAGTTTCAATGTTTGACAATATACCTAGGTAAGAAGTCCAAGCAGATTGTTGATGTTTGACTAAGGGTTAATCCAAACAGAACCTAATGTTTAGATGTGAGTGAAGTCTAGTTAGGTCAAAATTGACTAGATAACTAGCAAGAAGTCCCACTTAGTTGGACCGGATAAGAAGTCCTAATATGTTAGACCAGACAAGAAGTCCTAGTCAGTTGAACCAGACAAGGAGAATTCCTAGTCAGTTGGACCGGGACAGAAGTCCTGGTTAGTGAGATTGGGCAAGGAGAAGTCCTAGTTGGAAGCTAGGCAGAAGTCTTGATCAGTGAGATTGGGCAGAAGTCCTGGTCAGGGAGATTGGGCAAGGAGAAGTTCTAGTTAGAGGCTAGGTAGAAGTTATGGTCTATAAGATTAGGCATGTTAGAAGCCTACAGAGTGATTAGTCCTGATTGGAGGTTATGCAAGGAAAAGTCCAAGCAGGTTAAGGGTGATCGGATGTTTGACAGATGGGAAGTCTACCGATTGACTAGTTCTAACTAGAGGTCAGGCAAGGGTAACCGGATGTTTAGCAATAAAATCCTAGGAGAGTAACCCTCAAGTAGATTGTTAAACCCTGACCTACGTTTAACTTAAGAAATTGTCAAACATCAAAAAGAGGTAGATTGTTGATGCAGAGAGCACCAATCTGCCTCTAGGGTTTTGATGTTTGACAATATACCTAAGTAAGAAGTCCAAGTAGATTGTTGATGGTTGATTAAGGGTTAATCCAAATAGAACCTAATGTTTGGATGTGAGTGAAGTCTAGTTAGGTCAAAATTGACTAGATAACTAGCAAGAAGTCCTAGTTAGTTGGACCGGATAAGAAGTCCTAATATGTTGGACCAGACAAGAAGTCTTAGTCAGTTGGATCGGACAAGGAGAATTCCTAGTCAGTTGGACCGGGACAGAAGTTCTGGTTAGTGGGATTGGGCAAGAAGAAGTCCTAGTTAGAGGCTAGGCAGAAGTCCTGATTAGTGAGATTGGGCAGAAGTCCTGGTCAGGGAGATTAGGCAAAGAGAAGTTCTAGTTGGAGGCTAGGCAGAAGCCATGGTCTATGAGATTAGGCAGGTTAGAAGTCTACAGAGTGATTAGTCCTAACTGGATGTTAGGCAAGGAAAAATCCAAGCAGGTTAAGGGTGACCGGATGTTTGACAGGTGGGAAGTCTATCGATTGACTAGTCCTAACTAGAGGTAAAGCAAGGGTAAGTCCAAGTAGGTCAAGGGTAATCAGATGTTTGGCAAGAAAATCCTGGGAGAGTAACCCTCATGTAAGCCTAGTAGGTTAGACCTATAGGGTAAGACTTAGGTAAGTCTATTAGGTCAGACAGACTACAGTTAAACTTAGGTTACTTATTTGTTGTATGTTTATCTTGCAGGAATTAGGAGTTCGAAGCAAGATAAAGGAAGTATAAGAGAAACAAATAAAAGCAGTCGAACCAAGTCTGGAGTCAACTCAAGTCAAACCTAGTTGAACTCATTCCAAGTGCCCGGATTATGTTTCGGGTGCCTGGAATAGTCCAGGTGCCCTGGTGAATTCCAGGCTTCTGGACCTAGGCAAATCCAAATGCCTAGATTTGATTCCAAGCTCCCGAACAATTCAGGCATCCTAGGTTGGTCTAAGCACTCGGACCAAGATGAATTATCTTGGATAAAGATCGACGGAGCCAGATAAGATTGATCGACGAAGCCGGATAAGATTGAATCTATCTGGGGCGTTTGAAAAGGGATCCGGGCAATCGGAAGAGTATTTTTAAGCCCTATACTTGCAAGATCAAAGGATAATGCATATTCTACTAATCTCTCATCCTGCGGTGCTGTCGAATGCAAACGAAGCTCTACTCGTGTAACTAGAGAAGTTCAGGAAGGGTGTGTAGGGATATCTATGCGAAAAATAATAATATATGCAATGGAAAATAGGATCACTTCCAATGATCCATGCGAAAAATTCGTACAAATTTCTAACTAATAGCTATACCTTTGTTGCACGATCTTAGTGAAGGGAGTCGCTCGGAAACTGTTCCGTTGATTTCCCTTGTACAAAAATTTTTGTACAAAGACGAAACTTTCCAAGCGGCCCCGCGGATCG
>NC_133869.1:1984752-1985670 GCF_044706935.1 Curcuma longa
TACAATTGGTATCAGAGCCACAAGTCATCTCACATCACACACATCAAGTCTGCTTCCTGCCGCTTCAAGTAAGTAAATTTTTATGCTTACTGTATTTAATGCTTTATTGATAAGGACATAAAACATATAGGATGGAAGCATGATATTACCTTAGAAAGGACTAAGGTATATAGGAAGATATTTAAACCTTACCTATAATGCATACGAATTAAGGAAAATGATAATGCACTTATACTAGCCTATTATTATTAGAAATTATAGCTAGAAGGGGTAATCGACCAATCCGGCCCAAACAAACCGCCTAATGACCCACCTAGTGGTTGAACTCCAACGTCATGGCTGAGCAGCAGCAAACCATCAACACTTTAATGATGATGCTGACTGAGAACAAAAATCAATCCAATTCAGGAGGTCGAAACCGCAATGATAAAAAGAGATGGAACAATTCTAAAGGTGGTTCATTAGCAAAAAGACCATACACCTCGTGCGCAGAATGTAGAAGATTGCATTCAGGGGAATGTCAGAAGGTATAAACAAGTGTTTTAACTGCGGAGTGGAAGGGCATAAGGCTCAAGCCTGCCCTACTAAGTTCCAAGCATCACCTCAGCAGCAAGTGCAAGACCAGAAGGCACCTGTACAATTGCATGATATGCAAGCTGCACTGGAAGGTCCTCAATTAAGTCAAGAAAGGTTGGAGGCCCCTCTAGTTACGGCGAATGCTTCAACCGTTGTCACAGGTCAGATATTTAATTACAGTCAGTATGCTACTGTATTGTTTACTAAGGCAACGCATTTGTTTACTTCTATGCCATATGCTAAGAGAATAGGCATACCTCCTCAAGTTTTGGATAATAGATTCTTAACAACGTTACAATCAAGAACAGGTTTCCTCTCCCAAGGATAGATGACCTGTTTGAT
>NC_133869.1:1985716-1989004 GCF_044706935.1 Curcuma longa
TCGAATCTGGTTCGCTACAGTAACTGGTTCAATCGTCATAATAAATTCTAGGTTTTATTTGGGTTTAGACGATAAAAACATTAGTTAGCGGCGGTAGTTTAGAGTTAATCGGGCTTAGGTTACTGTGGACTCCTCGTTATAAAGGGAAATGACGCCCGAAACCTACACGCGCGTCTCCTTCCTCCACGAGCCGAACACCTTTTCCCCTTTTTGCTGTCGCCGTTTCCCGAGTTTCTTCCTTCATCGCCGAAGTCGCGCCGCCCTCCCTCCATCTTCAGCCCGACGCCGCCTCCCTCACCGGCCAACCGCCCCTCTGCCGTCCCTTGCACCGCGCCGCCCTCGAGCTACTCCGGAAGAACAACAACGAAGCCCCCCAAGCCCCAAAGCCTTCTCCCGCCGCGTCTTCTTCTTCCCTTCTCGAAATCGCAACTTTGCCGGTTCCCCTGTTCGTCGCGCCGCTGCCCTCAACCGAGTGCTTCACCGGATTTGTCGCGCCAACAACAACTATAAGAGGAGACCGAAGATTAGCCCTAGCCAGATTTTTCCTCTTCTCTCCGTTTAGTTTGCTGCCGCCGGGAGAAGAAGCCGCACATCCCCTTCCTCCACCCTGCTGCCGACACCGAACCCTACCGCCGGCTAAGGTAAACAACAATGCTTTGTATATTGATTAATTAGACTAAGATAGTTGATAAATTAAGGCTTAAACAAATGTAATTAATTGAGATGATTAATCTAGGTAATTGGGTTAGTAATCAGTTTAATTAGGTGATACTTATTAATTAATCACCTAGCAAATTTTTGAGGTTGAATTACACAATAAAAAGGGTAAACTTTAATGGGTTTGGGTTAAGTGGATTCATAATGGAAAAGAGCTCTGTCAAAACAAACACGAGGAGGAGACCCATCTTACAGAGACGGATCAACCGAAACTAGATCGGCTCGAACCAGAGGTCGTTTGGTTAGTGAACCAAATAAACCGAGATTGAACCAAACTGAACCAAGTTGGTTTGGTTCGTACCGAAAGAGGTTTTAATAAAATAAACTAGACGGAAAGATTCGTCTTGGAAGGATGAATCCAACAAAACTGGTTTGGATTAAATCAGAGGTCGTTTGGTTGGTGAACCAAGCGAACCAAAGTCGAATCTGGTTCGCTACAGTAACTGGTTCAATCGTCATAATAAATCCTAGGTTTTATTTGGGTTTAGCCGATAAAAACATTAGTTAGCGGCGGTGGTTTAGAGTTAATCGGGCTTAGGTTACTGTGCACTCCTCGTTATAAAGGGAAATCGCGCCCGAAGCCTACACGCGCATCTCCTTCCTCCACGAGCCAAACACCTCTTCCCCTTTTTGCTGCCGCCGTTTCCCTAGTTTCTTCCTTCATCGCCGAAGTCGCGCCGCCCTCCCTCCTTCTTCAGCCCGACGCCGCCTCCCTCACTGGCCAACCGCCCCTCTGCCTTCCCTTGCGCCGCGCCGCCCTCGAGCTACTCCGGAAGAACAACAACGAAGCCCCCCAAGCCCCAAAGCCTTCTCCCGCCGCGTCTTCTTCTTCCCTTCTCGAAATCGCAACTTTGCCGGTTCCCCTGTTCGCCGCGCCTCTGCCCTCAACCGAGTGCTTCACTGGATTTGTCGCTCCAACAACAACTATAAGAGGAGACCGAAGATTAGCCCTAGCCAGATTTTTCCTCTTCTCTCCGTTCAGTTTGCTGCCGCCGAGAGAAGAAGCCGCACATCCCCTTCCTCCACCCTGCAACCGACACCAAACCCTGCCGCCGGCTAAGGTAAACAGCAATGCTTTGTAGATTGATTAATTAGACTAAGATAGTTGATAAATTAAGGCTTAAACAAATGTAATTAATTGAGATGATTAATCTAGGTAATTGGGTTAGTGATCAGTTTAATTAGGTGATACTTATTAATTAATTTCCTTGATTAATTGATGGATTAATTATGTTGATGAATGTTAATTAACTTATTTGGTTATTAAGGAATTGACGAATTAAGTATTAGGTTATTAAATCATTAACAGATTAATTAATCAAGCTTGATTAAGTTAGTATATTAGTTAATAAAGTAAATTAATTATGATATTTAAGTAACATAGGGTTTCCTTTAATTAAGGTTTATGCCTAGTTATAAAGGAGATTAATTGAATTGGGTAAGTAGTGATAAATCCTTGGATCGGTTGGGTTGGTTTGCGATGATCATAGTTGCTCCGGTTTAGGTTACTTTGGATTAATTGATATTTAATCGAGTTAGACTAACTTTAGAATCGGCTAGGGTTTACCTTGTTGAAAAGTAAATACAGTATTTAGAAGATGTTTATTGTAATTACAGGACCCTGATCGGTTGATAATACTCTACGCGGAGGATTTCATTAGGATTCGTATTGCAACGATTTCATCAAGAGGTGGGTAATCCCTGTGTTTGGTCAACACAGGTTCATTTCTTTCCCAGTGCATGTTACTTTCTATTATTGTTGATTATATGCCTTATCGTGCTCCTGTTCCTTACTATCTGGATACTTTAGTTGTACTCATGGTTATCTCATGCTTGATCCTATATTCGTTGACCTTGGTTATTGTTCTTAGATTCGTTTCTATCCTTGATTCGATATCGTGATTATTACTGGTATAGTTCTCTTCTTATGATAGCTTAGATTACTAGGACCTATATACTCATGCTTATTGATTAGCCTGGTAGGTGTAAATGACTATGAAATGAACATCTCATCATGACGCGAGATAACGATTGTAAATCCCAATGATGTGGGTCTATCGTGTCTATAGTTGGCCTGTAGTAGTATATTGATATAGGTGGTTATGACCCTACTTCCATCATATTGATGGCGACTGTATTGCAATGTACACAGTCGATGGCTGTATGGCAGTGTACGCAGCCGAGTTGATGATCTGATCCCGACACCGATTAGGGGTGGTACTCGGAGAGTATTAGAGGACAGATATCGGCCATAGGATATGGGATCACCGGACGCGGAGCACTGATCCCTCGATTTGGATCACCGGACTACTTTGTTGGAGGGCGCGGAGTACTGATCCCTCGATGTCGGTCATACCCAGTCTCAGATGCTTGTACGAGTGCTGTAGCGTGTGGGGCAGTTGCATCATGCATTCGCACATCATGTGCATGTTAGAGATATGTATTGGACCATACTGATCCTGCATTTGATTGCTTATCTGTTTGATTCTTGATTGTTGCATTTGGTTTGACATGTCATTCATATGATTCATTTCTTGAGACTATTTTATTTACTTACTAGCTGCAGAGTTG
>NC_133869.1:1989104-1991816 GCF_044706935.1 Curcuma longa
ACAGTCAAGCTACCAGTCAATAAAATATCACGTCAACTTTCGGTTACCCGTCGATGAGAAGGACCTGAAGAAGTAACCACTGAACACATGGATTAGCAAGGCGTCGAGGATTCCCGGCGTGGCCACTCCGATGCTCAAGTTAGAAATATAGAAAAGTGAAGTAGAAATGTTTATATAGAATTCAACATGGTTAATTGTCATACCTGCGAGGTTTATATAGAGGTGGCGGGAGCGGTATCCTCGGATCTATTGTTCGTGATTGGTTGTGAAGGCGTGATCAGCGGACCGATATTTGACAAATTCCAAACATCTAATGGCTTAACAATGTTAGTTATATGCCTTCGACGGCTAGGATTGTCCGGGACTAGGGGCACTTGGTGCTTATCCTGATCCTTGTTGATAAGTTGCTAAGCTTGACGACAAGGTCAGGGTGATAGCTCATTGATATCTATTCAACTACCTGAGGTCGGTAATCGCTGATTTGTGTGAGTGACCGGGATGTGCAGGTATGCCGTGAGCTTATAGAGGTTGATGAGCTGAATTAGGTATGTGCCCGAGTTCTCCTATGCGTGTCTGATCTGATTAAAGTGTATGAATGAGATTATTGTATGCTATTGAGGCCAAGTAGCCCTGGATGCGCATCCGAGCTTATTGGTGTGACCCTATGGCTTAACTATGAGGTTGGGACCACGCCATGAGTAAGCTCCTGAGGCCGGGGCCTAGTCATGAGGTCAGCATCTGATGCCTGGACCATGTCATGAGGTCGATATGGGATACCAAAATCCGGTCATGAGGTCGGTATGTGATACCGGGACCAGATCATGAGGTCTGCATACGATGTCTGTACCTTGCTAAGCTTTGTTGTAAAAGGGCGGGGTTTATATACCATCGTTTTAAGTACTATGGCGCGTGCTGACCTCCTAATGAGGTCGACGGATGGTGTCCGCATTTTGATTGAGTACTGTGAAAGATCATGGCTTGTGGATCGAAACTAAGATGAGCTCAGTTTAGGTATCAAGGCACGCGCTGACCTCCTAGTGAGGTCGGTGTATGTAAATACAAAATATAACAGTGTATAAGACATGATTGGAAGTTAAAATTTTTAGAATAATAAATAATTATGTGCGTACATGGTAGATGATGTTGAGCGATGTTGGCATCAATCGAGTAGCCCTTGTTGAAGTTCCGTCTCTATGTAGCGAACTTCAGAAATGCCTTAAAAATTCTATAAAATTCAGAAAAATTTAAAATTTTACAAGCAAGTTTATTTTCACATATATTATTAAGGAAAAAATATAAATTTATGAAAAATGATTGTATTTTATGAGTTTGATACAAACTTTAAAGTTTGACACAAACTTGTACATTTTGTATCAATCTCAAGTTCTGTTGTCAACCCATTCAAATTGCCATTGTTTATCAACATTAGATATTCATTAAAATGGTTAGAAATTATTTAAAATGTCCAACTATGATCGATGGTCAAGATGTTCATTAATTAAATATTTACTTTTCTCATAGTTGTCTTGAGGTGTCTTGAGGAGATTTATGGGGATTTAGTGAGTGATTTTGGGATTTTAATTGAATTTACAGATCGGTTCCAGCTTCTTGATTTCGGTCTGCGGCAGATTGTGTCAAGCACGGCTAGGGTTTCTAAAACCAAGGACTCTAGGGCATTCAACCAGATTAGAGGTAAGTTTCTCCTTGTTTATCCGATTATACCTTGAATTGGTTAGAGATCGAAAATTATGGGTAACTGTTCGATTAAGGTGCTCGGTTTCTTGGATTGATCAGGGTCATTTTTGTGGAATCAAAGTTGCAAGGATTCTAGGGCATATGCAGATCAAGCACCATCGGATCAGAGGTGAGTCCTCCTTCTTGAATCCAGTTGATTTCAATGGGTGGTTGGATCGGTTCTTTGAGGATTGTGGTTATTATGGTTAGGTTCTGATCAGAGGGTTTCATGTTGAGGTTTGATCTGTTCATGGTATTGTGCTTGCTGTGGATATGTTGGATTTGTTGGTTGGTTTCTTAGAAATTGATCAAATTAATTCGGATTAGGTTTTAAGTTAGGTTGGAACTAGGTCTAATCCAATTGGATTGATCTGTTTCAAACCATTCTTACAACTATGGACCTAATTAGGTAGGACTAAGCTAGTGGGGTTTATTAACCTAATGTAGGTTAACTTGGGTTTGATTAAACACAAAATTAGTTGTATTAATTTATTAATACAACTAATTAATTGGTTGATTAAATCCTGATAATAACAATCTAATGGTTAGATTAGTCTAACCCAAGTTAAGTTAATTGAATAGGGTTAAACTAATCTTAAATTTGATTAGGGTTTTCTTTGATATATCATGGCATTTAGGAATGTTAAGTTAGTTGTATTCAGACTCAGATTACGCTAGCTGTAAACTAGACTGTAAAAGTACAAGTGGCGGATGCGAGTTCTTGGATTCTTGTCTAGTCAGTTGGTATAGTAGAAAGTAAGCAGAATACATTGCCCTAGGTGAATGTGTTGCTCAATTACTTTGGATGATGCACACATTAACTGATTACAATCTAGAATACAAGAATACAAAAGTATTAATAGATAATATAAATACAATCAACTTAACTAAGAATCCAGTACACCATTCACGAACTAAACATATAGAAGTAAAACACCATTGTTGGGATCGGTGCGTTTGCTAGAAGGGGGTGAATAA
>NC_133869.1:1991916-2037738 GCF_044706935.1 Curcuma longa
CATCTCTTTGGGCATCATCTCTTCATCACTATCGGAGGACTCTTGCTCGGATTCGGATGATTCTTCTTTCTCCTTCTTTTTCTTCTTGTCCTTCTTATCTACAAGCAAAGCAATACCTTTCTCTTTTGTGGACAAGTTAGCTTGCTCATGTAGCTCAAACTCACAAAATAATTCATCTAGTTTTACAGTAGACAAGTCCCTTGATACTTTATAAGCATCGACCATTGATGCCCATAGAGTGGTTCGGGGTCATCTGTCGTATGAGTGTTTCAATCGCATCTAAGTGACTCTCTGATCTAAGCTCGAAATCCACTTCAGGTACAGGATATTGGGTGTAAGAAGCTTGGTAAGCAAAGTCTAGAACTCCAAAAATGTTGTTGTAATTGTAACTATTGTAGAATGTCATATTATTGTTCACTGAATTCCTCTAGGCTCTTTGTAGTGTGGAATGTTCTGATAATCTCTGGGTTGTCTTCAAGTAATGACTCCTCAAATGTTCATATCATACACTATAGACTCACCTGAAAGCAAACACACAACAAAACACAACTAGGTGTAGAACAGTGCACACAATCTCAAGTATAACAAGGAATTGAAGCACCAAATGATTTTTTTTAAATTTTTGTGACCACCACAACAATAAAAGTAGATGAAAATGAAACTGAGAAATGAAAAGAAAATTTTTACAAAAATGAAAATGTAGTCTAAATGAAGAAATTCGATCAAAAATGATCTTATTTCACTGTCATAGGTCGTAGATCTCGGTCCTAGGCCGTTTTATACCAACCTACCAAATTTCAAATCAATCAGATTCAAAATGAATAAATTAGCACAAACTAGCACTAATTGGACAGTTTTGCCCCTAACAAGCAAGCTTCAATGCAAACTAGCTAGAACTGCCTAAACACCGCTACCAGTCCCCGACAACGACGTTAAAAATTGATGTGAGGCTCAGATTATCATCTAAATGAGCACGCCAACTTAAATAAGATTGAACCCCCTAACTAAAGTAGTATAGGGTGACTCGAGTCATCTTCCAACGATTGAAGACAGTGTGCGGTAATTCTAGTGGTTATTATAGCCGGATTTGAATTTTCATTTTGTATTGGACGGGGGGGGGGGGGGGGGGGGTTGTTTTAAGTTCTAAATCATCTAACAATGAAAAGAACACTAATCTAAATCATCTAACAAATTAAACTAGTGCATGAACAACAAACAAGAGAAAGCTAAGAAACATCAACGTCCAAAACATAAGAGAAATTTTAACAAACATGTAAAGTGCACAATTCAAGGTAACAAAGTAGCTAGCAATCAACAAGTGAAAATAAGTGAATACTATAAGAGAGAATTCAACAAACACTTGACATGTGAAATTAAATCTAAGCTTAGAAATAGAAGTAAAGTTAATCTAATGATTCTCCCTATGAAGGGGGATGTGAAGCGAGGCAAACTCCACGAATGGCGCGGCGAAGGAAGGAATCCCCAACTTCGGCACTCCACGTAGATGCGGGTGGATGAGATGGCATGATGGAGAAGGTATCCCTTGACTCCTCGGTCGATGGAAGCTGGCCGGATTGAAGAGGGAATCCCCTTGCCTTCGTTCTGATGGTGGTGGCAGATGAAGGGTGGCAATGGATGAAGATGGTGGTGGCTTGGGATGGTGGGTGGCGGCTAGGGTTTCTCCAAAGGGTAGAATAGCTCTCATGAACCCCACTTGCTTCCGCCTCTAGCTTCCTTAGTGGGTTGGATCCTTTGTGAGCCCATACCTAAATCTGAAATAGGATGAGATGAGATGAGATTGAACCTGAATTTGGATTGGACTATCTTCACTTGACTTGAACTTGATCCAATTTCATGTCTCTTTAGGTCTCCTACAAAAACACATGAAAAAATATTAGATTCAACCCAAAATTTATAAGAATAAGCATTATAGTATAAAATAAGTCCTACTCATGAAATGTGTTAATATTCAATAGTTACACAATTAGAGGATCAAAATCATCAAATATTAAATCCAAAATTAACTAATCAAATGCATGTTATCAGTTAATTCCAAGAGAAATAATTATAGTAAGGCACAACTCGGGGCGACGTGTACCTGACTCGAACTCTTCACTGCTTAAGTTGGATCCCGAGTCCGTTGCACTCCGCTCCTTGCCCTTCTTTTTCACGAATTGAATCCTTTTTCCCTGCCCTGAGAACTTGACGAGTGAAAGTCAGATGCTTGAGCTACTTCCTCTCCTCGAGCAGTTGTCTTCGTTCCCGATCTTTGGAATATGAGTTTTTTATAATATAAGTTGCCATTCACGTATATATTAGGTAATGCTGCTTTTATAAGTTGCGTTGCCATTCACGTATATATTAGGTAATGCTGCTAAGATATGAGACGTTGGGTAGCCTACTAGAACGACTATTCGGGAGTTCGGAAAGGGGTACAATGCTTAAAGAGTCCCTCAACTTACTTTTATATTAGGCTCCCTAAATTACGGTATTGCGAGCCAAGCAACAGGTCTAACATGGCAAAAAATAGTTATTAAAAACGTAGAACCCGTCGTTATCACTCGGAATTTATTTTTATTTTAGGGAATTTACTATATTTTGGTCCTTTCAGTTTGACTAATATGATTGATACTGGAGAGGTCAAGATATTGGTTGGAACAGCATTCCCATTGCCTGGATGAATCGATAGAAGTTGCAAACAAATAGGGAAGGAAATTTTACTCTTACTGTAGCATCTCCTATTGGTTATTGGTGAACCAGAGCTTTCTTACTTTAATGCAACAAATATCTTGCTGGAGAGACTGCTTGTGTTCACTTGTTTAACCCGAAAATAATGGTTGATAAAAGGTTCCCAGAGAGAATAACTTTCCTGTACCTGGCACGACATCAAAGCACTTAAGATTAACCACTAGATTCATCTTTAGACTACTGCCTTCAAGTAGCAATGTAATATGTCACTAGTCAATACTCCCACGCTGGAAATAGAAGAAGATGCTGCTAGCCACAGATAATAAAAGAGGTACTTGTGTTGGAAATATCCGAGTACACTGGAATCTTCTTAAATTCTACTACTAGAAGAGATTACACTATTTGGTTTCTAGTACTTTCGGGGAAAAGGGCAACCTCTAGAACTACAACTCCAACCTCTAGAACTGCTACTTCTACTGGATCTATTGGTCCAAAGACTACTACTACTAAGAATGGAACTATTGAGACTGAGACTCATACTCATACTAGATCTAGGAGGACAAATGAGACTTATAGAGGTATGGGGGTGCACTCCCATAGGCAGGAAAGGCCTGAGCACTCACTGGAATAGAAATATAGGGACGGTAGATCTTTCTACGTTTTGAATAGCGTCGGCCCTTACTATATATTTGAACTTATATTATAGTATGGCGGAATTTATATTCATTTTAGGGCCATATATTGGGAATTTATATAGTATGGCGGCCCTAATATATCGGGAATTTATTATAGTATGGCGGAATTTATATTTCTTTTAGGCCATATATTGGGAATTTATATAGTATGGCGGCCCTAATATATCGGGAATTTATTATAGTATGGCGGAATTTATATTTCTTTTAGGCCATATATTTGAACTTATATTATAGTATGGCGGCCCTTACTATATATTTGAACTTATATTATAGTATGGCTTAGTCGTAAATAGCCCCAAAGGCTATTTATCTGCCCAATATATAGTAAGGGGGTAGCAGAGGAACTTATATTATATACAGGCGGATTAGAACTTATATTATGAATGGAGGGCCAAAGGGGCTATTTATCTCCTTTATATTGATTTTAGGCTTAGTCGTAAATAGCCCCAAAGGCTATTTATCTGCCCAATATCTAGTAAGGGTAGCAGAGGAACTTATATTATATACAGGCGGATTAGAACTTATATTATGAATGCAGGGCCTTTGGGGCTATTTATCTCCTTTGGCGTAAATTGCGTAGCAGAGGAGATAAATAGCCCCAAAGGGGCTATTGTAGACTAATCCGATCGCCAAATATATAGTAAGGGGCTATGCAATTTCACTCCCCAAAATCTAGTAAATTACGCAGAGGAGATAAATAGCCCCAAAGGCTATTGTAGACTAATCCGCCTGTATATAATATAAGTTCCCCAAAAATCTAGTAAATTACGCAGAGGAGATAAATAGCCCCAAAGGCTATTGTAGACTAATCCGATCGACTCTGCGTAGCAATTTACGACTAATCCCCCTTACTATATATTGGCTTATATTTTTGGGCACGACCTGCATCGCGACGTGGAGAAGACATAAGGAAAGGAAAGAGTACTGTAATTGCATGCGCTTACTCCAGCACTCCAAGTGGAACTCAAACTACTGGGACTCTCACTCTCTCTAAGGAACGAGTGACAACGACGTCTCGAGCGAAGGCAGAAAGAACCACTTCCATTCAACCCCCAGAGAAGGCAGAAGCAATGGCTTAACCTACGACTACTGGCTCAAAACAGACTATATACTGATGGAGCGAATTACTGATTTGACTTACTTCATCAACTCATCACAATATACATCTTTTTTTTCTTACTGACAACTAACATCCGATCCGCACCTCTTGGCTCGGAAAAGGTTGGTTCAGGTGGAGACCTCTCCGTAGGGAAGGTTTTTCAATCATGTTTTTTTATGCCGAATCATCGGCTTAATCAGAAGCAATGGCAGTGGGGAAGGTTGAAGGATCTTCTTTTCCGAGGGAGCCCACGTGGCCTGGCCTAAGAACCGAATGGCAAGCGGATAATACTTAAGTAAGGTAGCCCCAGATGGACTGTACGCGAGATTGGTTGACGATGCATCGGTCCTGGAAAGCGAGAGTGTCAGCTAGTTGGAAGCAGCCATTGCTTGTGTAGTGGCAAAGAGAAAGAGGCGAGTAAATAGACATCATGACCATGAGTTCCACATAGCTAGTATGAGATAAAGATGATACGAGTTGCCATGTTCCCAACGATGGATAGCTAGGCTCAGTAGGCTAGGAAGTAATATGACTTAATCCATCAGTGCCATTACCTTGCCCCGACCAGAACGGGCGGTAGTCATGCACTTTGAGTTTTCTCGCTTGGGGCTGAGTAGACTCCACTTCGGAAGACAGATTCTAAGATATCTGCTTCCCCTTCAGGAGATTCTAAACGACAGGGCCGACTATAAGGGCATCTTTAGATGGCTCGCAACTATACTGGTAATAATTTGCCGGGCCCCATACTATAATAAGTTGAAGATCCTTCTACGTTTTGAATAACTATGGCTCGTCGGCCCCACTATATATTTGGCGATCGGATTAGTCTACAATAGCCTTTGGGGCTATTTATCTCCCCAATATATAGTAAGGGGTAATTTACTAGATTTTGGGTATTTATTATAGCCTAATATTAAAGTAAATTCGGATTAGTCGTAAATAGCCCAAAAGGCGTAGACTAATCCGCCTTACTATAAGATAAGTACCTCTGCTACGCAGAGGCAGATAAATAGCCTTTGGGGCTATTTACGACTAATCCTCTAGCTATAATAAATTCCCAAGCCTAAAATATAGTAAATTGTATAAATTGCATAGTGAGAAAATACTCCCTTACTATAATATAAGTTCCGCCCTAAAATAAATCTAAATTCCGATAGGAAAGAGAACTACTTACTAGATTTTTGGCTCAGGTACAGCAGAGGAGTGAAAGATGGGTCCAGTAGATAAATGCACATACCAATGCAGATATGCCTCAAAGATTTTTGCGTAGTCTAAAACGCGCTAAAACGCCGGTTTGGGGTACCGCATGACAAAGGTAGTTTAGTGATATGCCTCAAATGCATCAAAAAAGGATTTTTGCGTAATATAAAACGCGCTAAAACGCCGGTTTGGGGTCCTTACTATAATATAAGTTCCCCAAAAAGAAATATAGTCAATTATGATATTTTTCCCTTCTAAGTCGACTGCATAATTGACTATATTTTTGGGGTAAGATAATAGTGGCGTATTCGGCCTAAAATCAATATAAATTCTAAGAATAAAATACCTACATTCTAAAGGGTGTCTGCAAGCAGATTACAATCGACGAAAATGACTTTATATAGGCAATAAAATAGTGGAAAAAAGCTGGCACATCCGTTTTGTACTAAGGAGAATAAAAACGAGCAGCAACAAAAGCAACCTACTCGGACGAGGTCTCCAACCTGCAACAACAAATTCTCTCTTTCTCTTCCCATGAACAAGAATAGTAGTTTTAGCCATTCACTCTTGTCTTCCGGTCGAGCACTCTATAAGTCCCATGAACTCAGAATCTCCCCAGTGCCCTCTGGTTGAAAGGTTGTGGTTGGTGTAGCTCCAATTCAAGGTTCTACTGACTCGGGAGGGAAATATAAGAGAAAAGAGAAGTCTCATCTATATGCTTAACACAGTCGAACGATGAAACGAAAGGGTCCCGAACTCTTGAAAGATAAAGAGAGAACACTCGGAAGAATAGTTGTTTTAGCCATTCACTCTTGTCTTCGTACCTGTCCGGGAGATAAAAGTAAACTCTACCCCTATCGTAACCCCTATCGTATCTAGGAATGAACTCTTTTCTACCCCTATCGTAGCTCACGTCTAACTCATAAACCCTTCAGGCTCCCCTTGGTCGTGCTTACGTCTACAAATCGTACTTAAGGTAGATGACTAATCCGAATACCCTTTCCGTCGGCCCCTTATCCAGTCTAACATGGCTATGAAAAAACGGAGAAAGTGCATTGTACTAAGACCCTTCAATTATTCCTCCGGTTAGGAGTCAAATTCCAAATTCAAGAAGATGGATCCGCTATTTCATCAGCTGCAAGTTTTTTAGCCACAGACGCTCTTGCTGGAATAACCGGCGGTGGTCAACTATCCATTGTCAAAGTCTCCGTTCTTTTGGTGCTATCATCATATAATAGAATAGATCACGCCTCTAACTATCAATTTCGTAAGAGAAGATAGAAAGGGTAGATGAAAGGTGGTTTTCGGGTTCGAACAGTGCGTCGAGAAGTTCCATACCTTCGTCAATTGATGTACTTGCTTTTTTCTTTCTTTGTCGAGATTGGCTTGGTGTTCACTGTACCCACGGAGCGGTACAAGAGAGCCAATTTACCATGTCTTTCTTGGTTGGACCAACCCAACCGGTGATTTCCGTCTTCCTGAATTGGGAGAGAAAGAATCAGTCTCTCTTCTTTTTTTTGGGGGGGGGGGGAGCAGAGCAGTCAAAGAATGAAGCAAAACAAATGATTGTTCTAGAATGGTTATTCCTCACAATGGCTCCTTGTGATGCAGCGGAACCATGGCAATTAGGATCTCAAGACGCAGCAACACCTATTATGCAAGGAATCATTGACTTACATCACGATATCTTTTTCTTCCTCATTCTTATTTTGGTTTTCGTATCACGGATCTTGGTTCGCGCTTTATGGCATTTCCACTATCAAAAAAAAATCCAATCCCGCAAAGGATTGTTCATGGAACTACTATTGAGATTCTTCGGACCATATTTCCTAGTATCATCCCTATGTTCATTGCTATACCATCATTTGCTCTCTTATATTCAATGGACGAGGTAGTAGTAGATCCTGCCATTACTATAAAAGCTATTGGACATCAATGGTATCGGACTTATGAGTATTCAGACTATAACAGTTCTGATGAAGAGTCACTCACTTTTGACAGTTATACGATTCCAGAAGATGATCCAGAATTGGGTCAATCACGTTTATTAGAAGTGGACAATAGAGTGGTTGTACCAGCCAAAACTCATCTACGTATTATTGTAACATCTGCTGATGTACTTCATAGTTGGGCTGTACCTTCCTCAGGTGTCAAATGTGATGCTGTACCTGGTCGTTTAAATCAGATCTCTATTTCGGTACAACGAGAAGGAGTTTACTATGGTCAGTGCAGTGAGATTTGTGGAACGAATCATGCCTTTACGCCTATCGTCGTAGAAGCAGTTCCTAGGAAAGATTATGGTTCTCGGGTATCCAATCAATTAATCCCTCAAACCGGGGAAGCTTAAGTGGAAATGAAAGAATAGGGTGAGGGAAAAGGAAGGGAGACCACTAAATTGAAGGCTGAACTCGCTCGCTCTAACGCTTGTTTAGTAGACAACGAGTGGAGTGCATAAGCCCCTTACGAGAGAGGGGGGAGTCCTACACGAACTCGTAAGTCAGGAACGAGCCTTGTCTACGAAGCAGAGTGCCCTCGTCTTGCTTTTGGCGAAGCTTCTAGAACTAGGTAATAGGCATTTTTTTATGGTAGGAAGACTACTTTTTAGGCCGACCACTACATAGGAGCGATAGCGAAGCCAAGCCGTATAAAGGCGAGCAGCCCTTATAGCAATAGCAAACGGCCTACTTATAGCCCGCCCGCCCTCTTTTTCCCCGGGGACTTCAACGGGTCTTACAAGCTCATAAAATGGCAATTCTTCACCTCAGACAGTGGGAATGAATTATATTACTTGATTTTCATTGATAGATATGTGTACCACACCGAACAAGCAAGATGCCGATATGCTTGATGTACCCCAGGAACGAGGAGGAGAGTGCTCGGAGCCACCATGCCGAGATTCGCGGCAAAGAGAGCGAGTGAGGGAGTAGGGGGGAGGCCCTAACCGAGAAAGGATCCACGGCGGCTACGGGAAACCAGAGTAAGCGAGAAAGAAATGATTGAATAAGTCACAATCTACCTAGGAAACATAACAAGGACATCGAGAGAGCTATCTAATTCAACCATTTCTCTGTTCACTCCGCTATGCTTTGTTCACTCTGTTCGTTTAAGCGAGTCAACTTATATAAAAAAACACTCACTACTTATAGTAGATTCAGTGCTACTTGTCGAACCAATCCTCTCAACATAGTGACTGTCTATAAAAAAGATTTTGTTTGTGTGAAGTGTACCGCTATCAATTATTTTCCTGTCCTCGCCTACCGGTCGAATCTCTTTTCCTCTCGGCTTTGTCAACTAGATTTGAGAACAGCGCCTGAACTGAACTACTACTGGCTTAGCTGCCTAGCTACTAATAACTTGGCACCCGTCCTGCCAATATAGTGGAAAGAGTAGTTGTAGGATTCCACTCAGGGCACACTTGTTAGCTACAGTTCCCATCTGTCTTGTAAAGAACTAGAACTGCTTTACTTCTATAGTGACGGGACTAGCTCCCCTGGCCGTATAAACTCTTGCTCCTGAGATTAACAATCCTGACTTCAGGGGATTAAAGTTGCGTTAGCTACTTACTTCTATTAGAGTAAGACAAGGCCTTGACTCTATTCCTTCCTATATCATACTTGGGAACTACTATATCTAAGTCCGAAATATCGACCTTGGTTCAACTCCTAGCTCGAAACGCTGCCAACTCCTTACTGATATTGTTGGGGGTTAGGGTAGTTTACTTGCAGGCTGATAAGTCAGGTAGCGAAGCCTAAGATTAGATGACTAGTTTGTTTAACTGAAGTTCCCCGCCTAAGTCCCGTATGTTAAAGACTATAACTCAAAAGCAAGCTGCCTTTGCTTCTCGCCCTTCTGTACCCACTTCTTTTAGAACTCCAACCGAAAAGAAGGCTTGAACAACGCCAAATCGGAATTTAAGAAGAAAGGGCTTTCCTGCCTATTGATTCTTGTGATTCTTGTCTGTCTTATATTACGATCTTTCTAGTTTGCTTGAGGTATTGGTTCACAGATAAAAGTGAAAGTCAAGGAGTCTCGAACCCTAGTACTTTCTATGCAACTCCTTCGGTACTTCCTACGCTTTTTCCATATAAAGAAGAACGCCTCTGCTTCTTACTATATAATGCACATAGAAAGATTAGGATAGGCGAAGACAGACGCAAACCTATCAGATGCCGAAGACGCCCTGCCTATCTTAGAAATTATAGTAAGGGCAGACGCCGAAGATCTCTATATACTTTTCATATTAGATCTATCAGACGCCGAAGACGCCGAAGATGAATTTATATTTCTTTTAGGCCGAGCAATTTACCCAGGCTATCTAAATTGGCTCATAGCCTATCGTATGAATATATTTTCCCTCGCTCATCGACCTTCTATATTATAGTATGGCGGCCCTGTATATATATTTCACGCCTTACTATAATATAAGTTCAAATATATATACAGGTACTACAATATAAGTTCGCTATTCAAAACGTACATTATAGTAAGTGCTGAATTTATATTGATTTTCGGAGGCTTGAGTTCAGATTGGGCAGCTGTGAAAAAAGCGATTTCAAATTGAGATTTTGGAGTCTACATTTTCGTATATAAAGTCAAGAACAGACTACTAGCATCAATCCCACCAGAGGCCGCAGATGAATCTGCTCCATTAGTCTAGCTAGCTACGGCTTCAAAGCCAAGCAATTTATATTTATTTTAGGCCGTTGGGAAAATGTTCACTCGATGCTGGTCCAAGTAAAATCGCTACCGAACGCCCCAAGCTCCATGTCCATGCAGGCGGCAGGGGGCAAAGGATGGTGGCAGCGCGGGACTTGCCATGCTCAGGAAGACAAGCGCCGGCGGCTCTCACTTCTCTACCATGCGGCCGGCGACGCTCACACGAAGGAAAGACTCGGCCAAAACAGAGGACGACATTGGTGACTAGGAGGAAGAAAGTCGCATGACGTCCGATCGTGCTCGGTAGACCAATCGAACGAGGCTAGGGTTTTGTTGTCACACCCATCTCCCACGCGGCTGGCGGAACTGGGCAAGCAGCCGGTGGAACCTGTTGGTGCAAGATGCACTAAGATCTTGCCTAGAGTTTCGATGTTTGACAATACACCTAAGTCTGGTCAGTTTGACCAAGGGTTGATCCAAACAGGACTTGATGTTTGGATGTGTGGAAGTGAGCGAGAAGGCCTGGTCGGTTAGACTAGGCAAGGGAAGTCCTGATCTGGATGATCGAGCAAGGGAAGTCCTGGTGAGTGAAGCTGGGCAAGGGAAAGTCCTAGTTGTAGGCTAGGCAAAGGGAAAGTCCTGATTTGGAGGATCAGGCGGAAGTCTTGGCAGAGTCAAGTGCACCAGGTGAAGTCTGGGCTGGTCTAGGTGACCGAGTCGCAGCAGAAGTCTGGGCTGGTCTAGGTGACCAAGTCGCAGCAGAAGTCTGGGCTGGTCTAGGTGACCGAGTCGCAGCAGAAGTCTGGGTTGGTTAGAGAGAACCGAACCGCAGCAAAAATCCTGGGGGGCTAGGACAGAGCCGAGCACAAGTCCAACAAGTCTGGAGGACTTGGTTGGCATGAATTCTCCAGAATGGAGTGGGTCAGGCTAACCCAAGATTTCGGTAGAAATCTAAAGTTAGACCCACTAGGTAAGACTTGAGGTCGTTGTATTTGCTTGCTTGTATGCTTGTCTTGCAGGAACCAGGAGCTGGAAGCAAGAGGGAAAAGCAGAGGTGAAGCGAGTAAAGTCAACGCAAAGTCAAGCTCAAAGTCAACTCTGGTCAAACCTGAGTTGAGTCGACTCAGATCAGATTTTGAGTCGACTCGGCACTGGAGTCGACTCAGATCGGATTTTGAGTCGACTCAGGCTGACGCAGAGTCAAGACTTATCGAACTCGGCACTGGGGTCGACTCAGATCGGGTTTTGAGTCGACTCAGGATGACGCAGAGTCAAGAAGTTATCGCCGCTGACGCCACGCAAGCTGGAGTCGACCCAGGAAGCAAGATGAGTCGACTCAGAGAGGAAATCGGCTGAACGGGATAAAGTTTGATCTGCCACGCAGGCTGGAGTCGACCCAGATGGGCATCTGAGTCGACTCAGGCGGGCTATAAAAGAAGCCTTCGAGCAGCAGCCAGAAATCAACAATTCTAACATCCGCCTTCCAACCAGAACTGCTACCGAACGCGAACGAGACCAGGCACGTGCTACCGGGGAAGATCCAGGAGGAGTACGCGGTGCTCGGACTTCCGGATCGGCGGCAAATTGTTTGGTTTTTTATTTCTTACTTGTCCTTTCTATTATCATTTACTTGTATTGCTTATTGGACTGTAAGACGGGTTGCTCCGCCTCCGAACACGGTTCGGAAAGGAGACCATTAGTGGACGGGCGCCTCCCGTGATTAGGCCTTGGACGTACTAACCCTGGGGGGTTAGGAACCAAGTAAATCCCGCGGGTCATTCTGTGTTATTTAATATTTCCGCTGCTTAATAGTTTGACAGATAAACGAACGATTTTCGAGAAAAAGTGACACGCGCTATTCACCCCCCCTCTAGCGCGTAGGCAGCGCGCGTATCGATCCTGAGAAGCTATAGATCCAGTTATTATAGTAAACCGAGTTTAAAACTAAATCGCTTGATTCAATAACTAAATGACCTCTGAATTGATCCAAACCAGTTTTATTTATTTTGTCTTCACAAGACGAAGCTCCTCATCTCTTCTATTTTGAAAAATATCTTTTATCATGAACTAAACTAAGTCAATTCAATTTGATTTAAAATAGAATCATTTGGTTTAATAACTAAACCACTTTTGATTTGAATTAAACTAATTTTATTTATTTTGTCTTCATAAGACGAGGTCCATCATTTTACCTTTGTCTGGTCCAACCAGATTTTATGTCTCTCAATCTAAGAATTTAATTCTCAAACTTATTTTAAGTTCTTCAGAGAACTTGTAGTTCATGTGACCTAATAGGTTCCCGGTTATGTTTGTAGGATCGTTGAGAGCGCTAGAGGGGGTGAATAGCGCTATCGGAAGCGTTTCAAAATTCATAAATTCGCTTGTGAATTCGTACGATCAAGATAGTAAATGCAGTAGAAAGTAAACACATAAAAAGACATGGATGTTTTACTTGGTTCACATCCACAAGCTGCTACTCCAAGGCCCACGATCAGTTGATCGTTTACGTTGGACAATCAACTAAATAACTCCCCTCTTACGAAAGAGAGTTAACGATTACAAAAAGATAGGTACGGTAATAATGTTATCGTCCTTAGAAATGAAGTACAAAAATCGTTTAAGTTATCGAAGTAAAGTAGATGCAGACTTCTCGTGCAACACTTCGACGTTACGATGATGTTCCAGGGTGTTGCTTCGCGTGCAGATGATCGTCGGTTGTCTTTGAATTGATGCTCTCCCTCGATGCTCTTATATAGGGCTTTTCAGGCGCTTGAAAATATTTTCAAGTGCCTCCACACTGTCCACCAATTCACCATCAGCGCGGTTGACTAGGCACTTCCAGACCCCTATATCCCTTTCCGAGTGCTTGTATGCAAACGTGGAGGTTCTGAATAAACTTTGACTTCCGCAATGCCTATCTAGATCTGGGGCGCCTGGAACCGATCCGGGCACTTGGAAGTTGAGGTGTCCTGACCACTGGGACTCTACTACCTCACTGCTTCGTTGACTCCATTCCGCTGACGTTCGATCGTCTAGAACCAATCAGGGTGCCTGAACTCCAATCGCCTAGATCTAGATAAGGGCGCCCGGAACCAAAGTTTCTCCTCCTCCTTTCCTACATTACAAGTTAGCACAAACCAAAAGGTAGTAGGAAAGAATAAATAATTTTACAACTATTTTTGGTCTTAACTTCAGATTTCTAGTGAAATCCTGGGTTAGACCGATGTCTACTATTCCTATACTAAAAACGCGCCCTTACCCACTCTACTCTAGAGAATTTACCTATTTGCCAACCAAGTCCTCCAAACTTATTGAACTTTCTGCTTAGCCTTGATCTTCAACCCCCAAAATTTTCTGCTAGACATATGGTCTGCCTAACCTGCCTAGACTTCCACCGCCAGACATCTGGTCTACCTGACCTGCCTGGACTTTCACTTATTGGGATCTTGTTGTGAAAAACAATCTCAAATGTAGCGGAAAATTAAAATAAAATTTTGATCCCTCTAGAGATCCATGCGTATACATAAAGAAAATGTTTCTTTTAACTACACCTTAGTCAAAAAGTTACCCTTGTAGCGTAGCCCTTTGCAATCTTGACAGCAACTCTTTGATGACGAATCTCAGCACGATCAAAATGGTCGCGCCTCTACAGTATCCACACAAACACTATCTTGGAGAAGGAGACAAAACATTTGGTTGTGCTAGCAACCACACTAAGGCTCTCTTCTAAAGACTAGTTTTGTTTGGCCAAAAGGCAATAGAACAAGGATACACGGCAAGGAAAAGATCTCTCCTCTATCACATTGAGAAGAGCTTAAATCCTATTTGCATGCATTAATCCACTTGCATGCAATGTTGAGAAAACTTCTCAACTTCCAATTGCATGTAATGTTGAGAAAACTTCTCAACTTCCAATTGCATGCATTACTCCATTTCATACAAATAACCCCTTTTGCATGCAACGTTGAGGTTTCATGCATTAAATTTCATTTCATGTATTAATCCCTTTTACATGCAACGTTGAGGTTTTCATGCATCAAATCTCATTTTATACATTAATCCCTTTGCATGCATTTGCCTTCTTAAATTAGTTTCATTTGAGTTTAACTTAAATTAAATTAATTTGAGTACAACTCAAGTTTGGCCAAGTAATGAGTCTAACTCATTTTAGTTCATTCAATCAACTAATGATTCATTTAGTCAAACTAAGATGATCCTGTCTCCAAAATAACGTATTCTTTGTGTATGACCCAATAGGTTCTTGCAACATTGGCAATGTTTCTAAAACCCTTTTAGAAACATAAGCAATGAATGATATCTAGCAATGCATCATTGCTACCCAAGTGGCAAGAATGTCGAGATCTGACATAACTTTACGGTGGCTACTATAATGTATGACCATGTCCTTCTATCCTCGATATCTAGATTAATCAATGAGGCATAGACCGTACCATACTCTTATCAATCTTTATGTTTCTTAATCCCCAAGTAGACTCACTCAAGCAATATTGACTTATTTGAGCATGTCCATGCATTTCATGGTCCTACTCTATCAAGAGGCCGTAAGATATCACTCCCGTTATATGGGAGGGATAGATCCCATCTATATCACTCATATCCATCCACATAATTTGTTACATACTCAGTGATTGCCTTTATAGTCCACCCTATTACGGGTGACGTTTGATGATACCAAAGTATATAACTCCTTATGTAGGGAACCGTAGTGACTTCAGGTCTAAGGACTATTCATACCAATAGTCACATGAGAAAGTTTATGACACTCATATAATGATCCATGAAACTTTCTTATGGTGGATCAATTCAGTATACATTATCTAATGTATACTCATGTATCAACTCGATATCCCATATCCATGACTTGTGAGATTAAATCATCTAGTTGACCTACATGCTAGTCTCAACACATTAATATCGCCCCTGAATATCAATGCTTGACTAGGAATGATTAAGAGTAGTGTTCTCTATATCATCTCGCTATTGATTCAAACAATCGATATGATATAGATTAGAACTAGCTATCCAAGGATATTATTATATTTAATTATTTGACACAAATACAATGTAAGCATAGTAACAAAAAATCATGCCTCTATTAATAATAGAATATGATACAAAAGTCCCTAGTCAATCATCATATTTGGCTCTAGAACTTCTACTAACAATCTCCCACTAGCACTAATGTCAATCACTGTAATATTTAATACCTAGTGATCTAGTGTGACCATCATGCTATCTCTGTGTCAAAGCTTTGGTTAAATGATCTGCAATGTTAGCATCTGTCGGTACTCTACATATCCTCACATCTCTTCTATCAATGATATCTCAAATGAGATGGAAGCGTCATATTATGTGTTTGGTCCGTTGATAAGAGCAATATTCCTTAGCCTGTGCAATAACCCTATTGTTGTCACAATAGAGATCTATAGGGTCTGCTATGCTAGGAACCACCCCAAATTTAGTGATGAACTTGCGGATCCAAACCGCTTCCTTTGCTGCATCAAATGCAGCAATATACTCGACTTCTATTGTAAAATCTGCAACTGTATCCTACTTTGAACTCTTCTAGCTCATAGCGCCACCATTTAGGCAAAACACCTGACTGTGATCTGAAATCATGACTGTCGATTTAAAAGCTTGTATCTCTGTAACCTTTTACAGCTATCTCCTCATCGCCTCCAAATATCAAGAAATATTCTTTCATCCTTCGTAAGTACTTAAAAATATTCTTTACCACTGTCGAGTGACTTTCACCTAGATCAGACTGATATCTACTCGTCATGCTTAAAGCAAATGAGACATCAGGGCGAATACAAAGCATGACGTACATGATAGATTCTATTGATGTGAACTGCAAGTATATGATTGTCATCAAGTAATAAAAAGATATCGAACCACAAGGACTGTGTATTAGCTATAGTGATGTCACTGAAATAGTTATCTAGACTCTTAAGGAAACGGATTGGTTGAGGATGTTGGTTGTGTGTGTGAGAGAAAGAAGAGATTGGCTTGGGGTTTATGGATGAGATGGATAAGTCTAGGATTTCGGATTCATATCAATGCTAGGTGAAGTCCTTAATTCATATTTGTTTCCTTACTCTCAATGTTTACCACCTTGTAGGGATTCTAACCAAAATACAAACTCGACCTCGTCAGACTTTATTGGCATTTGACTTTGAAGTCCTATGTGGTGGCCCTCTAGTAAAGGTGACGCCAGAAAGTCCAGTTAAAGACATTCCTCTTGTCGCGAGGCGCCCCGGTCATATGATCCAATGTCATACCCTCTGTCACCGAGTACCCTGTTAAGGACCTTGTCCTAGTGGCTATCAACCATTAGATATCCCTTATGGGGGTTTACCACTATGTAGGAATCACTTCGGAAAGTCTAGTTAAAAGTATTCCTCCTGTCATGAGGTGCTCCAGTCATACGATCCTAGGATCTCCCTACAAAGTAATCTACCCCTTATAATCATGCATATGCGCTCACACAAACATTTCATCAAACAAATTCAAGGCACAAGTACATGAAACAAGTGTAAACATTTCATTGAATAGGAAAAATGACATAAACTAGTTCATATATCACCATCATTACATAGATGTTCATCATACATCCTAAACTCAAGGATCTACTCCATTACAAGAAGATTACAACAAGAATACATGAAAAACGTCATCCACCAAAGAGGGGAAGACTTATCTTTGAAGCGTGGACATCCGTTGAAGATCTTCTCGCTCCGGTGTATGATAGATCGGTGGAGATGAAGTGTTTAGGGCCTCCCCAAGAGTGGGGAGGCACCTTTCCCCTAGCCAAGATCTAGGATTTTAGAGAATAACCCAAGATAGCCTCCAAAAGGTGTATAAGGATGTATTTATAGGGTCCAAGCACACCCCAGCACGCCCCCGTCACATAGGCACGCGTCACACGGCCGTGCCTAGGAGGCACGGCCATGTGAAGTCGCTTCACTGATAGGGAGGCACGGCCGTGTCTGGGAGACACGGCCATGTCCTGGCGTGGCACTGGAAATGAGACACGGCTGTGTCTGGGAGGCACGACCATGTCCTGGCGTGGCACTGGAAATGAGACACGGCCGTGTTTGGGAGGCACGACCATGTGCTGTTGAAGCTTGGAATCTAGCACGGCCGTGCCTGTGAGACACGGCCATATGCAATTGTCTTGTTGGACAGAGGCATGCCCCTGCCTCATAGACACGCCCCTGCCTTGCTCCTGGCACGCCCTGCCTCATAGGCATGCCCCTGCTTGGACTGCTTCTGGAATGTGGGCATATTCGTGCGATTTAGCATATCCTAGAGTTGGAATAAGTCAAAATGACCTGAATAAAAGTTGTAGATCTTAAAGGATTTTGGAAATTCTTGAATAAATCGGTAAAACAAAACGAAAAAGGAAGAAGAAAATCTTTGATTGATCTTTCTTTTGATAAAGGATCTTCCCTTATTTTCCATAGCCCCACTCTCCCTATATATGTTTTCATGAGTTGGAAACAAAAGGGGAGAGAGAGAGGAGAGAAAAATAATTGATTTTCTGAGATTTGTATTTTGGAGTGCCCACACACTACCGTCAATAGAAGGATCGTACTGGAAGGCTGTGGTTTCTGCGCACCCAGAAATTACGAAAGAGGAAAACTACAAAGAGGTTAGTTTTCTAAAAACCTTTCTTTTGTAAATTTAAATTATTCATTGATTTATATTCACATGTGTTGATTAATAATTTGTGAAATTATATAATCGCTTCCGCTATATTTCGATCCGATCGAGAATTGATAATCTGTATCACCGGAATAGTTTCGGAGGCTCATCGTATTTTTCCTAACAAATGGTATCAGAGCGAGGTTATCATGTGAATATTAAATCATGAACCTTTTCTATTTACTGTCTTTGCAATTTACTATTGATAGTCATTTACGTTATTCAATTGTTGGTAAGGAATTATTTGATTAAAATTAGTTTTAATCTTGTGTGGCTTCTACTAATTTTGTAAATATAAAAAGGTGATTATTTGATTATGATTTGTTTTAATCAAATTAGAAAGTCCTTTTTATGTGATCTAAATTTTAAGGAAATCATCTCTAAGATTTATAAATGTTAAAAATAGGTTTTTAATATTTATAAATACTTAGAATAATTTTAGAAATTTTATAGAATTTTTCTAGAATTTTTAAAGATGTTTTAACAAGTTTGAAAAAGAAATAAGGAAAAATTGCAATGGGGATTCGAACCTGTGACTATGCATAATGACAAAACTGTGCACTACCATATGAGATAAGGTAACTTAGTTATAAACAGAGTCAGTCGACTAATATTATAGCAGTCGACTGATGTTAAAATTCGAAACGAACAGAAAGATTAGTCGAGTGACAAGAGTGGATCAGTCGACTGGGATCAGTCGACTGGAGTTAAGATCAGTCGACTGATTTTAATCAAATCTCTTATACGTGCTTTCAAGAGATTCTAAATTAATTTGAATTAAATAAAATTGTTTTATTTAATTTGTTAATTTCATACTTTCAATTAAAATGTGATTGAAAGGACTCGGTTGAAATTATGACATTGTCTTTATGTCATTCCTTTGTTTATTTTGTTATGTTATGCATCATGTTTAAATTAGATTTAAAAATTGTGATGTTTAATTATGTGGTGATAAGAGAACCCAATGAGATTGAACTTTTAACAATTAATAAATCATATGATGATATTAAATAATTAGGATTTGAGAAATCTTAATTATATAATAATGAGTGGGAGAAGGATATATGACAATAAATCCTACGGCCTCCACTATTAACCAAAGCAACGTGAGATTCAAATGGCGCCTAGTGACGCATAGGACGTCCTCCCTAAGGAAGGTTTTCATTTGAATCAAAATTCAAGGCTTAGTTTCCGAAAGGATAAGATTTTTAATTTGATTCATAATTTACCTACCCTAAGGCGGCGATTATGAATTGGGTTTTAAAATCGAAATAGTGGGTCACATTCATAAGGATGCAATTAAATTGTTTAAGTGCATCTAGGCTAAATTAAATGGTAATCAATAAATAAAAGTGAAGATATGAGATATCTTAGTGTTTTATTTATTAATAGAGATTGTCTTAATTTAATCGTCATTTAATTTGTTTGACCCTAAGGTGGCATATTAAATGTGAGATTAAATTTCCATGGAATTGGTAGGATAAATAAATTTGTATCATGCACTTTGTTTATGATTCCTAAATTAATTTATTTGTTGCCTATGATATTTGTTCAATTAATTAAATGTCGCTTGTATTTATAATTTCAGCAATCATGTCTTCTGCTCCTATTCTTACTTTACTTAATGAGAAGTTGACTGGTGAAAATTTTATAAAATGGAAGAGTAACATTAACATTGCCCTCGTCTGTGAGAATCTCAAGTTTGTCTTGACGGAGGAATGTCCTTCTGAGCCTCCTTCGAGTGCTTCTCGTAGTGTACGAGAAATATATGACAAATGGGTCATTGCTAACAACAAAGCTAAAGGCTACATGTTGGCCGGTATGAGCGATGTGCTTAGGCTGAAGCACGAGCATGTGGAGAATGCTTATCAGATAATGGATTCCCTACAAGCTATGTTTGGTCAGCAGTCTAGTCAATCTAAGCATGAGGCCATTAAGAATGCCATGAATGCTAAGATGAAGAAAGGACAATCAGTTGGAGCACATGTTTTGAACATGGTTAACTACTTCACTGAAGCTGAGACCCATGGTGCGACCATAGATGATGGTACGCAAGTGAGTATGATTTTGGAATCATTGCCTCCAGCTTTCCTGCAATTCAAGAGCAACTATGTCATGAATAAGCTTAGCTATAACATGACACAGCTACTCAATGAGTTGCAAACCTTTGAGGCCATTTCCATTGGAAAGGTCCAAGAAGGTGAGGCAAATGTTGTCGAGAATAAGCCATCATCCTCCAAAGCTAGTTTGAAAAGGAAGAATAAGGGGAAAGCAAAGGGAGCTCAGAAAAAGCAAAAGAAATGGAATTCTAATGGCAAAAAGAAGGTTGACACTGCAAAGCCTAAGGGAAAATGTTTCCACTGTGAGGTAGATGGTCACTGGAAGAGAAACTGTCCCAAGTATCTCGCTGACCTAAAGGAGAAGAAGAAAGGTAAATATGATTTACTTGTTCTAGAATCTTGTTTAGTAACTATTGATTCTTCTATATGGATAGTGGATTCGGGAGCTACTAATCATGTTTGTTCTTCTTTGCAGCTACTTAATTCTTATGAAGAACTTGCCGAGGGATCCGTCACGATGAGAGTTGGCAATGGAGCAGTGGTTTCGGCAAGAGCAGTGGGAGTCATTAAACTTAGTTTTAATAATAGACATTTGGTTTTGAACAATGTTTATTTTATTCCTAGTTTTCGTAGAAATTTGATTTCTGTTTCAAAGTTGCATGAACAATCTTATTCGCTTTCTTTTAATAATAATGAGATTGTTATTTTGAGAAATGGGCGTATTATTTGTACTGCGATGATGGAAAATGGACTATATATTCTAAGACCACATGAACAACCACTGCTTAATGCCGAAATGTTTAAAGTAGAACATCCAAAACCTAAAAGGCAAAAAGTTTCTCATGTAGATAAAACATATCTATGGCACCTAAGGTTAGGGCATATTTCCTTAGAAAGATTAAACAGACTTGTAAAGGATGGTCCTTTAGGAGAGCTAAATATTGGTACTCTCCCTGTTTGTGAATCTTGTCTAGAAGGAAAAATGACTAAGAGACCTTTCTCTGCAAAGGGCAATAGGGCCAAAGAACCACTAGAGCTTGTACATAGTGATGTATGTGGTCCTATGACTACACAAGCTAGAGGTGGTTATGAGTACTTCGTCACTTTCATTGATGATTACTCAAGGTATGGATATGTTTATCTCATGCATAGAAAATCCGAGACTTTTGGAAAGTTCAAGGAGTTTCATGCAGAAGCCGAAAGGCAACTAGGCAAATCTTTGAAGTGCATTCGATCTGATCGAGGCGGCGAGTATGTTGATACTGAATTCAAAGATTATATGCTAGAGCATGGTATTTTGTACCAACTCACTGCACCTGGTACCCCTCAGCAAAATGGTGTTGCTGAGAGGAGAAATCGCACTTTGCTTGATATGGTGAGGTCCATGATGAGCTACTCATCACTGCCAAACTCATTTTGGGGTTATGCAATAGAGACGGCCACTTACATTTTGAATGCAGTACCGTCGAAGTCAATCCAAAAGACACCCTTAGAGTTGTGGAAAGGGAGAAAACCTAGTTTATCTCATTTTCGTATATGGGGGTGCCCAGCACATGTGTTGGAAGGAAAGACTGGCAAATTGCATCCACGTTCAAAAGTGTGCTTGTTCGTGGGATACGCCAAGGGAACGAGAGGAGGTTGGTTTTATGATCCTCAAGATAAGAAGGTAATTGTATCGACAAATGCCATTTTTCTTGAAGATGATTATATGACCGATTTCAAGCCTCGAAGTAAGATTGTACTCGAGGAGTTACTCAATGATGAGATCATTCCATGCTCAACAAGTGTTGTTAAAGAAACCATTAATGATACCACTGAACAAAGCCAAGATATTATGCCACCTCGACGTAGTGGGAGGGTAGTAAGACCACCTCTCCGCTATCGTCAAGACGAAGAGGCAAATGTTGTCGTCACCGATGGGGTGGAAGATGATCCATTGTCATTTCAAAATGCAATGGCAGATTCCGATAAAGAAAGGTGGCTTGAAGCTATGAAGCAAGAAATGGAGTCAATGTACTCCAATTCTGTCTGGGTTCTTGTGGATCCACCTCAAGAGGTTAGACCTATTGGGTGTAAATGGATCTATAAGAGAAAGAGAGGTGTAGATGGGAAAGTGGAGACTTTCAAAGCAAGACTAGTGGCAAAGGGTTATACCCAAAAGGAGGGAGTCGACTATGAGGAGACTTTCTCGCCTGTAGCCATGCTTAAATCTATCCGCATCTTACTTTCAATTGCTGCTCATTTTGACTATGAGATATGGCAGATGGATGTCAAGACGGCTTTTTTGAATGGCCATCTAGATGAGGAAATCTACATGCAGCAACCAGAGGGTTTTATAGTTGAAGGTCAAGAGCAAAAAGTTTGCAAATTGCTTAGATCCATTTATGGACTAAAGCAAGCTTCTAGATCGTGGAATCATAGATTTGATGAAACAATCAAATCTTATGGCTTTGAGCAAAATGTTGATGAGCCTTGTGTCTACAAGCACATCAAAGATGGAAAAGTGGTATTCATAATGCTTTACGTAGATGACATTCTACTCATTGGGAATGATGTGGAAAAATTATCTACTATAAAGGGTTGGCTAGCCAAGCAATTCCAAATGAAAGATTTGGGAGAAGCAAATTCTATTCTTGGAATTCGAATCGTTCGAGATCGCAAGAATAAATTATTGGCATTGTCTCAAGCTACTTATATCGATAAGATGCTATTGCGTTATAGAATGCAAGATTCCAAGAAGGGTTACCTACCAACCCGACATGGAGTCATCCTCTCCAAGGAACAGTGTCCAAAGACACCACAAGAGGTTGAGGATATGAGACGCATTCCCTATGCCTCTGCAGTAGGCAGCCTTATGTACGCAATGTTGTGCACTAGGCCGGACATTTGTTATGCAGTGGGAATAGTCAGCCGTTTTCAGTCAAATCCGGGTATGGATCATTGGATAGCGGTAAAGAACATTCTCAAGTATCTTCGGAGAACGAGAGATTATATGCTTGTCTATTCGGGTGGAGATCTTAAAATAGACGGATACACTGATTCGGATTTTCAATCAGACAGAGATATGTCGACCACATGCTTTAGGGCAAGTGGGAGATTGTTGGGAATAGTGCCCTCAAAGCATTGTAATTGGATTATGTTTTTTTTTAATAAAAGCGACATTTATCATTGAACATATTTTGTTTTGAATATCATAGCAAAATCCTTAGTTTATTGGATGTAACCATAATTTAGTATATATAAGAGTTATATATACAAGAGGATTAAATTATGGATAATAAACTTAAATTAAGTCTGTGATGAAATTAATTAAAGTATGGGATCTTTAATTAAAACATCACTAATGCGGCCCATGAACATTTTGAATGTGACTGTCTTATCCGGACCGTCGATGTGGAGACATCTAGCTGGGGGCATTTATATATAATGAGATTATGTAGGACTTGGACCGATTTAATTAGAAATTTCATAATAAATTCCGTTACACTATGAAATTCAAATTAAATCATAAAGATGATCATATATGGATAGATCTTAATCCTGAAGTAATTATAAACTCCTATTTATTTCTATGTAATTCTTAATTTGCTTGTTTAAAGTTTGCAATTACGCATTCTCAACACTTGCATTTTAGATTTACATTTGAAATGAATGGCTGGGAATATAAATTTACAGATATGGAATCCATTCCTTCTTGCGAGAAGTAGAAAGATAATTCCCTCATTTGTTAATTCTGGAACTGAGTGTTGGGCCCAATCGATTTATAATAGAATTATAAATTGAACCACTCACTAGTGGATTAATGGTAAATGAGGTTTAAAAATAATTGGAGAGGTAAACGGAAAATTTCCTAGCTCCAATTATGAATTATCTATGGAGGATTAATCCGTATGTAATGATTATATCAATGGACGACTCTTTTCATAGAGTAAAATATTCTATAATAAAGAAGAGTGCAATTCCATATTTTTAGTGGAGTAATAATGGAATTAATAAATTGAATAAATTAATTAAAGAGTTTAATTATTTATCCAATTTATTGAAGCTTCTTATTATAGGTCCATGGTCCCCAGTACGCCTTCTTTATAAATGACGAGCTAATAATGCAATTTAGAAATCAAAGGTAAAGATGGAAATTTGTTTCCATAATTCCAACGGCTTGGAAATAAATTAAATATGAGATTTAATTAAAATTATAATTATGTGATAATTATAATTTGTGAATTATTATGGTAATATCCAAAAGGATATTAATAATATCTTCAATATATTTGGAATATATTAAATATTATAAAATCCAAAAGGATATTAATAATATATTTGGAATATATTAAATTTTATAAAAGGTGATTGAAGATCATTTTACCGTGAAGGAAAAAGGATTTTGGAAATTCTTGAATAAATCGGTAAAACAAAACGAAAAAGGAAGAAGAAAATCTTTGATTGATCTTTCTTTTGATAAATGATCTTCCCTTATTTTCCATAGCCCCACTCTCCCTATATATGTTTTCATGAGTTGGAAACAAAAGGAGAGAGAGCAGGAGAGAAAAATAATTGATTTTCTGAGATTTGTATTTTGGAGTGCCCACACACTACCGTCAATAGAAGGATCGTACTGGAAGGCTGTGGTTTCTGCGCACCCAGAAATTACGAAAGAGGAAAACTACAAAGAGGTTAGTTTTCTAAAAACCTTTCTTTTGTAAATTTAAATTATTCATTGATTTATATTCACATGTGTTGATTAATAATTTGTGAAATTATATAATCGCTTCCGCTATATTTCGATCCGATCGAGAATTGATAATCTGTATCACCGGAATAGTTTCGGAGGCTCATCGTATTTTTCCTAACATGTCTCCCTTTGCCAAGAGGCCGCGCCTCCGGGACTTCACCTTTGCCAAGAGGTCGTGCCTCCGGGACTTCACTATTTGCCAAGAGGTCGCACCTCCAGGACTTCACCATTTGCCAAGTCTTCCAACCTAGATTTTCCTGTGAACTCAATTCACACACGTTAGATCACCAACATTGTCTAACTTAAACTCATTTTAGCCAAACATTAAAATCCAATTCACTTGGGGCAAGATTGCACCAACAACCCTTTTCGCTAAAAGGTAATTTAATTATCTTACCTTTAAAGCATGATTCACATGTATTAAATGAATATAATTTAAATGATTCCAAACTGCTAACCCTTTAAAGTTTGATCATGCGTTTCTTGCTTATATGGTTAAGATGATAATACAGCGAATAGGAGGTTAATTGATTATCTTTTCGAGTACGCTTGTTGTTTGTTTTGATATTGAATGTCTCGTTGGAAATATCTAACACGTAGATATCATTACTTGATGTTCCGATCCAATAAAGACCTCCACTCTAAGTTATGTAACAATAATTGTTACTAGACGTCAAATGGAACCTTTTTCTATTTTAGCAAGAAATAGAAATGGTATTCTTTATCAAAGTAGAAATACAATAACAATTTTCCAATTTTAAGACACGTCCACTAGGAAAAATTCAACAAACAAGTCCCAATGGCTATAGTCACAACCTTTGCTCCGTTGCCAACTCGTAAGTTTGAATCTCCTTTGATAAGTCTTTTACTATTCATTAAACTCTATATGTTATCACATATTTGAGAGTCACACCCAGTATCCAATACCTGAGTATTTAAGGAAATAATATAATATTTAATTTCAAAAATACATCAAGCAGATGAGGCATCACATGCCTACTCTCCTTTTACGGACTCTAGTTAAAACTTACAATTTCAAATTTTGAGAACAATTCTTAAATTCCTACACTAATCCTAAAGGTTAGGGTTAGTCAATTTATTGTTATCCTAAATTATACGCAATAAAAGACAACATACGTAATAAATTAAATTTAGAAATACAATCGAGCATATAAAAGAGATGATTTTATAAACAATTTACATACATTAATTGATCTCATTTATTTTATGAATTCAAGAGTCCTTACTCTGAATTTGGAAGATTGTAGGTACTCTCCAAATGGGTTGATATCTACTTATAGATAAGAACAACCTTGGAGAGAGTCCAACAAGCCATTCTTAGCTACAATGATAAGTATCATATACCAATTATGTATCACGTAAACATAACTACCATATTATGCTATCAACTACTTGAATGTTCACATAAACATCGGATTGTTAACACATTAACAAGTATACATAATATATATAACACCCAATTTCACTTCTATTTACATTGACCTTGGAAAGAGTCCAACAAATTAATGCTTCAAGTTAAAACCAGCTCGCTAATCATGAGATCGTATCTCGATGGTTTGAACATGTTTAATAGCCGGATTTAGAGAGAGTCCAACAACCCAAATAAGAAGTTAAACTCTAGTTCTAACCATATTAACGAAAAGTGTTAGCTTTAATAAATTTATAAGGGATTTTTAGGTCTCATTCTCTTTTCATGCAAATAACAGAATTATCTACATGACATAGCAATAAATAGTATGATATAATTAATGCAACTAATCATGACAAATGACATGACATAACATAATTAATATAACTAATTATGACTACTTCCAGCCATAGTTATCGTAAATCTTATTTAATAAAATATAATTAAGAATCTGATTTCATAAATTAAAATTCTTTAATTAGATTAGAAAATAATTTTCCATATCTAATCATATATTTTATTTAAAAATATATAATTTTAATTAAAAAATCTAAATAATTAGGAAATAAATTTTCTAATAAATTAAAAAATTCTATAATTAGAAATTCTAAATTAAATCATAATATTTTCTTTTAGAAAATAAAATTCTTACTTATGAAAATCTATTTAATTAGAAAATAATTTTTCTAATACAAAATCTCCTAACCAATTAAGAAATTCTAAATTAAATCATAAAATTTCCTTAATTAGATTTATGACTAACTACGACACGTAAAACTATTTTACACGTATGCCTTGGACTATCAGGCTCTAATACCACTGTTGGGATCGTCCTAGTGTAATGCACATGTTTACATATTTTGTAAACGTGCGCAGTGGAAATAGAATAATAATTAATAAGGCATGACTGAAAATTAAAATTTTACAGAATAATAAATTATTCAATGTGTACCTTATTGATGACGTCGAGCAAAGTTAGCATTAATTGAGCGGTTCTCTTTATTGAAGTTCTATCTCTACTAGTGATCCACGCCAAGCTATCGTTTGGACGGCTTTCGAAGCCACGAGTCGCGTCATCATCTTCGGTACTAGTCGATGATCGATAACGATCGATTTGAGAGAAAACCTAATTCCGAAAACACGCAACAACATTTGTCGTGATCGTTTTTCAGGATTTCTAACTATCACAGATAATGGTATTCCCGATATAATTTTTGGTGGTTAACTTTTGACCATCAATATAGGACAAATGGTCAGAACCTTTTCGATGGTGATGGAATGATCTCCGAAAACTTCACAAGTTTTCTTAGAGATGGTTGATGGTCGTCCAACGACTAGAGGTGATTGACAATGATTGGATAGATCTTCACAAGAGTTATTAATGGCGTTTCTTCTCCGACAATGGTTGTCCTCGATGAACACTTTACCGACTGAAAGCAAACTCCGGCTAACATCTACAGTAGCTCTGATGGTGGAGGGCATGCTTGCTCTGAGAAGAACCCAAAATGGCAGTCGTGATCGAGAAGAAGAAGAAGATCACACGGCGGCAATAACCCCTTATGCTCCGACGAAGAGGCACATGATGACAACAACCCTTTGTGCTCTGGTGGTCTTCTCCCATGTGGGCGGTAGGGGCAGAGGACGGTGGCGGCGCAGGACTTGCCATGCTCGAGAAGATAGGTGTCAGTGACTCTCGCTTCTCTCTCACGCGACTGGTGTAGGGTCTAAAGAATGTCCACATCTCCACAATGACATGATATTGTACATTTTGGGCCTAAGCCCTCATGATTTTTGTTCTTGGACTCTCCCCAAAAGGCCTCATGCCAATGGAGATACTTTCCATCCTTTTAAACCCATGATCTTTCCCATGTATTTTAGATGTGGAACTATGTTTGCACCCTTGCAACCCAACAATCCCCCCTCAAACAAAGGATCACTGGAAGCTCCCCTACCATTTCTCATGGTCCGGCTGTCATTTTTCATGGTCCGACTGCCATGTCCTCATGGTCCGGCTGCCATGTCCCTCATGGTCCGGCTGCCATGTCCCTCATGGTCCGAGCCTCCCCTACTTCCTTTGTTTTTCTCGAGGGTCCCCACATGGTTAGATCTGGATCATGGCTCATCCGGCGGTTTGTCCGGTGAAGAGCGACCTCGCTCTGATACCAATTGTAGGGTCTAAAGAATGCCCACATCTCCACAATGGCATGATATTGTCCACTTTGGGCCTAAGCCCTCATGATTTTTGTTCTTGGACTCTCCCCAAAAGGTCTCATGCCAATGGAGATACTTTCCATCCTTTTAAACCCATGATCTTTCCCATGTATTTTAGATGTGAGACTATGTTTGTGCCATTGCAACCCAACAACTGGCGGCTCTCGTGCGAAGGAAAGACTCGGTCGAAACAAAGGACGACATCGAAGAGTGGGAGGAAGAAAGTCGCACGATGTCCGGTCGTGCTCGACAGACCAACCGAATGGGGCTACAGTTTTGCTGTCACTAATAAGTAGCATTTTGACAGGGTTAATTAGAGTTATTTTGGATGATTTTGATAATATTTCTTATCAATAAATTGGATTTTGGGTTGATTCTTTATCTTGGATGAATTTGTAATCTTTATTCTATTTTTCATTAATTTATAGAAATTTATGGATAATAATTTATTATATTTTATTTTACAAAAAATTAGGATGAAAATAATAATATTTGAAAGTCCAATTGGAAGAAAATTTAACCTGGGATTAAGTCTGGGCCAAAATAGATTCAATTTGACTCAACCAGGGTTTAAATTGGGCTCAGCTGGCACACAACAACTAATTTAGCCCGACCAATGAATCTGGGTTCAACCCAATACAACCCAAATCCAGTTTTGATCCAAATCAAAATCAGACCAATTACACCCGATTCAATCACATGGTTCAGTCAGTCCAAGTCAAGGTCAGTTCAGCGCTGGGTTTAAAAGCTATGCGGCTCAATCGAGAGAGGGGGGCTCGACCGCGATTAGGGTTATTGTAGCTTCAATCGCGCCTCTTCTTCTTCCTTGTCGAGTTCCCATCTCTCCATCACTTCCATCCACAGCCCTCCACCGCCTCCTTCTTCCTCTCTGATCAGCCACAGAGCTGCGACCAACGTCCACGAAGATCGACAAGCATCGACACACCCGCAAGGGAGTCGCCGTGGGTGGTTTGCTCCGGCGCTTGCTCCTCTTTACCCCTCTGGATCTTCAACTAGCGTGGGTGGTTCGCTCCGGCAGTTGGTGGCCGGTAGTACTTCAAGGGACTCTGTCTTGGGTGGTTTGCTCCGGTAAGTTCTTTACTCCATCCGCATCCACTGAAATTTGGCACGGGACACTGGGCTGATCTCCGATCATTTCAGCCATCGAGGACATGAGGTAAGGTTATTATTTTGGTTCTAACTTTGTCTGTGGTTTGCAGCAGGGAGAGAGCTGAGCAGCAACCGAATCCGTGATTCTTCCCTGACTTGAGCTCGCCAGAATTGGTTAGTTCCGGCGAGGTCTACCATCTCCTATTGGTGTGAATCGACTGAAATGGTGCCAATGCTTCTATTCTGTGGTGATCCGGGACGAAGAATCCCCACTCTACTCTTCTCCTATTTTCACCTCAGTTGGTATCGATTGACGGAAGGCAGCACTAACCCTAACCCTAGTTTCATTGCTCTTCTTTAGATGCTGTTAGCTACTTCCAATTAAACAAATCCCCTGTTTACCTTGTTTGCTCTGTTCTTACTATGAATTGCAATTGGATGTTGAATGATTAAGGATTGGAATTGATAATTCCCTTGTTGCATTTTGTAACTGGTTGAATAGGAATGGAATAAGGAAGTTAGCCGGTTGTAAGATTTTGTAGTGTTGTGATTTAGGTATACATGACATTTATGTTGGATGAATGTTTGAGAACTTGATTTGCAATAAATTGGAATGTTAACCTTGTTTCAATTGAATGTTATTAATCAGTTGAATTGTTGAACTTGAATTGTAAATGATTCGGTTAGATAGTATGAAGATTTTGTAGCCGATTGAAATCAATGCTTGAGTTGTTTGATTCATGTGCACATGAATTGAGTGGCTGTTGTTATGGTGGATTTGTGTGGAAAATGTTTTGGTTATGTTGTTGTGATGCTTGCATAAGATGGATTTAATTATTTTGGCCAATTGTAAGATTTGTAGAATTCATGTTGTATGGTTTATGTTGTTTGTATGATGTTGTATGATGTATATTGTTGTTGTATAATGCATGAATGGAATTCATATACTAAATTGTTAGATTTTTAATTTATGTGATGTTGTACTTTGTATTGTATGAATGATGTGTGTTTGTAATGTAGGTTAGATTATACTTTGTAATTAATTGCGCTTAACATTCTTTGGTAATTGTAAAAATTAATTATCAATAAATAGAGTTGTAAATAGGAATGAATAAAGTTAACAAATAAAACCTTGCACCAAATGTCTAGGATAGCTTCCATCATTGAATCCATGAGACATGACTCGGGCCTTTATTATATTACTTAAAGCGATAAATAGGGGTTTGGTTAATTTTTAATTTTTAATTTTGAAAATGATGAATGTTTAAAATTTTGGCGTCATTACCGGGGATTCAATTGATTGTTGTTTGTTTTAGATTGTATATAAGTGTTATTCATTCTTGTATACTATTGTTGATTATTGTATTCTTATTTTATTCATTTATTTAATTATCAAATTTTAATTATTTAATTCTTTTAATTCTGATGGCTTGAGGATGATGATAGGGATCCCAGTTGTATTGAGGATTATCTGGAGTTTTTCTATCTTGGAGAGAATAAGAAAGTGTAGGAACTTGCACTGCAGGCAACTTCCCAAGGATCACTTTCATCAATTGTTGAGTGATTGATCTTACACTTTTGCAATAATCTATCTTCCCAATGAAAGGAGCGTTATTTTATCTCACCTTCTTTTTGTATATATTTCATTGCTTGTTTGGTAGGATGTGTATAATTATTCATCATTACTTATTTTATTATTTATTTTGTTTTCATTTTATTTTTTATATATTTTATTGTTAGTTTAGTTTAGGATGTGTATAATATTTATCATTTTCCTTAATAAATAATTTAGTTTAGGATGTGGATATTTATTTATCATTCTTTATTAATAATTTCCTCCTGCATGACTCATATCATTTTAGGAATTGTGATAATTTAGTTAACTAAGTTTGATAGTTTTAGAGGTTCATAGTCATGAAAGAGTTCTTGGATTGCATGTGATTACAACTTAGTGATGGATTCCATATTGGTAAATTGAGGTGATGATTTGTTCTTACCTAGTGAGGACTGAGCCTTATTATTTTATTTGTTGTGTGACACTTATGGTGAATGTTACTCTATAACTTGTTCCAATTCTGTTGAGATCACATTACCATGAGGTTGCATGATTTATGTAGGTCATTTCCTTATTATTTATTCATTCATTCTTTTTTGTAGAATAGGTGAATAATTCTTCTATTATATGTCATCTTTTCCCTACCATCTCTTTCATTCTTTTCTATTGGATTTGGGAATCTTGAATGCTGAGATTAGAATTTTACTTGGGACAGACAAAAGTTTAAGTGTGAGGGTGTGATTAGGTAGTTCACCATTAACAAACTATCATTATGTTTGTAGATAGGTTTTCATTTTTGTTTTGTTGTATTCATTTTTAGATATGTTCAAAAAAATATGAAAAAATAGAAAAAAAAAATCAGGAAAAATAGAAAAATAGAATCGAAAAAAAGAGAAAAAATAAAAAAAGAAAAAAAGAAAAAAAGGAAAAAAATTGAAAAAAATATATATAAGAGTTTGAGTTAGTGAAATTGTTTAGGATAGTTGGTAGTAAGTTTTTGCAATTCTTGTTTCTCCTATTAAGTTTTATGGTAGAATATGAGAGAATGTAGGAGAGGGATAGGAGTTGTTTTCTTGCTATTAGCTCACCCACACTGGTTTGGATAGAGATCTATTGGGCATGATTTTCATTGACTTATTTATGAAGTATATCATATTTCCCATTTCTCCCACTTGTCTCCTTGATTTTATTCTCTTTATTCTTTTCCTTACATACATTATTTTCTTTCCCTTATTCATTATTCTTTTGTAATACTAATAAACCTTTATGGATTGTGCAACCTTGTGCATATGATAGTGGTGGAAATTAGAAGAGGAGCAAGCCTATGATAGTGCATGAACCATGAGTAGCTTGAGAGAGCTCCACTATTTATATGATTATGAGGATGAGCGACCACACTATTTATCCTGTGAGGTTTTTAGTCATCATTCTCAATTTATTCAGGATGGATTGAAATTGTTATTTTGTTGATCCATGTGAGAATTGAGTTCTGGATTGCTTGAGTCTTTAGAATTTGACACTCTTATTTAACTTATTGTTGCAACTTCTTGATTTGATTGATATAGTTAGGGTGGAAAATAATGTATAGTAGGTTTACTTTCACGAGACGTGAAAGAATAAGTATGAGAGATTTGATAAGTAGCATTTTGACAGAGTTAATTAGAGTTATTTTGGATAGTTTTGATCATATTTCTTATCAATAAATTAGATTTTGAGCTGATTCTTTATCTTGGATAAATTTTTAATTTTTATTCTATTTTTCATTAATTTGTGAAAATTTATGGGTAATAATTTGTTATACTTTATTTTATAGAAAATTAGGATGAAATAATAATATTTGAAGGTCCAATGGAAGAAAATTCAACCTGGGTTTGAGTCCGGGTCAAAATTGATTCAATTTGACTCAACCAGGGTTCAAATTGGGCTCCACTAGCACACAACAACTAATTTAGCCCAACTAATGAATCTGGGTTTAGCCAAATACAACCCAAATCCAATTTCGGTCCAAATTAAAATCGGGCCAATTAAACTTGGTTTAATCACACTGTTTAGTCGGTCCAAATCAAGGTCGGTTTAGCGTTGGGTTTAAAAGCTACACGGCTCAATCAAGAGAGGGGGGGGGGGGGGGTCGGCCATGATTAGGGTTACTGTAGCTTCTCAATCGCGCCTCTTCTTCTTCCTCGCTAAGTTCCTGTCTCTCCATTGCTTCCATCCTTCGCCCATCCACAACCCTCCACCGCCTCCTTCCTCTTTGATCAGCCACAGAGCTGCGGCCGGCGTCCACGAAGATCGACAAGCGTTGACACACCCGCAGGGGAGTCGCCGTGGGTGGTTTGCTTTGGCGCTTGCTCCTCTTTACCCCTCCAGATATTTAGCCACTGTGGGTGGTTCGCTTCCACGGTTGGTGGTCGACAGTACTTCAAGGGACTCTGTCATGGGTGGTTTGCTCCGGTAAGTTCTTTACTCCATTCGCATCCACAGAAGTTTGGCACTGGACATCGGACTGATCTCTGACCATCTCAGCCACCGAGGATGCGAGGTAAGGTTTCTATTTTGGTTCTAACTTTGTCTGTGGTTTGCAGCAAGGAGAGAGCTGAGCAGCGGTTGAATCCGTGATTCTTCCCCGACTTGAGTTCGCCAGAATTGGCCAGTTTCGACGAGGTCTACAATCTCTTGTGCCAATGCTTCTGTTCAGTGCTGATCCGGAACTAAGAATCCCCACTCTACTCTTCTCCTGTTTTCACCTCCATTGGTACCGATTGAGGGAAGGCATCATTAACCCTAACCCTAGTTTCATTGCTCTTCTTTAGTTATTGTTAACTACTTCCAATTAAACAAATCCCCCTGTTTACCTTGTTTGCATTGTTCTTACTATGAATTGCAATTGGATGTTGAATGATTAAGGATTGGAATTGATAATTCCCATGTTGCATTTTATAGCCAGTTGAATAGGAATGGAATAAGGAAGTTAGCCGGTTGTAAGATTTGTTGGTGCGGGGAGCACCAGACGATCGAATATTAGTTTTGATAATGACACTAGGTTTAAGTTAAGTGTGTTGTTAAGCTAACGTTGTTAATCCAAGTGTGCAGCGAGCACAGGTTTGAGCTAATCCTAGTTGAGACTAGGCAAAGGACTAAGTCCTAGTTGCGGCTAGGCACTTGAAAGTCCTGATCTGGAGGATCAGACGGAAGACTTGGCAGAGTCAAGGCACCAGGTAAAAAGTCCATGCAGGGTCAGGAGGATCGAGGGGCATGGCAAAAATCCAGTCAGGTACGGTCAGGAGGACCGGAGGACGTGGTGAAGTCTGAGCGGTTAGGAGGACCGAGCCGCAGCAGCAAATCCTGGGGGTTAAGGACAGAGCCGAGCAAAAGTCCAACAAGTCTGGAGGACTTGGTTGGCACAAAGTAAATTCTCCTGAGTAGAGTGGGTCAGGACGCGTTCTAAAGGGGAACATTAGGCATCGGTCGAACCCAGGGTCTCACTGAAGACTTGAAGTTAAGACCAAGAGACAGTTCTAGGAACTGACTCTCCAACTCTTATTTTGCATGTTATTTGGACTAACTTTTAATGCAGGGTTGGAGAGATTGAATACTTAGACTCCGAGTGAAGTTTTCTAGAAGTTCAGTGTTGGAGTCGACCTGAGTGTTACTCAAGTCGACTTGAGTAACAAGTCGACCTGAGCCTGGTTAATCGTAGCAGAAGTCGTCGTAGTTCAGAAATCTTCCATGTCAGACTAGAGTCGATCGGAGAGGGTACTCGAGTTGACTTGAGCACTGGATAATGCAATGAGAAGGCAAAAGTTATCGGTAAGTTCCACGTCGGACTAGAGTCGACTTGAGTAGGGACTCAAGTCAACATGAAGACAAAATCGTAGCGGAGAAAGAGGATCGATGCTGAGTTGGAGTCGACCTAAAATCAAGTCAAGTCGACCTGAGCATCCTATAAAAGGACCGTCAACTAGAGGCTCGAGACAACAATTCTGATCATTCCACGAGACTACTCTGTTGAGATGATGGCACCTTGAGCAACCCGCAGCAACCCTAAAGCCGTCGTAACGCCGGAATCGCACGCAAGCGAAGATCAAGCAACTCCGACAACTTGGGTAACTTTCTATTTAAGCAAATTGTAATTTCGATATAGTTTATCGAAAAATCTTTTGTATCGCTTAACTTATTTCCGTAAGAAACAAGTTCGTGTAGTGGATTGCCCGTCGGAAACAGTCCAAGACTGTGGGCCTTGGAGAAGCAGCCTTCGGCTATGAATCAAGTAAAAAAATCGCTTGTGTTCTGTGTTTGTCATTGTTCTATTTACTTCCGCATTCGTACTCTATCTTTACACTTCCACACGCGTTTTAATCGTACATCGAAAATCGGCTGAAAAGCGCAAAAGCGCTATTCACCCCCCTCTAGCACTTATATCGATCCTACAATTGGTATCAAAGCGGGGTCCTTGAATCTAATGCAACCACTGATCGCGAATATTTTCGATTTGCTTTTCGAGTTTTATGAAATTTTTTTCCCTTTTCGATCAAATTTTTTTCCCACACTACTAATCCAAGACCTAGTCTTGGAACTTGTTTGCTCGTCTTTTCTTGTGTGTTAGATAAATGGCCCACCAGGAAGGATTCAACACCGTGAGACCTCCACTGTTCTTAGGGGATGATTTCGCCTACTGAAAAAGTAGGATGAAATGTCACCTGAAGACATAGGTGGAGATGTGGATCATTAAACAAACGGGATTCACAATCCCAACAGATAGTGATGGACTTCCACAGTCATGCGAGCGCTGGGATGCTTCAACACGGAAGAAGATAGAATTGGACACGAAGGCTGCCCAGACTCTCCAGTGTGATCTAACCAAGGATGAGCTGAACTGCGTCGGCCCATTTATTAGTGCGAAGGACTTGTGGACGAAGCTAATCGAGCTCCACGAAGGAACTTTCGATATGAAGGTGAGTAAACACAATCTTCTTTTTAATAGATTGTATAATATTCGTATGCTAGATGGGGAGACTGCGAGTGACCTACATGCAAGAATACAAGATATACTCAATGGTCTACACGCGATCCGACAAACGGTGTAGAATCGCGACGTTATCAAGTATGCTCTGAAAGCGTTCCTAAGGAATACCTTGTGGGCATCCATAGTGGATGCTTACAAAGTTTCCAGGGACCTTTCTAAGGTTAAGCTTGATGAAATATTTTCCAAATTCGAATTGCATGAACAATCTAATATGGAAGTGCAGGAGAAAGGTAAACTCTTCTTGTAGGTAATGATTAAGACAAGAAAGCAAAGAAGAAAGTCCATGAAGATTCAGAATCTTCAGAATCTAAGGCGAACGACGAAGTGACTTTGGAGTTAGTGAACTTTGTCTGAAAAATGTTCTAGAAGAAGCGCGAAGTTAGACGATCGGAGGTCAAGAAGGTTGTCAACAAGCCGAAAAGGACGTCTAACGGCAAGTCAGAGATGAGGTGCTATGAGTGTAGTCGGAAAGGGCACTTCATAGCTGACTGCCCGAATCAAAGGAAAGATCGGAGGACCAGGAAGAAGGCCCTCAAGGCGACTTGGGACGAGTCGTCTTCCGAAGAGTTGGACGAGGAACCAACAACGACCAGCTTCCTCGCCCTTCCGGCTCAGGACGAACCTAATCGCAGCGACAGCGACTTGGATAGTGACGAAAACTACGGATCTGTATCCGATTCAGAAAGTTCGACCCCCGCTGTAAGTAATGAACGCTTATTTTTAATAATTATTAGTTTATCAAAGAAGTTCGCCAGATCTAACGCCTTAGTTAAATCACTTCAAGAGAAGTTAGTACTCCTCAAGGAGAAAGTCAACATTGTGTCACCGACTCAAGTCAACTCAGTTGAGGATTCGACTCGAGTCCAACTAGAGGAAGAAAATTTCCAACTGAGGACCCAAGTCAGTGAACTCACAGAGTCGCTTGAACAATTCACTTCTAGGTCCAAGTATTTGGATATGATACTTGGATCACAGAAGGCTGGATACAATCGATCGAGCATTGGGTTCACGGCTAAACACAAGTTATTCATATCATTGACACATCGAACCCAAACACGAAATCGATCTAGAGTCCAAGTGTGAGTTTCTAAGTCTAAACTGATTAATCTAGTTGGATTGAATCAGTTTTGGGTCCCTAAGGATCAAATTTACTTGATCTGACCCAACAAGGGTCACGATCCAAGGGATCCAAAATAAATTATTTGATCACATGTTTAACTTAGTTTTTATTTTTTTCTACAATAGAAACCTTAGGTTAGATAAGGACTAACTATTTGATTAATACTTGCCAACCTAGTACCAAGGTGGGGCGAGATGATAGTACGTTATAGAGGTTTGGTTTAAGTGGTCAAGAAGGGTAAGGAGTACATGACTTGATTTGCTTAGCTAGATTGAACTAGCTGAAGCTACCTCGCCACATCCTAGACTAGTTAGACCAAGATTTATCAAGAAATTGGTTAAGGTTATAATTTTCTAAATCAGTTTTATCTTAGAATGTGGTCATTGCTCTGATAACCAAGAAAGCCTTTGTGCCTCGCCGTGCCTAGAAACTGATTTTTTAAATGTGGACTTAATTGATTGATGGTTAAACTTGAATCTAACTCAAGGTTAATCAAATATAGATACTTCAAATAATAAACAAAGATAAAATCAAAAAAGTCATCTCACAATACTCATAGGATCAACTGATTGATCACTTAGACTCGGGTGAGATAAATTAGGTAATAATTTTTCTTAATCAACCCAACCAACTCAATTAATTTTATCTAGTTAATTTCAAAACCAAATTAATATATTTTAAAACTTAAATATATTTTCAAAAATAATTTTAAAACTTAAATATATTTTTAAAAATAATTTTAAACTTAATTAAATAAAATTTAAATCTAATAAAATAATTTTAAAACTTAAATATATTTTCAAAAACAATTTTAAAACTTAAATATTTTTAAAACAATTTTAAAACTTAAATATATTTTCAAATTTTTTTTAAAACTTAAATATATTTTCAAAAATAATTTTTAAAACTTAAATATATTTTCATAAACAATTTTAAAACTTAAATATATTTTTAAAATAAATTTTAACTTAAATATTTTTAAAATAAATTTCAACTTAAATATTTTTTAACATAAATATTTTCAAAATAAATTTTAACTTAAATAATTTTAAACTAATTAAATATCTCCAAAACTAATTAAATAATTCAAACTCTAAATTAAAATTTAAAAATAATTTTAAGCCAAAATCTACAAAATCCAACTACGTGTTTCGTTATATAGGAACACAAGAAATTGGACCAATGGATGTTGGACAGTGGATGCTCCAGACATATGACTGGAGACCAATTCAAATTTACCAAACTCATGGTCAAGGATCTAGGGTTCGTTGCTTTCGAAAACAACGACGGACTGAAGATAATTGAATCAGGTAACATCGAACTTGACTCAAATTTTATAATTAAAAAGGTACTTTTGGTTGAAAAGTTTGAGTTCAATCTACTTAGTATAAGTTAGTTGTGTAACTCTAGTTACATAGTTAGGTTTACTAAAACTAAATGTTTAATCGAAAATATAGATAAATCTGAAATTAAGTTAACTGAAATTAGGAAAAATAATATCTATAATATTGACCTACTCTCTTCTCAAACAAGTGTTTATTAACACAACAAGAGGAAACTAGATTGTGGCACAAAAGATTATGCCACACTCATGTCTGACTTATTTCAAAAATAAGTCATAATGGATTATTAGTAAGAGGCCTGCCAACCCTAATCAACCTAGAAAATAAAGTCTGTAATGCTTGTCAACAAGGTAAACAAACCAAATCTTCACATAAGGCAACTAGTCAAACTCAATCCAATTCTATCCTTAAATTACTTCACTTAGACCTCTTTGATTCTTATGGGGCTAAGTCACTAAGCAGAAACCAATACTACTTAGTAATAATCAACGATTACTCAAGGTTTACTTGGGTAAAATTTTTAAAAACTAAAGACGAAACCTTTGAAAATTTTACAATATTATGTAAATTACTAGAAAAAAATATATAAAAATTAAAAGAATTCGTAGTGATCATGATGGTGAGTTTGAAAATGCCAAATTCACTAAGTTCTGTCAAGATAACGGATACCACCATAAATTTTCCTGCCCTAGAACCCCATAACAAAATAGAAATAGTAGAACGTAAAAATTGAATTTTACAAAAAGCCGCTAGAATCATGTTAAACGAATATAGGTTAACTAATAAATTTTGAGCTGAGGCAATAAGCATAGCCTGTTACGTCCAAAATAGAGTCTTAATAAATAAAAGACATAATAAAACCGCGTATGAAATCTTTAATAACAAAATACATAACTTAAATTATATAAAAGTGTTTGGGATTTACATTCAAAATTAAAGATTACCTAGGAAATTTTACATTCAAAACGAGTCCAGGGATTTTCCTAAGTTATTCAACAACAAGTAGAGCCTATAGGGTATATAATAAAGAGACCTTAAAAGTCAAAGAAACTACCAATGTAATATTTGACGAAGAAAATACACTAATAAATGAAACTAATCAAGTGAATCAAGATAATAAACCTAATATTCAACTCAATATAAATAATTATCAAGATGATGAAGAGTTGAGTATTAGAAATAATGACACCGAAGATAGGTCTAACCCAGACCCAAACCTAAACGAACCTGAAATAACTCAGGTACTAAAACTTAGAGCTAATCACCCACCTGATCAAATTTTGGGTGATCCAACCTTAGGAGTTCAAACCTGATCAGCCTATATGAATCTAAGTCAGGTTTCCTTAATTTCTAAAATCGAACCTAAAACTATAGAAGAAGCACTACCAGATCCTGATTGGATCATAGCGATGCAAGAAGAACTAACCCAATTTGAACGAAATCAGGTATGAGACTTAGTTCCCAAACCCGACACCAAATCGATCATAGAAACTAAATGAGTATTTAGAAATAAAACTGATGAAAAAGGGGAAGTAGGGAGAAACAAGGCTAAACTAGTAGCCAAAGGGGTTCAACCAAGTAAAAGGGTTAGACTACTATGTACCCGTAGCTAGACTTGAATCTATTCGAATGTTGTTAGCCTATGTAGCTCATAAAGGATTCAAGCTCTACCAGATGGATGTTAAGTCTGCATTCTTGAACGGGTTCATAAAAGAAGAAGGCTACGTAGGACAGCCACCAGGATTTGAAGATAAAGACCATCCTCATTATGTCTTCAAACTAAAGAAAGCCTTGTATGAACTTAAACAAGCCCCTAGAGCATGGTACGAAAGACTTTCAACTTACCTAGTATCAAAAGGCTTTCAACAAGGATAAATTGACCCATCCTTGTTCGTAAAAACCATAGAAAGGGACTTCTTCATTGCTTAAATTTATGTCAATGACATAATTTTTGGGTCAACCAACTCAAAATATTTAAAGGAATTCATAGAATTAATGAAAAATAAATTCAAAATGAGTTGGGTAGAGGAGCTACATTTCTTTTTAAGGATCCAAATAAAACAAACAAAAGATGGTAGTTATATATATTAAATTTAATACGCTAAGGATTTAATACATAAATTTGGAATAGATAATTTAAAAGAAATAAAAACCCCAATAACAACCAACTCTAATATGACAGTGATCTAGAAGGAAAATAAGTAGACTTAAAATACTATAGAAGCATAATAGGAAGTCTACTTTACCTAACTGCAAGCAGACCAGATATATTATTTTGCAGTAGATATGTGTGCTAGATACAATCCAATGCAAAAAATCACACTTAACTGCAGTTAAGTGAATTTTAAGATGTAGTAAAAGAACAATTAATGTTGAAATGTGGTACCCTAGAAACACCAACTTTGAGTTAGTAGGATATTTTGACTCAGATTACGCTAGTTGTAAACTAGACCGTAAAAGTACAAATAGTGGATGCCAGTTCTTGGGTCCTTGTCTAGTCAGTTGGTGTAGTAGAAAGCAACAATGTGTGACCCAGTTACAAGAGCTAAGGCTAAGAAGATGAAGGAAGAACTTAATGTGTTAATAGAAGATGTGAAAGCCAAAATTACAATTGAAGAAGGTTTGACCAAGAGCAAGTCATGTGGCTTAGTCAACTTAATTTAAGCCTTGGATGAGCTTAAGTAGCCACTTAGTCTCATGTTTATGTAGTAGAGATATATAGGTTCAATTTCTAGGGTTGTAATGATGCTAAAGCTTAAAATGGCTAAGTAGTCTACATAGGCCTTTACTAAATGGACTATCTTTTGGCCTTTTAGGGTTTTTAGGTCACCCTATAGCTATAAATAAAGGAGGTGACGACCACACATGTATCTTTTGGCATATTTTCAATCTAAAGCATGGTGAGACTCTCACTTATTAGTTCTTCATTGAACTAGAACTTATCAAGGCATTCCCTTGTGGCGTTCAAAGACTTATCAACCTCCATCCCAAGGTTGTGGCGTCTTCTCTCTTCCTTTATACCAAGGTTCGGCTTTCTTTCTTAAGTATCGGATCGAGGTTCTATTCATCCTTCTTATCGATTTAGTCCTTCCTTCTTTCTTTCTTCAATTCGTTGTGGATTCTTAAAATTTTACTCACGGGTTCACATCAGTTGGTATCAGAGCTTTGACTTTTTAAAATCGATTTGGTTATCCTTTTCTTTTGTGCTTGAAACTTTATCTATTTTATTCATCATTTGATACCTATTATTTTCATTTCTTTCAATCCTTGTAAGTCTTATTTGCTTGTTGCTATAAAAAAAGAGGAGAAAAAAATTCAGCAAAAAAAAAGAAAAACATTATTTTCAGCCAAAAAAAGGAGAAAAAAATTTATTTTTGGCCAAAAAAAGAGAAAAAAAAGGAAAGAAAGGAAGACTGAAATTTTAAAAACAAGAGAAAAAGAAGGTAAAGGAAAAAGAAGCAACAAAAGTTGGGTGTAGAGAACTTGTTATTTCTATACTTGCATTTTTTTTACTACTCTTATCTTTCAATTTTGCATTTCTTTCAAGTTTTCCTAGATTTAATTATGACACTTGCCTATATTAAATTCTGGCAAATTTTCTTTCAGCATTTATTTCAAGTATCTTTCAATTCTACATTTCTTTTAAGTTTTGCCTAGATTTAATTCTAGCACTTGCTTAGATTAAGTTCTGACAAATTTTCTTTCTACACTTATTTCAAGTATTTTTCAATTCTACATTTCTTTCAATTTTTGTTTAAATATAATTCTGGCACTTGCCTAGATTAACTTCTGACAAATTTCCTTTCAGATATCTTTATCTTTCAATTCCGCATTTCTTTCAAGTTTTGCCTAGATTTAATTCTAGCACTTGCCTAGATTAAGTTCTGGAAAATTTCCTTTCAGCTTTTATTTCTAATATCTTTATCTTTCAATTTTGCATTTTAATAAGTTTTGCCTAGATTTAATTCTAGCAAATTATTTTTCAGCACTTAATTCAAGTTTTGAATTCTGCAAATTGCATTCTTCTTCAATTCCTATCTTTTATCCTAATTTCCTTAGAGTTTTTTTCAATTTGTCAAAGAACGCTTATAGGGAATTGCTTTAATTCTAAGTTCTTTAAAGAGCTAACATTAGTGAGTTGAGTGATTGAGGGACAACAACATACCTTAATGGTGACAAGTGGAGATGAAGGAAGACCTAGAGAAACCCTTGAACAACTAGGAATGGATCAGATTCAGTCAAATCCTCGACAAACTAGAGAGGCAAGATGCTATAATTACTGAACTATAAAATAATCAAATTGGTAAAGTTCCTACACGAAGTGCAAGGCAACATAATCGTGATGACAATGATGATGATGACATTTCTGAGGACATTGATGATAGAACTTCTATTGGCAGATCTAGTCATGTTAGAATTGGTGGTAGAAGAGAAAGGACAAATGAATATGTTGATAGAAACTTGGGCAATATCAAGATGAAGATTTCTTCATTTCAAGGCAAAATTGATCCAGATGTATATTTAGAGTGGGAAAAGAAAATAGAATTAATGTTTGATTGTCACAACTACTCTGAAGAAAAGAAGGTAAAACTTGTTGATGTCCTTCCGCAAGTATACGGAATGTCATTAAGTAATAAAAGATATCAAACCACAGAGACAGTGGAATCAATCACTAAACCATCACAAAAAGAGTGGAGAGATCATATAATCGGGTTAAGATTTAGGGAAAGTGAGAGTGTTGCTAAGTACCTAAACCTCAAACGAAGCAAAATCAACTAGTGATAGGATTTAGGGAAGCGATCCTAGGACTTCGGATTCCTCAAAATTATGTTTGATTGACTATGGACTCATTACCATTCCTCAATATTCATACATTTATAGAGATTCTAACCAAAATATCCAATTAGACCTCATCAGGTTTCCTTGAAATAAAATATTAGTCCTCTACATTATGATTGTTAGTTTGAGATGACCTCAGATAGCCTGGTTATAGCTCTCCCGCTGTCAACGGGCACTCCAGCATACTACTAGTGTTCTACCCCCTGTCATCGGGTATTCAATTAAGGACCTCTCCCTAACAATCAATAACCGTTAGCTATCATCCATACACCAATCTTAATTAAACATAAGCAAGAATGTAACACATATATCAAAGGAAAATATATAAGAGAGAAAGCTGTATCATAGAGATACTAAAATGTAATACACATAGCAATGTCATAAGAAAATCCCATAAGCAACTTTGATATTTGAGATACATAATATTGTTAGTGAGAGCCCTAGAGCCAATCATATGATGATTGTTGTATGGACTCATTGTATCATATTTCTATATTTGTATAAAGGCATTTCTTTATGGTTATTATACTTACTTGTATTGGTGTCAAATAACTAAGTATAATAGCGTCCTTGAGTAGATGGTTCATATCTATATCAATCGATTGGTTGAATCGATAGTGAGATGATATAGAGAACACTACTCTTAATGATTCCTAGTCAAGTATTAACATTCAGGGACAATGTTAATGCGATGAGACTAGCATGTAGGTCAACTCGATGACTTGATCTCACAAGTCATGGATATGAGATATCAAGTTATACATGGGTATGCATTAGTGAATGTATACTGAATAACCCGCCATGAGAAAGTATCATGGATCATTATATGAGTGTCATATACTTTCTCATGTGGCTATTAGTATAACTATTAGTCCTTGGACCTGAAGTCACCATGGTTCCCAACATAAGGAGTTGCATACTTTGGCTTCGTCAAACGTCACCTGTAAATGGGTGGACTATAAAGGCGATTACTGGGTATGTAACAAATTATGTGGAGGGGTGTGAGTGATGTAGATGGGATCTATACCTCCTATATGACGGGAGTGATATCATAGTTCTTGATAGAGTGAGACCACTAAGTGCATGACCATGCCCAAATGAGTTAATATGAAATGTTGAGCTCATTTGATTAGAGTGAGTCTACTTGGAGTTCAAGACATAGATTGATTTGAGGATGATACGGTCTATGCCTCGGTTGATCAATCTTGATATCAAGGATAAAAGGATATGGTCACATATTGTGAGAGTCACAATTAGTAGTCACTATGGTGATGTTGGATCTCAACATTCTTATAACTTGGGTAACAATGATGTGTTGCTAGATACCGCTCATTGTTTATGTTTCTAAATTGGTTTAGAAGCATTGCCAATGTTATAAGAACCTATAGGGTCACACACAAAGGGCAATTAGATGGAGATTAGGTTCATATGATGAACCAAAAGAATTAGGTTCATGTGATGAATCAAATTGGATTAAGTGTAATCCAAATTAGACTAATTGAGTTGATTTGATCAACCTTGGGAGATTAGAAGTCATGTTTGACTTGACTTGAGAAGGAAGATTTAATGGTCAAGTTTGACTTGACTTTATGCCATGTCATGGTCAAGTTTGACTTCACTTTATGCCATGTCATGGTCAAGTTTGACTTGACTTTATGACACCTCATGGTCAAGCTTGACTTGACCAAATGACTTCATGATGATGTGGTATAAATGTTGGCCAATGATGGTGCTCCACATCATCAAGGGATGCCACCTTATGGGGGTTACCAAGAGTGTTGTAACTCATGGCATTAAAAGAGTTTTGGTTCTCCTTCTTTTGTCCGTGTGGATACGTGTAGAGGGGTGTTCGTTTGACACCCTCGAGATCGAACGTCGAAAGGACAAGCGGGATACGCGAAGGGCACGCCTCAAGGGTAAATTCTCTTAATGTAGATGTAAGAGTAGATAAACATGTATAAGTTTTAATTTTTGTTCTTCACACGGATCCGTGGCCTGGGTTTTCGGGGTTTTCACAACGCAAAAAGCGATTTTTGCAGTCCAAAAAACCCAACAAACATATCAACTTTTAAATATAATCTCGACATCACTTAAACTCAAACAACCATTTAATCATCATCAGCATAGGGTGGAAGAGGAGGCGGAGCCTGGTATGATAGGTGCATGCTCTGCATCATGTCATAAATCTCCTGCTGGTGCTAATCAGCTGCCGCCTAGTCCTGACGAAGGCCCTGGACCTCCTGATGATAGCCCTGTACCTCATGATGGTAGGTCTGAACACCCTGGTAGTAGGTCTGGACCTCCTGATGATAGGTCTGAACCTCCTAGTAGTAT
>NC_133869.1:2037809-2047780 GCF_044706935.1 Curcuma longa
TACTTTGAATACTAAATTGTTAAATTTTGAATACATTACTTGTGAAGATGTTGCATTTGGGAAGTTTTTTATAGGCATGAGGGATTTCTTTTCAAGGTCAATAGGTTATGTGTACCTAATTGTTCATTGAGAGAATTATTAATCCAACAGGCTCATGGTGGAGGACTAATGGGACATTTTGGTGTAAGAAAAACTCTAGATGTTTTGGTTCAAGCATTTCTTTTGGCCTCATATGAAATGAGATGTAGTAAAGTTTTGTGAGAAAGTGTATCACATGTAGACAAGAAAAATCCAGATCTTTACCTCATGTTTATGTAGTAGATATATGTAGGCTCAATTTTTAACTTTATTTTGGTTGTAATGATGCCATAAGCTTAAAATGACTAAGTAGTCTACATAGGTTTTTACTAAATGGACTTTCTTTTGGCCTTTTAGGGTTTTAGGTCACCCTATAACTATAAATAAGGGGGGGGGGGGGGGACGGCCACACATGTATCTTTGGCATATTTTCAATCTAAAACATGGTGAGGCTCTTACTTGTTGGTTCTTCATTAAACAAGAACTTATCAAGGCATCCCCTTGTGGCGTTCAAAGACTTATCAACCTCAATCCAAAGTTGTGGCGTCTTCCCTCTTTCTCTATACAAAGGTTCGACTTTCTTAAGTATCGGGTCGAGATTCTATTCATCCTTCTTATCGATTTAGACTTTTCTTCGTTCTTTCTTCAATTCCTTGTGGGTTCTTAAGATTTTTCTCTCATGGGTTCACATCACATCTGGTCTCTTTGACCCGCCTAGACTTTGACTTTGCTAGTCATCTGGTTAATCTTGACTTGACTAGACTTTTTATTTGCTAGTCATCTAGTCAACTTTGATGTGACTAGACTTCTCACTTAGTTTGCTTCCAAATATTTGTCCTGTTTGGATCAATGGTCAAACTTGACATTTCTTACCTATATTATCAAACATCAAAACTCTAGAAGTTGATTGCACCAATAGGATTCTCCCCCTTGACTGTTGACAACTCTAGACTCTAGTTTGACTTAATCTTCTAGCTTCAACGGATCCTCATGAAGCTTGATCAATCAAGTACAAAGATCATGGGCATTTTCAAACTTGCCTAGTCAACACAAAATGTTGTTAGGTAAAACATTTACAATTAAATTTATTACCTTATATCTTCTTTTGATCCTTGAGATGATTGCTTTATTGTGACTTAATTGTCAAAATCGCCTATTAGGATGAAAGTTTCCATCTCCGACCTCCATACTACAAATTTTTCATCTTGTACGGTGGTAGCTAGTAGATGCATCAGTCAAGCTTTCCTTCATATTCCATATTTTTCTTTTCTTTTGTATAGGCAAAAAAAGGAAAATTAATAAAATAACATTAAATGCAAACCTCTAGCCTACTCCTCAAGTGATTAGTTTAGTGAAGAGCCTCCTACTCACCAATTTGTATGATCATTTTAATGCTAGAGGGGGCGAATAGCGTATCACTTTTTCGTCAGTTCTTTTTATATCAAAGTTGTTATTAGCATAGTGGAAATAATACAAAATAAAGAACAAGACAAAAAAAGACACAAGTATTTTTAATGTGGTTTGGCAAACCCTAGGTCTCCACGTATGTCTCAAATGTGAGCACTAGTGATTTTCTTCTTTTTGAAATCTTCTGAAGGTGGAGAAACCTCTTACAAAATTTACAAGGCAATCAAATAAAAATAATGAAAGTAGTACTGAAGAAATAACAAACAAAACTATCGATTTGTCTAGAATTCTTGAGTGTGATGGCACTCATCCTGGATCTTTCTGGATTGCATAGGCAGAACTTGGATGATCTTTTCAAGTATTTAGAATATAGAGAATGATTGTAGTTATTGCTAGAAGAGGCTGCCTCGACTCCCATTTTATATAGCTCGATCAGCATTCCTTCGGTCTACTAGACACTCCTCCAATCGACTATAAACTCGATCCTTTTCGAGCTAGTTCAATTCTCTGTTAATTGAAGTTGGTCAAACCTGAATGCAAGCTAAATGAATTTAACAGTTCAATGGCACAATAAGCCATTCCGAGATATGGATGCATGCAAGGAAACAAAACAATTGAAATTTATTGAAACTAGATAGTTAAATCCTAAAATGCAACCAAACATTCAAACTAAATCTGATACATCAAATTGCAGGTTGGCACGGAACAGTAATATCAGAAACCGAAGGTATCAGAAGGAAGAAATCAGACAAGGAACAAGAAATTGAAGCTAAATAGCACTAGATTAAACTCAAAACAACTTAACTAACAATAGGAATTAACCACACGGAAGCAATTCAAGGTTTGGCTAGCAATTTGTTAACTGAAAATGCAATAAGAATAGAAATCAGAATTTGTGTAGTAATTGAAAGAACAGAAACATCTTGCGAATCTCCTCCTTGTTTCCTCAACTTGGTGTCAACAAACCATCGAATCCAGCAATGTGGCTTCGACAATCCCTTTGGAAGCTTGAAGGTGGTCGCTAGTGTGGTTTGCTCGCAACCCAAACCCTGAAAACCCTGAAGAAACCCTCTCCATCATGAACAGAGCTAGGTGCAGTCACGTTTTCAGTTGGCAAAATTGGAATCAGTGTCTTCTACTTGCTCCGATTGGTTTGCTCATGATATAGGAGTGTTTCACGATCCACAGAGAACCCCTCCACGAACTGCGATGTCGGATTGTGCTACAGCTCGCCAAAACAAGTAGGATTAGAGGTTACGCTCGCCGTAGAAACCCTCGCTGTCGCGCACCTTCCAGCTGCTAGATTTCACCTAAACGATCGGCTTCAGACTCCTCAAGGATCAAGGAACGCAATGGAATCGGATTGGGTGGATGGGGCTTGTCGTAGAGGTACGTCATCGAGTAGAGCTTCGTCGCTATGGGAACGATGAACAATGGCGCACTCCTTTCTGTTTGATTTTTATCCCATCCATTAATCAGATGATCTCAGCCATCCATTTTTGATCTAGTGGAGAAAACTTGATCTGGGGTTTAAGGGAAGTTTAGGATTTGTGGAGAATGGTGGATCTTGATCGGGCTTGAGTTAGGTCATGTCCTAAATGTGGCTTGATTAATTTGGGCAAACTTGGCTTGATTCGATCGCGGTTGAACTCGATCTTGGTCCAATTTGAGCCTTACAATCGATTAAACTCAATTAATGTAAAATTTACCATTAAATCATGGAAATTATAATCAAACCTTAAATTATGCAATATAGCACAAATATGATCAAATCGATTTATTATGCAATTTATTTTCATGCAAGAACTCAAAAAAGAATTGATTAAAATGCATACAAATCCTAACTCATCAATTATCAAAATAACTTTACCTCACTATATCATACTTAATTAGAACTTTAGTTAAGTGTAAGTCATAAGTCAAATCTTTATTTAAGAAAGTCAAAGACCTTAAGGAAAAGATGGTCTCTAACTCATCAATTGAAGTTAGTAAAGTTGAAATCTTAACTCAAGTCTCAAAACTTGAGGAAGAGAATTCTAACTTGAAGAACCAAATTAGCAAGATTAAGTTGGCTCTAAGCAACTTTACATCTGCATCAAATATTTGAATATAATGCTTGGAGCTAGACAAGTTGCTTACAACAAAACTAGATTTGGATATAGTCAAACCAAAACTATGTCTCTTGCTTATCCTTAGTTAAACAAAATATTAAAAGTAAGATAGTCTGAGTTTCAAAGTCTATACCTAGTGACCCAAGTAGGAAATTAAAGTTTTTGATACCTAAATAACATATTCACATAATTAACATTAATGTTTGTAACCTTAACACAAATAGTAAACTAAAGTGTGTTATACCTTCCCAATAGAGGAGCTAATTTTTAATTATTAAACTAGAAATGATTATAAAATTTTTTAAATATATTTAAAAAATATTTATTGTATACTTAGTCTAGGTATCAACTTTAGAATGTATGCACATGTAAATCTAGGTAGCCTATATCTCACAAAAACATGTTAGGCATAATTTGTTAGGGTTAGAGTCTAGACTCTAGATGTTTATGTCAGTGCATCAATATGAATCTGGGCTAAAAATATAAATACTAATCAAGTTAAGTAATCCTAAAGTTGACGGCAAATATTTCATAAATATAAAATTGAAAATTTTTACTTGACTTAATAAACAAGTTAAGAACTTCTATTCTTGTAAATAAATAGTTCAAGATAAAGTTGGGCATATTTAAAAGACTTTTCAAAATATTATGTATATTTGTATACTTATTTTGTTACTGTGAAATAAGTTTGAAAACCTTAAGTAATTTTTTTGGAAAATCAACATATTAATCTCTAGGTCGTATGGATTCAATCTAGGCACCTAGACACACAATCAAATGAATCTGACCAAGGTAGATGAAAAGTCAAGTCTCATTTGGCTGGGAGTAACTCAGTCGCCTGGATCGACTAGGAGTAAATTAAGCACCCAGGCGACTGGGTGACCCATGGTTGCTCGTATGACCTCTAACTAGGCACCTCAATTTAGACCCTCCTAGTCGACTACACTCTTTATGGTCGCCCAGAGCACCTTTATTAAGGCAGCCGTGACCAGTTCTCAAAATTCTTAAACAAAACCTATAAATTTCCTCTAAAAATCAATTTTTAATTATCCTTGAGACTGGTGATGACCTAGATTTTGATTTCAAAGTCATCCTTCATGACATTATGCCTAGGTAACGAATTTAAACTTAACCTTTTCAAATATATCTCAATCTTGTAGATTAATATTGAAAATTTTCTTTATACAAAAATCAAAGGTTTTTGAGACAGTACCTTTTAATTTTCCTATAATATAGGTTTCCCTTTGAGGACCTTAGGCTGAAATATGAAACACATACTTACATTTTCATACCTTTTAAATCTTGCAATAGATATTTATTCTTTGATCATTATGCAAATACTCTTGAGATCATAACTCAATGTGACTTATCTAAACTTATCTACTGCGACCAAATAATAAATATTGACCTATGCACTAAATTCTACAACAACTTAACTAAAATGGATGACCTTACTTATACATCTAGAGTCACCGGTGTTGACATCATCTTTAGTCCTGATCTAATTAGGGACAAACTCGAGTTGCATCCCTCACCCTCAGAATTCTCTTGTTTTCCACTCACCAATCTCTCTTTTCTTGATCCTTTCTCCCATATTACTTTAGACTATATCTACATATATCTCATTGGTAAGAAATGAAATTCTACTATTATTAACTTCCGATCTAGTAAATTCAGAGTAGCAAATTAGATCTGGAATAAAGTTATAGTTTCATGCATCCTACTATTTCTTACTAGAGATCAATCTGTTATATGACCTTTTCATGCCTTTCTACTATACGCTCTTAGACACAGGTTTGACCTTATCTTTAGTATACAAATCTTCAGATCCATTATTTATTTGAGTTTCATCCATCTCTACAAACCATTAAATCCATATGTCCTATTGTCACATCTTGACTTTCATCTTCTTGACCCTAGGGATTGACATTACTCAGGGTAACATCAAACCTCTATCTGAGTTTGACATCATAGAGGTTAGGCAATTTAATTTAGCCAAGATGAAAGTAGTGGATGGTACTGTAGTTTGGAAGCAAGGGGGCCACCAGTATCACAGCCACCACTTCAGGAAATATTGAGAAATTATGGCTGAGTTCACCAGAGATAAGGTACCATCTCCTCCAACAGCTCCAACATTTCCACTTGCCTTGACTTTAGAGGACCAAGTGATCAGACTTGAGGATACTATCACTCGTGGATTTCAACATATGTATTTCAGATGGATATATTTCAAGCTCAGCACATCAGTCACCCCTCTCCTGACTAGATCTATGGATGTATTTACTTATGGACATGTTGACTTCTTAGACTTGTAGTGTTACCTTATTTTAACTTGGTGGTTGACTTGACTTGGTTGTTTTATTTTGACTTATTTAGTTGACTTATGCTTATTTGACTTTTAGTTTATATTCAGTTATCTTTAGTCTGTTATACATGTATATTTTTCTAATTGAAAAATATTCTCTCCATATTAATTTTTGATATATGAAAAAGAGGAGAAAGAATTAAGGAAAGATTAAGTTGATTAACATAAATTAAGAGTTGTGATTTAAGGGGAGATTTTGAAATTATGATATTCCTATATGATTGTGCTTAGTGTTATTTTTTATCATACATTAGATAGCATGCTCTCTTAAACTGTTTCATAACTACTGTTTATAACTAACTTTAATTTTATTTTCATACGATCAAAAAGGGAGAGATTATTGGTGCTAGGAACACCACAATAAATCCAGTATTTTGATGTATGACTAAGTGAGTTAGGTTGTTGTGACTAATGATTTTTGTGAAATAAAATAGATTACTTGATAGATGGAACTCCTAATTAAGAATCAGGCAAATTGATTAAGTCCTAGTGAAGCTAGATAAGTGCAAAGTCATGTTTGAAAACTAAATAGTTGGATGTCTTAGTTGGAAATCAAGCAGAAAGTATTAGTTGATAACTAGGCAGAACAAGTCCAAATAGAAACAATTGGGAGTTGGGAATTGTGGCTTGGCAGACAAGTTTAAATGGAGATAGCTGGGAAGGCTTGGCAAATCACACTAGATCGGTTAGTTGGGAGCTAAATATCTAATCAAGGTACGTGTGAGTAAAACTAAAATCAATCTCACAAAACTTGACAACATCTCGTTTCATGTGAGGCCAAAAGAAATGCTCAACCAAAACATTTACAGTTTTTCTTACACCAAAATGTCTCATTAATCCCCCACCATGAGCCTCTTGGATTAATAATTCTCTCAATGAACAATTAGGCACACACAACCTATTGGCCCTGAAAAGAAACCCCTCATGCCTATAAAACTTTCCAAATGCAACATCTTCACAAGCTTTAAATACATTTCCAAAGTCAAGATCATTAGAATATAGATCTTTAATGTATTCAAAACCTAACAATTTAGTGTTCAAATTAGAGATCAAGGTATACCTTTGAGACGAAGCATCGGCAACAATGTTTTTCATACCTCGTTTATACTTGATCACATAAGAAAATGACTCAATGAACTCTACCCATTTTACATGACGTCTATTCAACTTCCTTTGGCTCTTCAAATGCTTCAATGATTCATGATTAGTGTGAATGACAAACTCTTGGGCCACAAGTAATGCTGCTAAGTCTCTAAAGCCCTCACCAATGCAAACATCTCCATGTCGTAGGTTGGAAAGTTCAAAATTGCTCAATTGAGTTTCTCACTAAAATAAGCAAGGGGCCGACCTTCTTGTATTAGCACAGCTCCAATACCTATTCTTGATGCATCACACTCAATTTTAAAAGTTTTAGCAAAAGTAGGTAATGCAAGTAATGGTGTAGAAGTTAGCTTCTCCTCAAGTAAGTTGAAAGCTGAATTTTGTTCACTATCCCCATGAAAACCAATATTTTTTTTAACAACTTCAGTCAAGGGTGCAACTAAAGTACTAAAATTTTAACAAACCTCCTATAGAAACTAGCCAACCCATGAAAGCTAGGTACCTCATTTATTGTTTTTGGTGTTGGCCATTCACGAATAGCCTTAACCTTCTCCTCATCCATTACAATTCCCTTAGCACTAACAATATAACCAAGAAACTCAATCTGACTAGTGCAAAAAGAACATTTTTGAAGATTAGCATACAACTTTTCATTTCGCAAAACATGTAGAACTTTTTGTAAATGATTTAGATGCTCATATAAATTTTTGCTATAAATCAAGATGTCATCAAAATATACTACAACAAAGTCCCCAATAAAAGCATGCAAAATATGGTTCATTAATCTCATGAAAGTACTAGGTGCATTAGTTAGCCCAAATGGCATGCCTAACCATTCGTATAAACCATACCTAGTGTTAAAAGTAGTTTTCCATTCATCCCCCTCATGCATTCGAATTTGATGATAGCCAGACTTCAAATCAATTTTAGAGAAAATGCAAGAACCATGTAGTTAACTAGCATATCATCTAATATAGGAATAGGATGACGATACTTTACCATAATCTTGTTGATAATCCTGCAATCAACGCAAATTCTCCAAGTGATGGAGTCAAACCAAGTGAACAAGTTACCCAAAAAGCTAATATGGATCATACTCAGCCCACTCTAGATGTTGTTGATGATCCATTATGCTTTAATGGAGGCCAAATTACAAGAGCTAAGGCTAAGAAGATGAAGAAAGCACTTAATGTGCTAATTGAAGATGTGAAAGTCAAAATTACAATTGAAGAAGGTTTGATCAAAAGCAAGTCATTCTACTTAGTAAACTTAATTCAAGCCTTGGATGGACTTAAGTAGCCACTTAGTCTCATGTTTATGTAGTAGAGATATGTAGGCTCAATTTCTATCTTTATTTAGGTTGTAATAATGTCATAAGCTTAAAATGGCTAAGTAGTCTATATAGGCCTTTACTAAATGAGTTTTCTTTTGACCTTTTAGGGTTTTTAGGTCACCCCATAGCTATAAATAAAGAGGGTGACAGCCACACATGTATCTTTGGTATATTTTCAATCTAAAGCATGGTGAGGCTCTCATTGTTGGTTCTTCATTGAACTAGAACTTATCAAGACATCCCCTTGTGGCGTTCAAAGACTTATCAACCTGCATCCCAAGGTTGTGGCGTCTTCCCTCTTCATCTATACCAAGGTTCGACTTTTCTAAGTATCGGCGCAAGGTTCTATTCATCCTTCTTATCGAGCGCAAGGTTCTATCATTAATTATCCTTCTTATCGATTTAGACTCTTCTTTCTTCCTCCAATTCGTTGTGGGTTCTTGAGATTTTTCTCTTCGGGTTCACATCAGTTGGTATCGATGTGAACCCAAAAAGAAAAATCTCAAGAACCCACAATGAATTAAAGAAAGAAAGAAGGAAAGTCTAAATCGATAAGAAGGATGAATAGAACCTCGACTCGATACTTAGAAAAGTCGAACCTTGGTATAGATGAAGAGGGAAGACGCCACAACCTTGGGATGTAGGTTGATAAGTCTTTGAACGCCACAAGGGGATGCCTTGATAAGTTCTAGTTCAATGAAGAACCAACAAATGAGAGCCTCACCATGCTTTAGATTGAAAATATACCAAAGATACATGTATGGCTGTCACCCCCTTTATTTATAGCTATAGGGTGACCTAAAAACCCTAAAAGGTCAAAAGGAAACTCATTTAGTAAAGGTCTATGTAGACTACTTATCCATTTTAAGCTTATGGCATCATTACAACTCAAATAAAGCTAGAAATTGAGTCTAAATTGAGCCTACATATCTTTACTACATAAAGATGAGACTAAGTAGCTACTTAAGCCCATCCAAGGTTTAAATTAAGTTGACTAAGCCGCATGACTTGTTCTTGATTAAACCTTCTTCAATTGTAACTTTAGCTTTCACATCTTCAATTAGCACATTAAGTGATTCGTTCTTCTTCTTAGCCTTAGCTCTTGTAATTGGGCCTCCATTGATGCATAATGGATCATCAACAACATCTAGAGCGGGTATCCATATTAGTTTGTTGGGGAACTTGTTCACTTGGTTTGACTCCATCATTCCCCCTCTCCTCAAAAGGATTCATCCTCGAATCTTGATCACCTACATCAAAGGGAGAAAGATCAGAAATATTAAAAGTAGCACTCACATTATACTCACCTAGTAAGTCAAGCTTGTAGGCATTATCATTGATTCGAGCAATGACTTTGGTCCATCGCCTCGTGGATGCAACTTAGTAATACATTTAGCAGGAAATCTTTCCTTTCTCATATGAACCCAAACCCAATCACCTAGTTCAAAGATCACTTTATTTCGTCCCTTGTTGGCTTCGGTAGCATGTTGTTTGGTCCTCTTTATAATTTGCAACCTCACTTTCTCATGCATTTGCTTCACAAACTTAGCTTTTCTTGTACCATCTAAACTAGTGA
>NC_133869.1:2047880-2085380 GCF_044706935.1 Curcuma longa
ATCCCCCTTCACATCAATGGAAAGAAGGTAACTTTGCTTCCTTATTTCCACTTACTCCTTTGTCATGATGTTGCTATTTAAACTAAATGTGTGCTTTGTTGTATGTGTTGCATCGCATTATTCATGCATATTCTTTCATTACATATAGAGTTAGGCAAAAGCATTCTGCAACTCGTCCGCCTAGGAAGGTCACTCCTCGGTAGGGTGAGGGTTCTTCTCAACAGCCTAAAACTTTTCTTTTTCATGGTTTACGTGAACCACGATTCCATTCTGTGACCGCACAACAAAGATTTGAGATGACCGAATTTATTTTAATGGATTGTAGATATCTAAATAGAGCATATTTTAAATCTAAAACTTCTCACTTGTATGATTTCATCACATTTTACCATCTTGAGTCCTTAGTTAATTGCACAACTGATGTCAATCTCAATGTTTGCAAAGAATTCTATGTCAATCTCCGTCCCATCGATGGGGATGAGAGTAGGTATGTGTCCACCGTTGAAAACATGCCTATTGAATTCAATCCTATAATTCTGCGTTCTTTTCTACGATTAAGGCATTCGGCGAACCCAATTATTTGTTTTCCTGAGGTAGTTGGACCCATCACCGACTCATTTTCCCATGTTACTATCGACCAAATCCATCAACACTACTTTGGCACCCTTAGAAATCCATTTCGTAAAATCTTTCATGCCACCAGTATGTCTGCAAATCATTATGTGTGGTATAGGATTATTTTGGATTGCATTCTTTCTATTGTGACCCGGGACTGGGCAATGATTCAGATCCCTCATTTGATTATGTTGTATGTCTTAGAGCAACATCTAGATATTAACATTGCCCTCCATGTCTTCACTTCCATCATCTACTTCTCGAGTCCTTATCATGGCAAGGTCTACATGCCTTTGGTCATATCATTACACAATTTCTTGCATCTAGGGGTGTTGATGTTTCTGTAGGGACCATTCATCACTTGTTTAGGGATTATGATCAGCTTGGCCCACGACATCTAAAGTTGGCCAAGATAGTTTACTTTAATGGTTAAGAAAATCTAATTTTTAACATCGGTGATAGTTAAAAAGCTCCAAAAAATAATCCCAACAAACGTTATTGCATATTTTTTGAAATTAGATTTTTCTCTTGGATCGACCATTGTCGATCATCTGCTAGTACCGAAGATGGTGATATGACTCGTGACTTTAGAAGTCGTCTAGACAAGAGCTTAGCATGGATCACCAGTAGAGGCAAAACTTCGACAAGGACTGCTCGATTGATGCTAACCCCGCTCAACGTCATCTACTAAATATGCATAGAATAATTTATTATTCTGTAAAAGTTTAAATTTTCAGCTATGCCTTGTACCTATTATTTTCTATATTTGCATACGTGTGCTATGATAATTAGTTTTAATTATTATTTTATTTCCACTGCACACGTTTGTGAAACGTGTAAACACGTGCATTGCACCGGAGCGATCCCAACAATGGTATCAGAGCATGATAGTGCAAGACATACGTGTAAAATAATTTTGTATGTCGTAGTTAGTCGTAAATCTAATTAGGAAAATATTATAATTTAATTTAGAATTTATAATTATAGGAACTTCCTAATTAGTTAGGAGATTTCATATTAGAAAAATTATTTACTAATTAATTAGATTTTCTTAATTAAGAATTTTATTTCCTAACAGAAAATATTATGATTTAATTTAGAATTTCTAATTATAGAATTTTATAATTTATTAGGAATTTTGAATTAAAAAAATTATTTTCTAATTAATTAGATTTTCTTAATTAAAAATTATATTTTTTAAAATAAAAATATGTGATTAGATATTGAAAATTATTTTCTAATCTAATTAAAGAATTTTAATTTATGAAATTATATTTTAATTTATGAAAGTAATCATAATTAGTTGCATTAATTATGTCATGTCATGTCATTTGTCATGATTAGTTGCATTAATTATGTCTTGTCATTTGTTGTCATGTCATATAATTGTTTGCATGAAAAGAGGATGAGACCTAAAAAATATCTTTAAAAATAATTAAAGCTAATACCTTTCACTAATATGATTAGAACTAGAATTTAAGTTCTTGTTTGGGTTGTTAGACTCTCTCCAAGCCCGACTTTAAATTAAATATGTTCGAACCATCGAGATACGATCTCACGACTAGCAGGCTGACTTTAATTTGAAGCGTTGATTTATTGGACTCTTTACAAGGTTAATGTGGATAGAGGTGAAATTGGGTGTAATACATATCATGTATACATGTTAATGTGTTAACAACCTGATGTTTATGTGAACATTCAAGTAGTTAATAGCATAATGTGATAGATATATAATCGATATATGATACCTACCATTGTAGCTAAGAATGACTTGTTGTACTCTCTCTAAGGTTGTTCTTATTATAAGTGAATATCAACTCATTTGGAGAGTACCTACAATCTTCTGAATTCAAGGTAAAGGCTCTTGAATTATAAAATAAATGGGTTCAATAAATTAATGTATATAAATTGTTTACAAATACATTACAAATCATCTCTTTTATATGTTCGATTGTATTTCTAGATTTAATTGATTACACATGATATTTTATTATTTGCGCATAGGAATGTAAGATATGAAGAATTTTCAGGATGTAAATTGATGTTTAGGGTTAATCATAAATAATTTAGCTCTAATTGGTTAATAAGGATTAAGAGGGAATTAATCCAAGTTTAATTTATCTATTATATCTAATTAGGTATGGTTAGTTTAACCAATTAAAGCTTAGGTTGTTATTGGGGTTGGGCTCAAACTTGGGTTCACTGTTAAAGCCCGTTTAATCAGCCCAATTAGCCAGCCCAATAAGAAAATAGTTTGGATCAGTGGAATGAGGAGTGGAGGAGGAAGTCAGCTTTCATGATCGAGATGTCTAATTGTAATATTGCAGAAGTTGACGTTGCCCCAATCTATTTTAAGATCCCTACTTAGTTTCTTTTGGATTCATCATTGTATTTTTGATTTATCTGATGCTAATTTTAATGCTATCAAAGCATTTTAAGTTGAGTCCTAGGTTTGAGGTCCATATTAAGTTTTTTTTTGGGTTTGTCATTGTATTATTAGTTTACTTGATCCAGATTGAGAGATGGGGTAGATAACGACATGATCTCTCCAAATGGTTGTAAGTAAGACTATCTTGTATATCTGATTCATTTCCTAGAAATTTATAGTAGTTGTATTAGCAGGTGATATCGGATTTTATTATGACCCCTGTACAAAACCGAGTACATGGTCGGCCACCGAGACAACCTGCTAAGTCAGTAGAGCCGGAGATTCTCAAGGATGATGTGGATAGTCAGGAGCAGATCCAGCATATGGGAGTGCATTTCGGCATTCGGATTAGTCGTAAATAGCCTTTGGGGCTATTTATCTCCTTAGGCAAATATAATAGTGGCGTACTAGGATCGGCTATGATAGGTAGGGCTCGGGTAGGCCGGGTGTATGGCTTCCTCTAAAAGTGTGTAGCCCTTGGGAGTGCATCCTTTGGCCAAAAGAAATATAAAGGAGATAAATAGCCCCAAAGGCGTAGACTAATCCGCCTGTATATAATATAAGTTCCTCTGCTACCCCCTTACTATAATATTGGGCAGATAAATAGCCTTTGGGGCTATTTACGAAAGGAGATAAATAGCCCCTTTGGCGTAGACTAACTGTATATAATATAAGATAAGTACCTCTGCTACGCAGAGGCATATAAATAGCCAAAGGGGCTATTTACGACTAATCCGAATTTACCTAAAATAAATATAAATTCCGCTAGCTTTATAGCGTTTTACATAGTGGTTTAATTGCTTCTTTACCTCACCTCTGGCTATGAGGCATATTTAGATAGCTTATTTCTGGGTAAATTGCGTGTATTATAGTATCGATTGTGTCACAAGCCAATAAGAGAGTCGAACTACTACTATATTTTTAGGCCTATATAAAGTAATTTAAAGATCAATTCTTTCTTGTCTAATCGAAAGGTCGCAGAGACTGGATTTCCTCATTATCCTAGTTCTTCGGATCCCCACTGGAGGTCCCATTCTAGGTTTGATCCATTACCATCTGAACCAAAGAGAGCTGACCGAATGAGCGGCAAATAAGATACTAGAAAGAGTAAACTCTTCTTCGCGAGCCGGCCTAAAATCAATATAAATTCCACCTCAGTTCGGGGTGCCAAAGATCAGAGGTAGTGGGCCTTAGGCACAAGGGGAGGGGAGTCTTGAACCTTTGATCTTCTCTTCTCTGACCGGGAGACTGAGCCTTGAAGCTCCTTTAGTAGGTCCGAGGAACCCTCTTGAAGAAGGAGCCAGTTAATCTGGGCCCGGGTGCTAAACCTATTTAGTTGAAGTGCGCATCCCCTTCCCTTACATGTCGTGCCAGGCGAGCGGACACTCAGCGACCCTTGGCCTTGAATAGAATCATTCCTATAGGGCTTCTATCTTTAATTAAATGAGATGCTCGAGCGCTTCCATTCTAAGAACTGGCAGTAGTGAATGGAAGGAGAATCTATAGTGCTTTTATCAACCGGAGATACTTGAATCATTCTTTAAAAGAGCATGGGACCCCTTACTATATATTGGCAGCGAGAATGAGGGGACAGAGAGACCGCAGTAGCCACAGATCTCATTCTCAATCAAGCGAGAGTCGTAGCTATTGGTCAAAATATTCTCTGGCTCTGGTACTGACTACTTTCCGGGAGGGGGGCTTGGAATAAACAAGAGTGTTTGCCGGCTGATTCACCACGTCGCTATAATAATAATAATAATAATCGCATTCGTCCCAGATTATTACCAGTATAATTGCGTGCCTGCATATAATATAAGTTCCAAGCAGTAACAGGTCGAATATTGTAAATGGCAGGCAAAATAATAATAAGTAGTCGTGAATGTCAACATTCACTCCTGTAATTTACTATTCAAAACTACGAAAGATCTACCCCTAAATTACGGCGAGCCCTACGTCCCTCTCCCTCTCCCTTATGGTCGAGCTTACACCCTCTCGCGTATCCGACGCTATAGTTATTCAAAACGTAGATACTACTGATCTTCCATATCAGTAGTATCGTATCGTAGTTTTTCATAGAACTACTTTTGCAGGCACGATTGAGGGCAATTCCACCAAATATATATACAGGGCGCTGATTCGAATTGAAAGTAGTAGCTCAGCAAATATATAGTAAGGGCGGATCGCCACTATTAAATTCTCCCTGCGATGGAAAAATCTCAATGCGGGGAAGTTTCTTACTTATATGGATTAGTGCCACTCAGAGGTAGTATGGATAGTCATTTTAGTATGAGTAGCGTACAAAGGCTGTTCGTATGGGAAAGGGCTTAGCGCTTTGACTCGTCCCGGCTTGAGTACCGCTCCTGCTTCATTGGTCTCAAGTCTAGCTAGGCCCCTCCTACTCTAGCCCGCTCTTCAGTCCTCTGAGTCTCCGCGAGTCACTGTCTCATTCTTTAGTGGTCTCTGGCAATCTGCTTCTTCGAGAACACCTTGCGCTTGCTCCCTGCACTCTTCGGTAAAAAGCATAATCTCGATAGAGAACCCCATTAAGTCTTCGATCTCGGTTGGGCTTTGCTCGCTCCTTTTTTCAATTACGCGTCACTATCGCCAAATATATATACAGGGCCTTTGTCTGGGCCTATGTTGGATCTTGGCTTCGTTCTCCCCTTCTCGTTCGCTCCTTCTCTTCCCTCTTCGATAATATAGCTTCGGTGCATGGTAGATAGGGCTCTCTTCACAAAACTACGAAAGATCTTTTGACAATATGTGAGCCCAGAGGTGCCATGGTCCCTCGGTTCGGTCCTTCCTCTCTTTCCTGACATGACACTTGACATACTTTTTACAACTCAACCACATAGATCAGAGATTTTACCAAGATTAGATTGCAACTCCAACCACTTTTTTTGAGAAAGAAGGATAAATCCTGTAATAATAAACGTAAGCTATAGTCATTACGAAACTCTCTTCAACAGCTTACGTTTATTATTAAGGCCCTTCCCCTCGCCCATGGTCTCAAAGCCAGCCCATGAGATGCGCACTTATGACCCAGCTGTCAAACCACTATTCTATTAGAAAGGTAGCAGCGCTGGTGCGATTACGCTCCCCACGTGTAAGCTCCGAATCTCATGCTCTATTTCAAGTAAAGGGCACCGAAGAGTTTCGACTCACTCTGCTGGTTCTGCAGCGGGTTAGGTAGGAGAAGGGATGAACTCTCCTAGTATAAGAAGACACCTTTCAGTCGGGCTATAATAGGTCTCTGTCGCTCCCGCCATACTAAGATTAGGTCTATTCGATCAGCTCTGACTTAATCACAAAACAATTGAACTTCTCAGAGATAGATAGAGAGAGCTCGTGAATAACGAGCCCACCGCTGAACTATGAAAGCGTAAGCGAGCGAGTGAAACGGCCAATTGTAGCGAAGCAGCAAGCTTGTTCCATTATAGAGCAAGCGAGTGGAATGGAGCGAGGCGGAACGGAATCTTGGGTAAATATGGAGCTGGCAGAGGATAAATCCAAGGAGGCTCTAGCCGCTCAGCACCTGAATGGGAGATTGGGCACGGGGAAAGAGAAGGAAAAGCAGCTTAGCTATTATATATTAGTAGCATTGCAGCTAAGAAGGCATGATCCAACCACACAATTAATTTCTTTATGGAAAATCCCGAAGAAAGAGGAAGGAGCGATAGCTAAGTAGAGACGCGTGAATCGGTCTCCACGTCGCGGGCAGATCCTCTATTCTGAAAACATCAATCTCTCCTACTTCGCACCAAAGCTAAAGCTTAGATTGGAATTGGCTTGACCAGTTCATGGTCGAGAACTATAGTAGCAGCGTGACGGCTCCGCTTATCTGAGCACCTCGACTTGAGGACTTGACGAATGAGCTTTCTAATCTCCCTCTTGAATTAGAGGCGGACAGAACTCAGTTAGTGCTGGCGGACTCAGTCTTATAGTGCTTGCTGGCTGACTGAACTCTTTCTTATTTAAGAGTCCTATTCGTAGAGGGGCAACCAGACAAATGGAGCGAATGCGAAATCTTGGGCAAAATGAATAGGCCCATGAGCGAGCCAGCGAGGAATGAACCAACCTGAAATCCCCAGCGAGGAATGAACCAACCTGAATGAGATCCCCAGAGCAAGGAGTCAAACAAAGTAGCGCGCCCTCTCGTAGAGTCCCGAAGAAGCAAAGTCGAATTCATCCATCATCTCCACAGAGGGCTATCAAAGCGAAGTCGAATGCATGAATCAAGCAAGCGCATGAGAGAGAAGAGATGTCGAGATAGAAAGCGAATCCAGAATATCCATCTCTCAGCATGCCTGCCCGACACCCTTCTTAGATAAGAGAAGCCCCCTCCGTCCACTAAGACCTGTTTTCTACTCCCATTCCTCTCTCCCCCGTACCTCCACTCAGGTATACTAGGAAATCCCGAGCTCGATAACTCCCATTCCGATCAAGTACAGACTTGAAATTAAACTATAAGGAAGGTTTCATACAATAGGATAGTAGGACCAGGAACCCGGACTAGTTAACCCGGCCCAGGAAGAAATAGGGCCCCCCATGGCACCCATCAGTCGGTAGGATCAGGAATCATTCCTCTGTCATCCGTCCCCATCACCAGTCATCGGTCACATGTCACTCGGAACTGGGAACTCTGAACTAGGAGTCGGCACCCAAGGACTCTCAACCAGCTTCGGACTCCCGGCAAATATATATACAGGGCGCTGCTATCGGACTGGGACCCAGGACTAGGGCAGGCCTATCACAGCTTGGACTCGGAACCAAAGATGAAGCACTTGATCCTTGCGGGCCCATTCATCTTCCTTTCACAACGAGCCCATGTGGTTCTCGGGACCGGAGTGGATCGCCCTGCTAGCTTGGAAGGACTGTCTATGGGCCTGGATGGAGGACACGAGGTCAGCCCGGAAGTCAAAGCAGCTCGGCTAAGACGGATGGGCCCAAGCATATCGGTCTACTAGGAGCGGATGGCCTTTAGGAAGTCCCCAGAGTGCTGCCCGGAGCATGTACTGGCCTTTATCGAGGGAGGGCCTCCCGACTTATAAGTGGAGCTCTCTCAAGGGAGGTTCCCTTGGGACCTACTTTATTGGGATCTCCTGTTATTCGTAGTACACGGAATTACAAGATGAGTCATTCCTAGAAGGGATAGTGACAAGAACTTTAATTGATGTGATGGTTCGACCTCTCCAGAGGGGTTTTTCCGTGAATAGCTCCCCCGAATCAGTCCCGTCCTTGACCGCTTCCTCATGGGCCTTACCTCACATCCGGACCGCTCAACCCGGGGTTGCTTATCCAATCCGATCCGGTCCAGGCTAGAGTCCAGAGTAATATTATACTCCGCGAAAACCATCCGTTAGCCCGCTCCGCCCGGCTCCCACTCCTGCTCCTGACCTGAGACTAAGGGCTTGAGGCCAGGAATCAAATAAGTAGCCATGACCTGCTCTCTGGAGAGAGATGCCCCGGACCATCCGTCATCCGAGAACCGGGTCCGTCCTACAACTCCCGATGCTCGAGGGCTACGTCTGGCTCTCCTCTACCGATACTAGGGCTTGAGGCCAGGAGATTTGAGTCTTGTCTTGCCCCGCTACGAGTGATGGATAGATGCCCGCCCTCTCTCCCGATCTTCGCACAGCACTACTGTTATTTTAGAATAAAGGAACGAGGAAGGATCACTGGGATAACTGGGACGGTTCAATGGTTGATCGAAGCAGGAACTTATACCCGAACACTGGTTCCGAGTCCAAGCTGTTCAAAGCCTGCTAACCCTAGACTAGTCCGCCTTCCCGACTGGACTATGCTGGCCTCTAACTCTGATCCTGCCCTGGCCTAGGCGGATAAGAACTCTGAGGTCGGGTAGGATCCAAAGAAGACCTCCATAAGATTCATCGCCATAGGCATGTATCATATAGAAAAGATAGCAGACAAGTTCCGCGGAGTGAACAAGCTTTATTTAGGCCCGGCCCATGAGCGAGCCAGCGCCTACTTCTCAAATCACTCCTCATCCCCCAATTGCTTGAGTGAGGGGAGAGACTTTGACTCCTGAACCTCGTACTCTTCCATTCACTACTTTGCTGATCTAGTACTAGTGCTCCCGCTCTGGGCATGCATAGTCAAAGAGTCAGATCCGGCGAACTTGAGCCTGGATGAAGAAGATCCTCCAGTGGCGGTGCACATGAACTTGAGTGGTGGTCTAATTCACTCTTTTGATCGCCTAAACGTGATCCTTTTGCTGGTGGTCTCGCCAGGGATGAAGCCAGCTATGCCTATTGGAAAGGACCATTAGGAGGGTAGGGCAGAAAGGGAGGACTCATAAGCTTGCAAGCCCACTAATAGGTAGAGTGCGAGACGGGACAGAGTAGGCCTAGACTATCTTGAATGGCAGAGGTATTATGGGAATAAGAGTTTAAGTCTTTCGGTGACCAGCCAAATAATAATAAACTCTCAAGTAGGTTCGACAGCGCTTCTTCCCTGCACTCGCCCCACAGCCGCTAATCCCACCATTCAAGAGATTGTACGTACTATTCTATGCCGGTCAGGACCGGTCCCCGAAGAAGTCAAGATGCTACGCGAGCCGCTCATTCAAGTAGTGCCGGAAAGCACTTCAGTAGTGTGAGCGCTAAAGGAGAGTAGATGGAATGAGTTTTCCTATGGCACCGAAAGAAGAGGAGCGAGTTCAAGGACTATGAGCAGTGACGAGCTACTTCTGAGTTCCGAGCTTTAACCCGTGACGTCTGTCTATAATGTGGATTAGCTCAACCATTTCCCATGCCATGGTTCGGGGCAAGCCTGCTCAGCTGACGAGAACCTGAATAGCCGTGCTATGTAATCTGCATCTTCGGCATGTCATGTGGGAATAGCATCGGGTGGTGGTGTGGTGGATCTTTCAGAAAGAGCTTATGAGGCGGGCGGAACGAGTGGTCTTGACTAATCCTGGGGCTGGCGTGGGAGGAACCTGTGCAAGGAAGATAGCGAATTGAGTAATGACAATTGTTAGCCCTCGAACTCGTCAATCAATGAGAGATTCAATTATAATATCACGTTAGTCATGTCAGGCGAGTGACGATGGACAGTGACGCAAACCTATGCCAGAGGAGTACCTGGTGGAAGGGAGCGAGCTATCAATCCAACCAAGTAGCGAAGGAGCGAACGGCAGTGACGCAGAGTAGGAAAGGTAGAGAGCTCCGAAGATCCGATAGCTGTCCGCTCATTACATTCTTTACGTCACTGGCGTTCGTTCGGAACGGGTCTAAATACCTCTACTCTGCCTACCCGCTTACCCATCCGGATGCTATTAACCGAGAACCGAAGCAGTCATAATAAGCAGCATGCAGTCAGTTAGAAGGAGAAGCAGTCACAACCATTCCTCTCAGCAAAGCTTTCTACCAACCCCTCACCTCAATGGGTACCGTAACTGTAGCTCTTCTTCCCATCTGCCCTTCGCCTTGAAAGCATAACCTAAGAGTCAGCCAATTCCAACCTTCCCATCTTCTAGCGGGAGGGCGGAAGACTTCCTTGGATGCTTGAGAGTGAGTTGGTATGGTTCACATTGGATAGCGAAGTGGTTTTAGGGGATAGGGGCCTGACCTCCCAATCCTTTTCGTCAGATCGAGTAGCACCAATCCTTTTATCGAGTAGCATGCCCAAGGAAAGCACTCAAAGCAAAGTAGCTGCCAAAGCAGAGGCAAGGAAAGAGGTCCCCTCCCTTAGTTGGTGTGGAGGGTCTGCATTCCGAAAGAGTACTTAGTGTAGATGGATAGGACCTACTAGTTGGAGTAGTTCGTTTGAGGGACTTCCGTGCCCCCGGCCCATGTCTAGTTCGCCTTTCAAGCCTCTGTGTCCCCCCCTTTACGTCACGGGTCTTAGTAAAGTCCTCTCTACCTTGTTCTCATGCCTTCCCGCTCACTGCCTCATTCCCGAAGTGCTGTCCCTTCCTTGAACTCAACTTCCCTGACACTTGACTGACCACACTTGCCCCAAAAATCTAGTAAATGCCATACTGAATTTCTCTACTATACCATTGCAGGTCATCCATAACGCTTAGATTGATTGATACCGCGAGTGAGGAAAGAAGGCAGTGAGGTCTCTTTCGCTGATACCACACTTTGCTTTGATAGCACGGATACCGCACACACTTCTATGGGGCTCCATTCCTTCAGTCCTGTCTGCTGGATCGCATGAACTCTCGTCGAGCTTCATAGTGTAGGTTGTACGTCACTGCGCTCCCCCACTCCAACATTTCCTCTGATCCCATTTTTGGGAGTTCGCTCACTCTTTCTCGGGCCAGGGACGGACACCCGCCATCCACATTCGATGCAGGGCACAGCTTGGATTGGCGAGAGGTGTCAGACCTGCTCCTCATCCGATGCCGGTTCCTGCACTGAGTCCCCCACCCCTTTCTTTGAGTGATTCCTTACAGGTAGACTGAAGACCCTTTTCACTTCTTCACTCATCTCTTTCCATTATCCCTTCTCTCATTACTTGACTCTGCCGGAACTGAACCATTTTCTTATCCAAAGATTGGGCTGGGCAAGTCCATAAGCAAGACTTAATGGGTTGGACCGGGGTCTTCCCATGTTCACAAGCCAGAAGATGCACTTCCAGGTCGTACGGCTTCGACAACCTTCGCAACTGGAGAGATTGAATTCCCAAACCCGAGCAAAGACTGGACACCGTACTGCCAATGCTGGTTTTTTTGGATTCTTTCCTACCTACTCCCCTAAAAAACTCTACTACTCGAATGACTTTCTCGCCCTCGTAGTCGCTATCGCAGCAGATTACAGCGTGAATGGATGGCCATTCACTCTACCGTTCGGAACGGGTTCAAATTTATAAATCAGAGATTGCGAGGAGACATCCACTTTAGAGCTGATCTCTCTTCTCATTCTCGTATATTCTACCTTGAAGCAAGGGGGGCCCATAAATGTATGGCCTAGGGTCGGTCCCTACTACCCACGGTCGGGCTCTCTCCGATCATACCTGGGTTCCCTTGCCCCACTTCCCCTAGCCTGAAGACGACCAAGACCGCCGGTCATGTCTTTCACTCCGCCCAGCTCAAGTAGCATCGGTAGACACCCTTCCGCTCCGCCCCTCGGCTCTTCCTCTCCTCGGAGTCAGACGCGTCCTCATCTCTACGCCATCTCTTCACTCTCAGAACTAGCTCCTCTCTCCAACTCCCATTAGGTACCATTGAGTAGTGCTGCTTTCCCGTACTCTCGCCTTCGAAACTACCGCTCCGTGGGGAGGTAGGGCTATGACCATCTGACTCGCACTAAGAGAAAAGAGAAGAGAGTGTGTCGAATTTATTATAGTATGGCTCCCCTATTTCCTCCTATTGGCTATTGGCTGGCATGCATTCTTCCCGGAAAACTCTGATTGTGCGTGTATAAGTCCTGCTCTCTTTTCCCTCACATTCCCATCTGGGCTTATCGGATACTTCACATTCTGCACAGTCTCCGCGAACTTCTCGACCAAGACTTCTCACCTTTACGTCGTTGCTTCCGCTTTAGTCGCTGCCCTATTATTGAGCTCCATTCTTCCTGGGGATTCATCCTACCCCCAGAAAACCACTATGTAGAGTGCCCTTCCCTACGCATGACATGACGCCCTATCATCTCCATACGCATGACGAATAACTATAGCAATCCCGGCGCTATTTCTGCTTCTGCCTCTATTCCCGCAGAAGAAGTAACTTCAACCATTTGTCCACGCGAAGACTAGCTACAAAGATCTTTTCCACTGACTGACTCTACGTGCTTTTCCGGTCTTTCACTTCGGTTAGGTTACCGCTACTTATGAAGTGCGAGTGAAACGACGCGGAGGAAGCGGTTAGGTAAGCCAACTACTACTCTCTCTTATTCGTGCTCGTTCGACTCCAACGCATCGATAGGAAGTCGCGGCTCCAATTCGTCCCATCCCAGCTACCTGGCCTCACAGTCCTTCGCTACTTTCAAGCCTTAGAAGACTTCTACTTCGACGCTAGACTTGAGCACATTCATCTTAGGTTCCCGGCATCGTTAGGGGCCTTCATTCATCTTTGACGGTTCGCTGCTTTCCTTCCTAATTTACTTTTATATTAGGCCTTGAATTCCACACGACGTCGTCTCACTTATACCTCGGATCTAGATCTAGCCTATCCTCCTTCTTGTCGAACTACGCAGCTACAAGGAGTTCAATCCTTCCCTACCTCCTTCACGGGACAGGGCGGGGGAAGAAAAGAAAGAGATTCAGCACCTGGAGGGATAGCAAGAGAGGGTAGAGCAAGCGAAAGACCTAGAATCAGAGTGATTAGAGTTGGGAGGCCAAGAAGAGCAAAAGAAAAGGTGCGTGCCAGCGAGGGCGATCTGTCTCAGTTTCACGGCAGAGGGGTGCGATCCCATTATCAAAGAGTCGTTAGGAAAGGACAAGAGAGGTGCGTAGCGAGGAAGGAGCGAGAGCTCAGTAGAAGATAGACCGAGGACCCGTGGAACGAATGACGTCAAAGCTGTGAGTTTATCCGATCAGAAGCACAGAACTCAAAGTCAAGTTCCTCTTTTCATCCGGGAGCGACGAAGGATCTGCTGAACCAGACCCGCTACCGCTATTTGAGTTCATGGCTTCCCGGACGCCTTCTTTCTTTGCTGACCTGACCATAGCTGAACCCACCAAAGAGTAGAGGCTTGACTAAGAGGTGCGAATGAGACTAGACCAAGGAGAATGCATAGAGAGTAAGGACAGAGAAGTGGGTGTCGAGAACTTGGATATCGCTGGAGCTAGAGCAACTACCTTTACTAAGATCAAAAGAAAAGAATTTATATTGAAGGAGATAAATAGCCCCAAAGGCGGATTAGAACTTATATTATGAATGCAGGGCCTTTGGGGCTATTTATCTCCCGGATCCCGGATTAGTCGTAAATAGCCCCAAAGGCTATTGGCTTACTTTTATATTAGGCCCCAAAAATCTAGTAAGTTGTAGCAGAGGTACTTATATTATAGTAAGGCAGATTAGAACTTAATATTATGAATGTAGGGCCTTTGGGGCTATTTATCTCCTTTGGCTCAATTTACTTTTATATTAGGCCTCATTTGCTTTTATCAAGTTCCCCTTCTCGGCTGTGGTCACTAACCGCTCTACCTAGCTCCCTAAAATAAATATAAATTCCGCCATACTATAATATAAGTTCAAATATATAGTAAGGGCCGCCATACTATAATATAAGTTCAAATATATAGTAAGGGCCGCCATACTATAATAAATTCCCAAGGAGATAAATAGCCCCAAAGGCGTAGACTAATCCGCCTGTATATAATATAACTCTGCTACCCCCTTACTATATATTGGGCAGATAAATAGCCTTTGGGGCTATTTACGAAAGGAGATAAATAGCCCCAAAGGCGTAAACTAATCCGTCTTACTATAATATAAAGACCTCAGCTATGCTGAGTAGAAGAAATAGCCAAAGGGGCTATTTACGACTAATCCGAATTTCCCTAAAATAAATCTAAATTCCGCCTGTATATAATATAAGTTCAAATATATATACAGGGCCGCCATACTATAATATAAGTTCAAATATATATACAGGGCCGCCTTACTATAATATAAGTTCCCCAATATATATACAGGGTAGCAATTTACGACTAATCCCCCTGTATATATATTGGCTTCTATTTTTGGGCCTAATATAAAAGTCAGTTTCCTGCGATAGCGACGTGGGAAAGAATTCTTTCTCTCTGGACTCGGACGGGAAAAGACCTTGAATATGCAGCTGCACTCAGTTATACTATATGAAGAAGTCTTCGTCTCTCTCGCTGTCCCGTCAGTACCACGTCGCAATGAATGATGAAGCTCGTACCAACCGCAGCAGTCGTGAATGGCACCATGAACTCTTTCCTAACTTTAAAACGAGAACTTAATTAAGTGCACTCGTCCCTCATCCTTGTCGGTGTCGTCCCTCTCGCTGTAGCTTGAGCACTCCTTATTAGTCCCCGTCGTTACCTCGGCCCTTGCTTTCCTCTCGGACCTATGCTTGCGTGTTGAATCAAGGTGCACAGAAGATCAAGAGAGGAACGACTGTAAAGGACGTCTCAAAGTACGCTGCTGGGAGAGGAAAAGCAATTATAATAAGAAGAATATCCCGCCTTCCGACCCCCCTGTAGAGTGAAGAGATTCAGATTCCATGGAAAGAGGTACTTATATAAAGAATCTTTCTTTTTAACTATGAACGTATAGTGATGCTGCTTTGATTCTTTGATTTGGACTCCGCCGTCTCAACGTCGCTTTGCTCGTACCCTATTACAGTATTGCGTGCCTGCAAAAGTAGTTCTATTCAAAACTACGAAAGATCTGAATTTATATTTATTTTAGGGGGTTCTTTCATTCAAGTGGATCAAGAAAGCTCCTACAATAGAGCAAGGCCATGAGTGGTCCGAAATGGGCGTCTCCGGTAGCCTGCAGATCCTTGATTAAATTGAGAGTTAACTTAAAGGAGGGAGTTCCATTTCTGATAATGGATCTGTATCTACGTGATGCTTAACACACAAGCTACTCTGAAACAATCGGATAAAGAGAGGGGACTTACACGGGCACCTTCCCTTCAATATTCAATGAATCCGAAACCCGAACTTATTGAGAAGGAGCTACTAAAGAGGGTTATGAGCCTCAAACAGCAGCATAAGCTTCAATATAGGAGTGAATGGGTATTTAATATCCCGATCAAGTATAAGCTTAAGGATCCCGTGCCTCACTCTTACTTTAAATAATTCCCGGCTGCTTAATGGGACTATGAATGAATCCCGACCTCTTGAAACCAAAGAGCCGAATCAGACTTCCTCAAGGCAAGGCGGAGCTCCAAAAGAAAAAGAAGGATAGAGGGACGACGTGAGCTGCTCTACCGGGATTCTATTCTTCATTAGTACCGGACTCAACGAACTGCCTATCTCTTGAAACTTACGCGGAGCCTTCAGGTGCTACGCCTTCAACAAATCACTCATACCCGGGCCGGAAAGAAGACTCTTTGGACAAGAACAACTATTGAAGCAACAACTGCTGCTGCTGCTGAATATCCCTTCTGTTAGTTTATTGTCCCAGTAGAAAAAGTATAAGCTCTTCAGAACCTTTGATCGGAGCTACTTCTTTCTTAATAAAATCCTGTTGGTGGAGTACTCTTAAGGAAAAGTCAAATAAATAAGTATGATTCGTTTCTCTCCTGCGTCATTATCACTCGCCCCTTCGGTCCCTCCTATCCCGCATGGTACGTTTACCAGACCAACGGAGTAGAAGGCAGAGAGCTCCAGCTAACAACTGCAACCGGAACTTTTTATACTAGAAAAACTGGATCGGACTCTAACCCTCACTCCGGGGTAGCCAACACTTTATTAGCATATGTTTGGTGTTTTCCCGGTCGAGCACTCCTTTATCCTTGAATTTGTCGGTAGTCGTCCAAACAACCTCTCCCTCGACCTAAATTACGGTATTGCGAGCTATCTGACAGGGTAATATTATAGTAGGCGTTCTCACTCGGCCCTTATGGTCGAGACGTCGTTATCACTCGTACCTCGAGCTATCGCTCGAGACGTCACGTCGCCTCGTTCCTCTCACGTCGCGATGCTCGTACCGCAGCAGATTATTACCAGTATAGTTGCGTGCCCGCAAAAGTAGTAGTTCCTAAAATATAGTAAATTGTCTAAATTACAGGAGTCGTCGGCCCCACCATATATTTGGCGGTCGGCCCTTACTATATATTTGGCGATCGGCCCTTACTATATATTTGAACTTATATTATAGTATGGCGGCCCTAATATAGTTAAATTGCGGCCCTTACTATAATTTATTTATATTTATTTTAGGTAAATTCGGATTAGTCGTAAATAGCCCCAAAGGCTATTTCTCTGCCTCAAGGAGATAAATAGCCCCAAGAAGATAAATAGCCCCAAGGAGATAAATAGCCCCAAAGGCGTAAACTAATCCGTCTTACTATAATATAAAGACCTCAGCTATGCTGAGTAGAAAAATAGCCTTTGGGGCTATTTACGACTAATCCGAATTTACCATAATATTAAGTTAAGTTCTAACTGTATATAATATAAGAGTTGTACCTCTGCTATGCCTCTTTGAGTCGAAAATAGACCCAAAGGCTATTTATATGCCCCAAAAATATAGTAAGTTGTGGCAGAGGTACTTATCTTATATTTAGTAGGATTAGTCTACTTAGTCGTAAATAGCCCCAAAGGCTATTTCTTCTACTCAGCATAGCTGAGGTCTTTATATTATATACAGGCAGATTAGAACTTAACTTAATGTTATGGGGGGCCTTTGGTGCTATTTACTTCTTGGGGCTATTTATCTCCTTAGCCAAAGGGGCTATTTACGACTAAGTAGAATAAACCATCTTACTAAAATAGAAAGACCTCTGCTATGCCTCTTTGTGAGTCGAAAATAGACCCAAAGGCTATTTATATGCCCCAAAAATATAGTAAGTTGTGGCAGAGGTACTTATCTTATATTATATACAGTTAGTCTACTTAGTCGTAAATAGCCCCTTTGGCTATTTATATGCCTCTGCGTAGCCGAGGTACAACTCTTATATTATATACAGTTAGTCTACGCCAAAGGGGCTATTTATCTTCTTGGGGCTATTTATCTCCTTAGCCTTTGGGTCTATTTTCGACTCAAAGAGGCGTAGCAGAGGTACAACTCTTATATTATATACAGTTAGTCTACGCCAAAGGGGCTATTTATCTCCTTTCGTAAATAGCCCCAAAGGCTATTTATCTGCCCAATATATATACAGGGGTAGCAGAGGAACTTATATTATATACAGGCGGATTAGTCTACGCCAAAGGGGCTATTTATCTCCTTTGGGAACTTATATTATATACAGAACTTAACTATATGTTGACTTTCTTTTAGGGATATATCGGGAACTTATATTATATACAGAACTTAACTATATATTTAGATTGATTTTAGGTTCATTTTAGGGCCGCCATACATATAAGTCTTAGTCGTAAATAGCCCCTTTGGCTATTTCTCTCCCCAATATATATACAGGGGTAGCAGAGTTATATTATATACAGGCGGATTAGAACTTATATTATGAATGCAGGGCCTTTGGGGCTATTTATCTCCTTTGACTAGATTTTTGGGTATTGGGAACTTATATTATATACAGAACTTAACTATATGTTGACTTTCTTTTTAGGGCCTTAGTCGTAAATAGCCCCAAAGGCTATTTATCTGCCCAATATATATACAGGGGTAGCAGAGGAACTTATATTATATACAGGCGGATTAGAACTTATATTATGAATGCAGGGCCTTTGGGGCTATTTATCTCCTTCGGGAATTTATTATAGCCCTTCGGAATTTCTATTTATTTTAGGTAAATATCTCCTTTCTATTTATTTTAGGTAAATTCGGATTAGTCGTAAATAGCCCCTTTGGCTATTTATATGCCTCTGCGTAGCAGAGGTACTTATCTTATATTATATACAGTTAGTCTACGCCAAAGGGGCTATTTATCTCCTTTCGTAAATAGCCCCAAAGGCTATTTATCTACTCTGCATAGCAGAGGAACTTATATTATAGTAAGGCGGATTAGTCTACGCCTTTGGGGCTATTTCTCTCCTTTAGTCGTAAATAGCCCCAAAGGCTATTTCTCTCCCCAATATATATACAGGGTAGCAGAGTTATATTATATACAGGCGGATTAGAACTTATATTATGAATGCAGGGCCTTTGGGGCTATTTATCTCCTTTGGGAATTTATTATAGCTGGAGGATTAGTCGTAAATAGCCCCAAAGGCTATTTATCTGCCTCTGCGTAGCAGAGGTACTTATCTTATAGTAAGGCGGATTAGTCTACGCCTTTTGGGCTATTTATCTCCTTTACAGTAAATTCGGCCCTTACTATATATTTGAACTTATATTATAGTAAGGCGGCCCTTACTATATATTGGGAATTTATTATAGCAGATTAGTCGTAAATAGCCCCAAAGGCTATTTATCTGCTCTGCGTAGCAGAGGTACTTATATTATAGTAAGGCGGATTAGTCTACGCCTTTGGGGCTATTTATCTCCTTTACAGTAAATTCGGCCCTTACTATATATTTGGCTAACATTGCGGAGCAATTTATACTCTTTCCATTCACTCGGACCTTATAGTCGTACCGCTCCGTGGGCAGTCGAGCTATCTAGCGATACCCTTCTCTTTTATTGTCTTATACGGTCTGCCCATTAATTCTTCTCTATGGCTTCCTTTCTCCTTTCTATAGTAGAAAGCCTGGTTCAAGCCATCAGGTCTCAGGCGAAGTACAGCATAGGGGTCCTGACTATGCATCCTGACCGCTTCTTGCTATGGGACTAGCGGGAGCGCCCTTTCTTGCTGTGGACTATAATCTCCTATTCGAAGACTCCATTTCTAGATCCCTCTGTATACCCCAATCCTCTAATGTGTCGTCCTCCATGAATGTGGTACTGAAGAATGTGTCATCTGTATTGTATTAAAGAGTCTGGAAGGTAATGCCCCACTACAAAGAAGTACTCGTGAAAGACTCTGTCGCTACCAGAATCAAACACCCTTCGAGGCCGTGGGGGAGTCCGATGACATCTAAACCCCACATTTCGAAAGGCCGACGGGGCATTTGCCAACACGGTCAACTTTCGTCTTCACGGGTAAGCATATCATCTCTTTACTTGAGTGGTAGATCCTCAACCGCTTGATAGTGTGGGTAAGGCTACACGGATCAATCTTCCACTAATGCGATAAGAAGAAACCCACGAGTAGAGTGAATGGAAACACGTCGCTATGCTCCTTCCTCTTGCTCGTGTTAGACTATCCGATGAGCGATATCTACTAGCGACTGACTGTTAATTCAATTCGTTCGAGTGAAAACAAATATGCCATGTCATAAAGGGCCATTAATATAGTAAATTGACGTAGAAAGATCTTCAAAGACCGGATAAAGAGAACTATTGGAAAGCTGGTTCAATGCCCCGCCCTGAAGCTGGTTGCACGTTTCAGTGCGCGGAAGCTGGGTACCAAGTATGTAGTGTAGTGCCTTTCGCTATCTTCTTCTTCGGCACCCAAAACTTACAAAGCACTAAAATTTGCAAGTAGCTAAATGTATCATTAAAGCCTTTGAGGTTCCAACTATCTTTTCTCGAATTGGCTTAACTAGGAATGGATCAATCTTAAGGAAAAGTCTGAGTTCAAGATAAGTACGAGAGGAAGTAAAGGGACGAGCAAAGCGACGTGAGGTGAGGTGAAAATAACCTGAACCCCACAGCCCCGGATAAAGAGGATTCATAATTTAGAAATAGGTCTGAGCCTGAGTGTGATCCTGCCTTTGAGGTTCCAACTATCAACTATTAACAATGAACTTGAATTTATTGACTTTGCCAATATATATACAGGCGAATCAAATTCAGTGTTAGTAGAGTTCATGGCTAACTACTATAATATAATAAGTTAGTCTCCACCCAAAGGCAATTTATACTCCGCAATTTAACTATATTAGGGCGAATAAAAGAATGGCCATTCACACGTCGCTTCTTCCCGTCTTAGTCGTTTCACTCGGCCGTCGCTTCTTCCCGTCCCACGTCGCTGTCTTCCCGAATTTACTTCATATTAGGCGTTCGCTCTTACCGATTTCTCCTCTTTATCCTGGGCTGAAGACCTATTGATCTGGGGTTCAGGTGAAAAGAACCTCCCTCCTTATTGGCTTCTCAAATTAAAGGAGGGATCGAGGGATCAGACTCTTAGAAAAGGCTGGATCAAACTAAGGAAAGGAAGAAAAGATAGGGAGAAGATAAAAGATCTATATCTACTATATATGCTTAACACATGCAATTATATCACTTGACTCAACAGTCAATGATACGATCTGGGAAACCAGACGCCGACCCTTGGTTACTTTTGAGTAATCATTTAGGAGAGGTGTGGACGGGAGGATTTGGGAAGTAGAGGGGGAACACAGCGTAAGTCTTAAAGATGAAACTGTTTGAGAACCGGTTCGAAAACCTGCCTCAGTTTGCATGGCGCTGCATGTTTGAACATGCGGGGCGGCTAAGTAGATTCTTATTAAAGATCTATTTAGTCGCAGCTGGGTGTCTGACTTTCGAAGGAGCTGTGCTCTCCCGCCACTTTGCCAGAAAAGTATTGAGACTCTACAAAGGGTCGGGCTTGTTATTCACCGCATTATATCTGAAGCAGTGCTCTGTGGCCCTGCAACAGTATTATGCTAAGTCAAATTTAAGTGAATCCAAGCCTTCGGTAATGGTGTCATTAAGTAGATGTGGTTTGCCAACGATAATTCCGAAGCATCACCGACACATTATTATGTGCCGGAATGCCCGGTCTGATCATTTGGTCAAAGTCTATCTATCTTGGTTTTCTCTATGTAGAATCGTAAAGTTAGCCCCCAAAGTGGATGGGCATGTCTTCGATTCAATAGTGCAAAATCCTGATAAGGTAGGCCATATAGGCCATGTGCTAGCTCTCCTCGATTATTATTTCGAGGAAATAGTACATGTCCATATGCCTTGGCTTAAGGATACAATGATACAGAAGGGAATAAGATGGATTCCAACCTGGAAATCCATTCCTAACGATGATAGGAAAATTAAAACTTTTCCTAAAGCGGAAGGGAATATCTTCTCTGGTTTGAAGTTCGAGTTGGCAGCATTTGCTAATTTATCTTTAAATCTTAGAATGGTATCTCCTTTTCCCGTTAGGTCTGGAGTAGCTGGTTCCTTATGGCATAGAGGCGTTTTACGCCCCTTTCAATATCAAGCCAATGAGGAACTACTCGCAAGGCATCTTGAAGTATTTTCTAGGTATGAAGGGCAATTATTTGCTCCATATCTTGATAAATATGGCAAGCTCCCTTTAGCGACGGGAAGGATAACGTCTACGTTACCTGGAGCCGGAAAAAGGAGATTGTTTGTAATCGGGAATTACCTGGTTCAACGTCTTCTGTATCCTGTTCATTCATGGGCTATGGGTGTTCTATCCCGGTTGCCCTGTGATGGAACTGACGATCAAAGTAAGCCCATCAGTCGGCTGCGAAGATATGAGCCGTCGAGCGTGAGCTCGTTCGACTTAAGTTCTGCAACAGACCGATGGCCAGTCATCTTTATCTCAAGAGTTATGTCTAAGATATTTGGTGATATGGTTGGTGAATGGATAGTCCTAGGGACCCTTAGCAGTAATGTATTTACGGCTAGCTATCCCCTTTTAAAGAAGGGTGATAAGCGGTTGTTATACTTCCGCGCGGGGCAACCCTTAGGTTACTACGGTTCTTGGGCGCTCTTCAGTTTATCTCACCATATACTGGTATGGATGGCAGCAAAGATTGAGCAAGATTGTTGGAATACCGGTCCTTTCAACCAGTATGCCTTGTTAGGCGATGACATAGTCATTGCTAATGAGCGTGTGGCCAAAAGGTATCGACGGTTAGTGAATATGCTCGGTGTATCTATATCAGATGCCAAGTCATTGGTGTCTCCTATAGGTGCCATGGAGTTTGCTAAGCAATTCTGGATGTATAACTTACAGTTAAACTTAACTCCAGTTTCTGCGAATGCGATCATTGCCGTTAAGTCCTTTCTGGGACTAGTTCAAGTAGCCAATCAGTATAGTTGTACAAAACGTACACTACTTAGGCTTGCAGGGGCTGGTTTCAGAGTCAGAGCTCAAATCCGCTCTTCTCATCTATCCATAAGGTGGAAGAGATTGTTGGTTGTCTCTGATAGATCACTATCATACAATAGACTACCTTTGGATCTGTGGTTCGGAAGGGCCCTTGAACCCTTATCTTAAAGGAATTATAGTCGAGAAGGTACTAACAGAGTACCAAGTTAAGCAATTCACTTTGGTGCCCGACCAGTACTGGGAAGGTGATAGGATGTCTGAAGCATTCATGGAATTCACTCTATACTAGAACTGGTTACAGAAGTGGTTAGAGTGGGTCGAATGGCATGTCAAGATGTCTCTTGAAGGTAATCCTTCATTGGAAGAACTGTTCAATCCTCCTATAGTCTCAACCCATTGGAAACGCACTTTAAAAGACTTAGATAAAGTAAAATATGGCTTTCTATGGAAATGTTGGGATTTGGGGGATGGATGGGATATTTCAACAGTACCTGGGTGTTTAACACCACTTAAGGGCTGGTCTGAAGAGAGTATTTGTGATAGCGTTAGCTAAGACATCTAGTATAAGTCGTTAAGCGCACCTAAAACTCTTGTCCCGAACCCGTATTTAATTACATTTGTCCCGAACCAGATCTTCACGAGAAGCATTATATAATTTTGTAGTGTATTGGTATTTTAGTACCCTCTCTCCTCGTGTTGCCTGCCCAAACGAGCTCCTGAGCTAGCTAAACGCCTCTCCGAAGGGTAGATCTTTCGTAGTTTTGAATAGTAAATTACAGGAGTGAATGTTGACATTCACGACTATGGTATGCGTGCCATTTACAATATTCGACCTGTTGCTGCGTGAACTTATATTATATGCAGGCACGCAACTATACTGGTAATAATCTGCTGCTGAAGAGGGGACCAGAGCCACAACCCTAACTTCACTTCTATATTGAGATACTTTCTTGAATCAGATACTTTTATTTTATATGAATATACTTCACACCATTAGTTTATCTTACGCGTACATTCATTCAAGGATAATATGAAGATAGTTAAAGCTTTTGCCCGTGCTTTATTTACTTTCCTTTATTGGTCTAACTGGCTTTAAGCTGAGCTTCTTCTGCAACTGGCTGATCGGATGGAAATAAAGAGGGAAGGACTTTTGTTTAACCTACAGACTTACCGCTAGAATGAAAAGAGGCTTGCTCAGGACGGGAAAGGAATGCCTTAAAGAAAACTCCCACTTAATGACCTGCATCGTCTATTCTCTTCTCTGGCTCGACCACTTGTGTACGTAAAGTATACGTGTACGTGGCCGATGAATGGGACCTACGCGGGAAAGAGACTCCCTGGTAACTAGGGGGGATTCCTTAAATGTCATGTCTCTTTTCTTACTTCGGAGGGTAAACACTGTAACCAAGCAAGTAGGCAAAAAGCTCTTCTGGAACACTATAGCTCCCCTAGGGAAAGTCTTCTACCTCGTTGGACCGTATTCGCTACTATCCATAGAAAAAGAGGCCAAAACTACTTATTATTACAGGATTCCTCCAAAGCATACTATAGCAGTGCTAAATAGAAAATCTTACCAGGGAAGGAGGCGAAAGGGGTGCCTTTTTATAACTCTCTTGTGCTAGACCCTTACCTGCTGCTTAGTCTGTTGATTAAGATGTGGGCAGATGATGATTTTGATTGCACTTCTACTTATACGCCCACCAACTTCCACCTTAGCTTTCACCAACTAAACGAAAGGGAACTGCTGGCACAAGTAACATTTTCACTGCGAACTTAATAAACACTTCCTTACCGGCTACGCACTAGGATCCCCGGTACCAGATCGTACCATCATAAGCGACTACCCTTTTTGGTTGTGGTGTTGTATTTCCACCTTGAAAGCAGCCCACCCACCAATAAAGCAGTTTTGTGCGCAAGCCCCTTCCTGCCATAGTAGGCATATCCTTCCGGGTCAGATGCATAGCAAGCACCCCTTTTTTGAGTCTACTAGTCATAAAAGACTATCCGCTTTGACATTAAAATTACAAACCAACTAGCTCACTTCTGTATCAACTGGCTGAAATGCTGTTCTTGGAATCTTCTACCATGGAATATGGCACAAGTGCTCTTCCGTGGGGTACCGGCTAGATTACCAATAGAAAAGAATCCCATTTCGTATTAGTCAGACAAGATAGCAATACGAACAAACGGCCTCTTTCAATACTAGTTTCAATACTAGCGAGGATGGCTTGTGGGATCCAGCTTATAATACGCACTACAGACTTTTTTTTCGCTGTTTTAGTAGCTACTAAAACTGTTCCCGCAGTGAGGACGAAAAGGTTTATCAGTTCTGTAATAGCACTAGTTGACAGTAACCGCGGAAGCACCACCTGACACAACACAAGAGCTTACTTAGCAGCAAGGGTATCTGGTTAAGCAGCATATCCTAATTAACCTTCTGGTAACCCAAGAACCATTGGGGCATCATCCTTCAGGAACTCCCCTCATGTGAGGAATTCCTATAATGACTTTTTTTCCTCCTTTCCATTTCGCTGTAATTACTACCTCAGATTCGGAAAACATTCATAAAGCCGACGGTCCATCCCTTGCGTTGGGGCACTTCTTTCTCCTGACTCTACAGCTGGTAAGACAAAGTATCTTAGGAGTCATATGGGATTCATAAGTTCTTTCCTGCTCTACTTTACTTGCTGGGGGATGTGGGTTACCTTCTTTTCTTCAACTAGCTTTCCTAACCTTACTTACTCAAACCAGTTCAACCAGTCTCTATAACATATTCACTCCCCTTACCTATCCCCTACCGGGTGAGGACCAGAGCAGAGCGAGTCTGGCCCTCGTAGGTCGACAAAGCACTGATTCAGTCTGTGGAACCACAGTGGGAATAAAAGTAAAAAAAAAAGAAGAAAGGGGGGACTTTCTCGTTACCACTTTGATGGAGATTTGTAGCATCATTCAAGTAAATACAGATTGAGATCGTAGAAAGATGAGCTAGGACTGCTATAACTGATATAGACCAGAACTCAAATCATCACAGATTCAAGCTGGGGAAATGGTTGAATCTCCTTCAATCCATAAACACGTACAACCATCAAAGCAGAGACCAAAGCAGGGCCAGACAAAAAAGTATCAGCATTCAATTGCCACGGAAATGCCTCAAAAATTCGACATAGAAAGCTGAGCGATGTCCGTTTTGGTGAACATCTTGAAGCCAGTACCGAAGAGTATGTTCCAATACCGCTTTCTCAAACCGTGTTCCAGGGTCAGAGAGATTCAATCTAGATGTAGGCTACTCGTTGGCTATCTCGGTGGTCTAGCTATACTACTCAAATAGTGGTATCGGCTATCTGCAGCTATAATCAGTTCGCTCCTCGGTTGAAAAAGAAAGAAAGTTTGGCTCGGTTGAACTATAATCAGTGTTCGGTTGAACTATTGAACTATACTTTTGGAGCCGCACCGAAGCAGCTAAGATAGTCTTTCTATCCCCCGGAACCACATGCATGGTAAAGCATCCCGGAGCTCAGATCCCACAGCTACAGGTTAGCCTTCTCATCGCACTCGGTAGTCCTCCCCTACCTATGCACCCTTCGATCCTAACCAAGTCTTTCTCCCTCTTTCATCAAGTCCTGAGTTCCTAGCTTCGGTCGGTGCCATTACGCCGTTTAGCCCTCCCTTGATTGGGACTACTTGTCCTACCTTCTTCCGCACCTCTCTTTATTCGGGTAAGGGATTCGAACAACACAATTCCTTTGTCTCTTAACTCCCCGGGGAGGAGCAGCTATCCAATCTCTAGCTCTGGAGCCGAAGCAGCCGGAGTTCGGTCGGGGGACCTCTTTTCTTAAATGAAAGCCTAAGCCGATGCCGAAGTTGACTACTGGCCTCAGTTGACTACTAGCCAGGAGAGCTCATTGGATGAAAGGGAAGAGGAAAGGCAATGAAATGAATAAATGGGAACTCTCGCCTCGGCTCGACTGAGTTCTTTCTTAAAGTAGAGTGAAGACTGGAGCAAACGACAGTGACTATGAGGTGGAGTAGTGGACCGGAAGGCAGTGAATAAATATATTAGGTCGGGCTTCCCGGACAGGAACGGATGAGTTGAGCGAGCCGACAAGTAAGCAGAAGTTCTAGGTGGGTCGCCACTCTTTCTCTCTCAGATCAGAATTGGTTTTTCTTCAAATCTTTTCTAATTCTTGTCACTTAAGTCAACTAATCTTGAACAATGCGAAGTCGAGCGAGAGAGCAAAGGCAAATCCCAATCCGGCTCGCGAGGGCAGAAGAGCGACTTCAAGGAGCGAGCGGGCGAGCTCAGGGGCGGATGTAGCCAAGCAAGGCAGTGGTCTTCTTGGAACCATGCACGGGTTCGATTTGGTCTAGCGCCTTGCCAAGATTCAAACTAATTATCTGAAGTGAGCCGTGAAGAAGAGTCCCACCCAGGCTCCGGACACAGGAGCTCAGGACTGAATTGGTCATGCCTACAAAGCACGGATAAGCAGCTATGCCGTAGAAGCTCTGATCGACGAATGAATCAGAAAGCCCCCTAAGGTTGGCTCGCTCGTCGCTCGCTGGGTTCGATTCCTTCCATATCCATTTCCCGTAGTAGGTCGGCTCCGAAAACTAATTATGAATTCAGTGGGTTAATAAGGAAATTCTGTGTTACTCCTAAGCTAAGTCGAATCATTCAGGTGCAGTGCAAAGGGAGAAGAGGAGAGGGACGAGACGGGTAGACGTGCTCGACCATAGGGGCGACCATAGGGAGAGCTCGACCATAAGGGCCGAGGGCCAATAGAGTAAGTAGATCTTTCGTAGTTTTGAATAGGTAAATGGCGTTTTATATTATAGTAAGTGCTGATAGTCGTCGGCCCTTACTTTATATTGGGGAGAGAAATAGCCTTTGGGGCTATTTACGACTAATCCGGCTAGTAATTTAATTGACTATAAGAGATGAGCGCAACTTATATTTATTTTAGGGCAGATACTGGAAAATGAGCGTTGTATAAGAGATGAGTAGAGAAGATAAGTGTTTAAAAAAAGGAAAGGGCATAATTTATATTGAATGCTAAAACGTAGGTATACTTACTTTAGTTCGGCTCATCCGTACCCGCTAAGATCAAATCTGGTTCGGGTGTACATAAAAGTACTGGAATATATTGCCTTACACCCATACTTTTCGGGACATCGATAAGTACAACAAAACCGTATATAACTTTCTAAGAGAGATAGAAGGACATCTCGGCCTCACCCTTTAGTAGTGCACTTTGCAGTGGTATGGCTAAGTGTTGTGTTTTATGCCCCTGCAAAATACTTCCTAAGCTTGAGAAAAGAAGAGAAGATAAGAGAAGAGAAGATAAAAGAAAAGAAGGTTTAAGTGTATTAGAGGGATTGACTCTTTTTTCCCTAAAGGGGGCACTAATCTATTAGTGGATTTTTTTTCCCCCTATCTAGAACTCCTGCATTGATCTTATAGTCAATTCCCCCTATCTAGAACTCCCGCATTGATCTTATAGTCAATTCCCCTATCTAGAACTCCTGCATTGATCTTATCCCTACGTATTATCTCTCTTCGGAATTTATATTTAAAATAGTTCTTTCACTCCTGCATTATCTTCTACTGGACCCATCTTGAACTCCTGCATTATCTTCTACATATCTTGAACTCCTGCATTTCTCTTCTCTTCTACCTACAATTCTTTCACTCCTGCATTTTCTTTATTATCTTCCCTCTTCTACATATCTTTCACTCCTGCATTTTCTTTATTATCTTCTATTACAATAAATTCCCATTGCTGTAAATTTACTAGATTTTTTGCCCTACTATAATATAAGTTCCTCCTGCATTTCTCTACAACTATAATTTGATCTCAATTTAGATTGAAGGAGATAAATAGCCCCAAGAAGATAAATAGCCCCTTTGGCGTAGACTAACTGTATATAATATAAGAGTTGTACCTCGGCTACGCAGAGGCATATAAATAGCCTAAAATTCAATTAAATTATCCCGCCTTCTCTTCAGCATGCCATAAAAAAAAGACTCGCTCGATCTATTCTTTCTGAGAATTGAATTTTATTTAAGGAATACCAAAGGATAGCAGTCAATTTCAATGAAAGTGCCGCTATACGAGAATGAATTTTATCAATTCGGTTGTCGACTTACTTAGGGAAATAGCATTTCAATGAAAGTGCCGCTATACGAGAATGAATTTGATCAAGGAGATAAATAGCCCCTTTGGCGTAAACTAATCCATCTTACTATAATATAAAGACCTCAGCTATGCACTTTTTGAGTCGAAAATAGACCCAAAGGCTATTTATATGCCTCTGCGTGGCAGAGGTACTTATCTTATATTTAGTAGGATTAGTCTACTTAGTCGTAAATAGCCCCTTTGGCTATTTATATGCCTCTGCGTAGCAGAGGTACAACTCTTATATTATATACAGTTAGTCTACGCCAAAGGGGCTATTTATCTTCTTGGGGCTATTTATCTCCTTAGCCTTTGGGGCTATTTACGACTAAGCCTATGTCGACTTACTTAGGGAAATAGCATTTCATTGAAAGTGCTGCTATATGAGCATGAATTTGATCAATTCGGTTGTCCCGCCTATCGGCTCACCTATAGTAATAGCCTTAGGGAAAGTTTCATAAGTAGCGGATTAGAACTTATATTATATACAGTTAGTCTACTTAGTCGTAAATAGCCCCAAAGGCTAAGGAGATAAATAGCCCCAAGAAGATAAATAGCCCCTTTGGCGTAGACTAACTGTATATAATATAAGAGTTGTACCTCTGCTACGCAGAGGCATATAAATAGCCAAAGGGGCTATTTACGACTAAGTAGACTAATCCTACTAAATATAAGATAAGTACCTCTGCCACAACTTACTATATTTTTGGGGCATATAAATAGCCTTTGGGTCTATTTTCGACTCAAAGAGGCATAGCTGAGGTCTTTATATTATATACAGGCAGATTAGAACTTAACTTAATGTTATGGGGGGCCTTTGGTGCTATTTACTTCTTGGTGCTATTTATCTTCTCGGGGCTATTTATCTCCTTAGCCAAAGTATTTACGACTAATCCGGGCTAGATAGTCATTTAATTGAAGATCAATGCAGGAGTTCTAATTGACTATATACAAAATTAGACGAAAACATATTATTGACTCAACTTCAATCCCATAAACAACAACTTAAAATCCATATACAACAACTTAAAATCCATATACATATATCTTCCACCATAGCTATATAAGAGATAAATAGAATATCGGCCTAACCCTATATACGTGCACTTATAACTTATATATATCTCTTATAAAGTACGTGCACTTAGCATATGGCTAATAGCATTACCAAATACAAGTTTCTATATAAGACTGGACATCGAGTTCCAGATATATAAAATACATATATATAAACAAAATAAATAAAAAATAAAGAAAATATGGTTTTCTATCTCTGGTAGCTTACTTATATACTATAAACAACAACTTCAAATCCAGAAACAATTATCTTCCACCATAGCTATATAAGAGATAAATAGAATATCGGCCTAACCTACGTGCACTTATAACTTATATATATCTCTTATAAAGTACGTGCACTTAGCATATGGCTAATAGCATTACCAAATACAAGTTTCTATATAAGACTGGACATCGAGTTCCAGATATATAAAATACATATATATAAACAAAATAAATAAAAAATAAAGAAAATATGGTTTTCTATCTCTGGTAGCTTACTTATATACTATAAACAACAACTTCAAATCCAGAAACAATTATCTTCCACCATAGCTATATAAGAGATAAATAGAATATCGGCCTAACCTACGTGCACTTATAACTTATATATATCTCTTATAAAGTACGTGCACTTAGCATATGGCTAATAGCATTACCAAATACAAGTTTCTATATAAGACTGGACATCGAGTTCCAGATATATAAAATACATATATATAAACAAAATAAATAAAAAATAAAGAAATATGGTTTTCTATCTCTGGTAGTGGACTTATAAACTTATATACTATAAACAACAACTTCAAATCCAGAAACAATTATCTTCCACCATAGCTATATAAGAGATAAATAGAATATCGGCCTAACCTACGTGCACTTATAACTTATATATATCTCTTATAAAGTACGTGCACTTAGCATATGGCTAATAGCATTACCAAATACAAGTTTCTATATAAGACTGGACATCGAGTTCCAGATATATAAAATACATATATATAAACAAAATAAATAAAAAATAAAGAAAATATGGTTTTCTATCTCTGGTAGTGGACTTATAAACTTATATACTATATAAGTTTATATATACTATATATATATTAAATTACTTCATAGCTATGTTGTATTATATGTATTTGAAGTTGTTGTTTCTGGATTTGAAGTTGTTGTTTATGGAATGGAAGTTGAGTCAATCTTTGGTATTTCTAGTCGCATTTTGTATATGGTATTTTTTTATCCCCTATCTAGAACTCCTGCATTGATCTTATAGTCAATTACCCTATCTAGAACTCCTGCATTGATCTTATAGTCAATTAAATGACTATATGAACATACTTGTCACTTGAGTCACTTTTCGGATGTCATTTCTATTAATAAATTGGAATCTCAAAATCGATGTCGTGTTAATCGCCTATCCTAATCTTTCGCCGAAGATCTCTATATACTTATCATATTAGATCTATCAGACCCATACTATAATATAAGTTTATGAATTTATATTGATTACATAAATTGCCCTAAAGGCGAGGACTACCGGCAATGCAACCGAAAGAAAGAGATCCGATAGATGCGCAGAGGTGTTCAACAAAAGATTAGGCCCTTACTATAATTTCGGAACTTATATTATAGTTTAGTCTACAATAGCCTTTGGGGCAATTTCTCTCCTCTGCATAGCCCCTTACTACATATTTTCTTTGGCGCCCTCACTATATAAGTTATTAGTCTACAATAGCCTTTGGGGCTATTTATCTCCTCTGCTACGCAATTTACGCCATAGTGGGGCCGCCATACTATAATATTCTCCATTTGACCATTTGAGTGAGCTACTCAGCCTCCCTTGGAGCAATCTGCCTCACTAGCTTGAAGACCCGAGTCTGCTATCTCTATTAAGACGCCAAAATCAATATAATTCCCTTCTCTTTTATTCAATGGTGTGGTGAGCGGGCACGACCCAACCAACAGCAAATATGGTGAGCGGGACTGACTGTGGGAATCGAAAATTTACTTTTATATTAGGGCATCCGCTTTCATTCATTTCTCTTTTCACTGCATTCAACTCAACACTGAAATGGACATATGATATGGAGTCCTCTACCCACAAAGGCAGTGATCGATCAAAGGAAGGAGTGTTCAATATAATTCATGATGGCGAGTTGTTATGTATTATTGGCCGAAGACACCCTACGTTATCAGCCCTATAGAAAGTCATTTCTTTTCGTCGACTTACAGATGCAGTATATCTCCTATTCTACTTCTTTGTAGTAGGCCCTAACATCAGCTAGAGACAATCAGATCTTCTACTTCTTTGCTTGAAATTACTTCTATATTGGCACCCTTGACTTGAGAAGCTAATCGTAGGTATTTTATCTGCCTATATAAAGTCATTTTCGCCAAATATATATACAGGCGCCTATATAAAGTCATTTTCGCCAAATATATATACAGGCGCCTATATAAAGTCATTTTCGTCGACTGTAATCTGCAGTATTATTGACTTCTGCTATTGACTCACTTGCATACGCGTCCGCCAATATAGAAGTAATTTTCGTCGCCATACTATAATCGATCTGCAGTATTATTATACAGTGAGTCCACAGGTTTCATCTCTCTTCAAAACTACGAAAGATCTACTCCTTACTACAGCTATAAGTCCAATCAGACCCCTATTCATTGGTCCGAAAAGAATAATCAAAAAATCCATCCGCGCTGATAAAGCCTCTGAGGCCCTACCCCTCTCTCTGCCCTCACTTCCTTGACTGCTGGCCGGCCGGGTATGGGAATGGAAGCTCACGTGTCAAAGACCACAATGAGCATCTCTCTCTCTCTTATCGGCTTCTCTGTCTTGCTTATTCACGATGCTAGGTCTTGCGACATCCACTCATCTTTCCCTTATCTATCCCTTCGCTTCGCCCCTTGGATAACTTTATTATCTAATGGCATGGATCCGGGGTCTCTTACCAAAGAGATCGGGGGTGCTCGAATCCATTCATTAGAGTCTACCTACGCTACGGTACGGGTGCTTCAAAAGAAGAGAGGCCCGAGCTAGTGCCAGAGTCGTGCCCACGTCCGGCAGAGAAGGAATGGGGAGCTCCTCTCTCACTTGATCAAACTCTGTTCTCCTTATCTGGGTCACTCAATTCGGAATTTATATTGATTTTAGGGTTATATTATATACAGGCCTCATTACGCTGACGCTCTATATGGGGATGCGACTCAAAGGCCCGGGAGGCTTCAGACTCGAAAGAAGAAGCGGGCACCTACCTCAATCAAAGGATTCCGCTGTCGATCTCACATAAGTTTGGTAGCTGGAACACTCTGTAGCTGTGTGATAGAGGAGCGAGTAGGGGGTCCAGTCAATTCTTTTGCATGAATATGACCGCACTGATTCTCTAGTGAGATGTTTGGAATCCAAGTCCGGTTCAGAGTGATCCTCGATCTGTGGGTGCTCCTTGACTGTGCTGATAACTTGTAGGAAGTGACTATGGCCTCACTTGAGGCTGACTGATGGGTTAGAGAATCAATGATTGAGAGTGCTGTTCAATATAGAGTAGTAGTCTCATCTATCTATCTCCCCTTATTGATCCTTTTCTCCTCCTTCTATATGGAAAGAAGGCTCTGGATTATCCAAGGGGGATTCCCGAAAGTGGCATGAAAGTCAATGCCAGCTCACTCTACTAGTAGGGTCTTCGAACTAGAGAACTCAACCCGGCACTCAGATTCTCCATTATCACTACTCTGAGGCAATGCCAGCCAAGGGAACCTGCTACTATTGACTTAGAGGATTCAACTGCTCTTCATGGCTACGCTCCTATAGTTCGGGGGCGGGAATCAACCATTCTTCTGCTGCAGCTGCTCTTTCTGAACCGGACATCATGGCTCTTCCTAGAATCTCTCTTCCCCCACTCCAGTACGAAAGGGAATGCTGAGGGATCCGAGTCAGGTACTGATAAAGACAGGAAGTTCCGACTGACATCTGATCTGACTATACCATCCCAAAGACCAAGGAAATGCAGACACCTTCCACCAAGGACGTGCCTCACCCTCTTTCTGCAGTTAGTGAATCCTCACTAAGATCCGCCGAACCTACTCTGGCGCTTTATCTGATTCCCGCCGGCTTCTATCTTATCGGTCCCTCCTTCTGTCGTCCTTTTAGTGCTTCCTAGTCTTGATTGCTTACTTGAAGGCGCAAGAAATGTATCTGTCTAAGTATAATATAGATATAGAGGGCCCTGCTCTACTTCAGTACCTCTCCTTAAATTATTACCAGTATAGTTGCGAGCTATTATATATCCTAAACTTGATTTAATTTGATATTGATCGGCCCAACGCGTAAAATACAATACGGATTATTCTATTTGCTCCAACTTATAAATTAAAGAAAGATTACGAACAAGAAAGAGGAAGACTAATGAAATGATGCCCCTACTTATGTGTATTTAGATTTGAGCTCCTTTCGCCCTTAGAAAGATGAGGATTAGAGCTATTAATCAAACTTATATATAAGAAGAATATGCAAATCCTAGGAATGAAAATACAAGTTATGGATCTTGCCCCAGGAGGTGAGGAAGTAAAAGAAAAGCAATTCCATGAAGACAACAGAGTGAATGATCAAATAAGAATTTGCTTCACACATACAAAAATGAAATTAAAATTAAACTACTCGGAAGCGAGAGAGACTGGCAACTAGTTTCAACCGGAAAGATCAAAGAATTTGAACACAAAAGTTAGAAACCCCGGTAAAAAAGCATAAACATGGTTTTCCCTACGTGAGGGCATCAATCTTTATGAAAAAACTTATTCTCCCCATGGGCAAAATCACTGAACTTGCTTTTCCCTACGGGCCTCTATCCTAATTTCATACAAAAGTTAGAAACCCGGGAATTGAGCTTAAAAATGCTTTTCCCCATAGACGGAGCTTCCACTTACTGGTCTTGTTTTAAGTACCCTTGGGCATAACTTTTCCATGGGCAAAGAGCATCGAGGTCCTTTCTAAAGTTCAGTTGGCATCCGCATCCAAATAGTTTTTTCCTGGGGAGCTAGGTCTTTTCTAAACGGAGAACCCCAAAGAATTTGAAATAAATGGATAAACCCGGCATAAAAACACTTGTGCCTAGGTAAAAGGGTCCTTAAGTTGGACTGAATGTGATGTGAGAAAGCCCTTATTCAACTCAGGGGACGACTATAGAATGTGCTCGACGGCCCCAAAAACCAAGTAAGTAATTATGTCAATCATACACCCCTACTATATATTAAGTTCGACCTCTTGCTTACGAGTTCATATGTATAGTATACAACTTTTGGGCCTTCCCCTTTATTCTGTTGCTGTGGCACTCTTAAGAGATGCAAACTTATGCTTCCCAATTAGGGGACCCCAATTCGGAATGTTTTAAGTTAGCTGCCTATAGAATAATAATGAGAATGATTTGTTCTGCGAGCTCCTTTTTTTTAATGTAATTTGTTCCGAGGGTATGAAATGACCAAGGCCGATAAGCGAAAATAAAGTATAAGAAGCCTCCACTATAGCTATTATTATATACATAAGTGGAGTATGCGAGATTAAAAAAATTAGGATTTAAGATTCTAAATTAAGATTTGAGCTCGTCCCTCTCGCATACGCTCGAGCCCCTTTCGTCACCCTCTTTACTTTCTTTCTAGTGCTAAATGAGGTTCGCTCCATATGTAAAGTCTACTAATTCACTCTTTCCCTCTCGCAATGGCTCTTCGCACTTTGTTCCTCTCCTTAGTAAGTCGATCTCTTTCATACCCTAAATTCTTTTAGAGCTAAAGAAATTAGATTATACCCGTTACGTATACTTATACTATAATTAGCTGAGAGATGCTTGGGTCGAGTTCTCACTATCAAAGCTTCGGGGAAGTCTTCTTTCATAAGTTAGGGACGAAATGAATATAATATAAGAATTGTTAGCTACGTGGAGTTAATTTGATCCTTAGCTATGTGGAGTTAATTTGCCCACAGGTGCCAGTCCCGAGAGCAGGTACCCTCTTGTTGATGCATGTGCTTAGCCAATCTCAGAGTCTCCGCTTCTCAGTTATCTGATATAAGGATCCTTCCCTTAAGTCTACTTTTCCGCTTTCTTCCACTTTCTTAGGTGAAATTCAATTGCACTTATAGTCTTGTCTTTCTTTCGCGGGACCACACTCCATAAGAAAGAAGTAGGTCTTGGCATCATGTCTTTGAAGCAATTAGGGATTGCCTGCATTGCAGTTTCATTTCCTCGGACACGCTTTGGGCTCCTTTCTGCCAAGCTAAGCATGGGCGTGGAAAGCATCTTTCTCAGATTCATTATCAATTACAGAGCCTTTCTTTCCTCCCTTTAGCGTTAGTCAATTTCAAGTGGATTGAGGAAGTGTGATAAATTCCCTCAGTCGTGAATGAAAAACGACTACTGATCTACAGCAGGAGGTCTTGTGTACGCCTACTATATATTAAGTTCTCTTTCCTTACTTTAAAACTCGCCTATCTTACGATGCCCGTAAGCTATTTAAGACCCTTGACTTCTTTATAGTCTTTCAAACACTGAGCATCCCTTGAAGTCAGACCCTCTCCCTTACCTTCGGTGGGAATGGAGGAGGACTTGATTAAGATGTTTTATCGCGTCAAATGCAAGACTTTAGATTAGCTCCATCCGTGAAGTAAGGAATTGTTACAAATTAAATTCAGTATTCACAACTAGGAAAGCGCTAAGAAGACGAATATATTATATATGAATTCGCCCTTATTAAGAAGGAGATTTTATATCTTTGCTATAAGTCTATCATTCTCCTATGAGATTCTTTTTCCCCTTCTTTTTATTTGAGCTCTGAGGATTTGTCGTATATTATACGAAGATCGGAATCTGCATCTTCAGTTCTCACTCGTCCCTCTCCCAGCAAATTACTGGTATTACGTAAATGGTGTACCATTTACTCTTTCCTTCGCTATCGCTCATCCCTCGGAGATAGTTTTTTATCGAGAAAGCCCTTACTATAATATAAGTTCCAATGGAGCTTAGCCTAGAGTGAACATTTATCTTTATACCTGCCTTGCCATTCAATTGAATTTGACCTAAGACACTTTCAATCAAGCTCTTGAACGAGTGAGATTTCAGATAAAAAAAAAGATGACTAGATCCTCTATGCGTCACAGATGCATCAACTTTCAATTAAATTCAAGGGGAGGGGGGATAACCTTCCGAGGCTCTCCTTATCTTACCATAGTAGTTCATGGGTCTTTAGCCAAAGCAAACTAGTCCTTTTTATTATTAACCTCGCAAACGTGGATTCTCATCTTATCTTATCTTCCTTATCCTTGATCTGATATGAAGTTTCAATTATAGTGAATGGCTTTGGGCATAGCAAGAGGTCGAACTTAATATATAGTAGGGGTACACAAGACCTCCTGCTGTAGATCTTTCGTAGTTTCGTATCCCTCACTATGTATAAGTCTAACATTCAATATGGTTAGGGGTCTATCGATCGGTCGAGCACGTCCTTCCTCGCTTGTGTAAATAAATGTGCAATCAAGTGGGAAACCCGCATCAACTCACTTTTGCCTCCGTCTTCCTCCGTTCGATCAATTCAAATA
>NC_133869.1:2087880-2213579 GCF_044706935.1 Curcuma longa
CGCCTCTTTGTTGGATCGCCGGCGCGAACACAGTGGTCTCTGACCAGGACCAGGAACCAATTCTCATTTGGATCTTGACATGTCGGTTCTTTTTAACCGTAGGCATCTCGCCAGGAAGTTGGTGGGCTCATCATTCATTAGGTCGGGGTGGCTGGTGGTTTCGGGATCCCGTAGAAAATGCGTCTTTTATGCCTCGGGTATTAGCCACAGCTCGTATTCATTCAGTAATTCTACCCCTTCTTCATTCTTTGACCTCGCTTCTTAATATTTTGACTCTTTCATGCTGTGTCTCAGGAACCTTTTCAATACGGTCCGGATTGCTAGCTCCCGTTCATAGTTCTGCTACAGACGATACACGAGGAAGATTTTTATGGCGGTTCTTCCTTCTAATTACAGGCATATCTATGAATCTTTTCTACCAGATGAAGCAGCAGGCATCGGTCCATAGAACCTATAAAAAAGAGATGGTTGTGGCGCGAAGTACTCTTGTGCACCTACGTCACTCGGCTCGCGCGCAACCCCGCCCCCTTATGTTATGGAAGAATTGAGCCTTTTCCAATTGCTGGGCTGGCTCTGAATAACCTGCTATTGGCTGCTTCGTCCCGTCCGTAGCGCTTCGGAAGTCACTCTGGCGTGGCTGAATGTGGAGCAGTCCGCGACTACTGCCTTTAATCAGTAGATTATTTAGAACTGAGGAAGATGGTCAAGGTAGCTTGCTTCCAAGCCACAGCACTAGATGCGAATGTAGTCGGTAGGACCGGTAGCAAAGTAGCATAGCCAAGAAGGTTGAAACCGCAAGCAAGTAGTCCAGTAGCCAGAAAGCTAGCTGCAGCAAGGGCAGTGAGCAAGCAAGCGGTAGCCAAGGATAGGGCTTTATGTTCCGATCTAGTCTAGTGGACCCAAGTCAAATAACTCAGGTTTCCTAGACCTCCTCTGAGACGTCGCAAAAAATGAAAATACGCTCGGCTAACAACACAAAGAAACATACAAAGATCAATACAAAGATCAAAACTCTCAATTTATATTGATTTTAGGTAAATATCTCCTTTATATTGATTTTAGGTAAATATCTCCTTTATATTGATTTTAGGTAAATATCTCCTTTATATTTATTTTAGGCTTAGTCGTAAATAGCCCCAAAGGCTATTTATATGCCTCTGCGTAGCAGAGGTACTTATCTTATATTATATACAGTTAGTCTACTTAGTCGTAAATAGCCCCTTTGGCTATTTATATGCCTCTGCGTAGCCGAGGTACTTATCTTATATTATATACAGGCTGATTAGTCTACGCCAAAGGGGCTATTTATCTTCTTGGGGCAATTTCTCTCCTTTAGTCGTAAATAGCCCCTTTGGCTAAGGAGATAAATAGCCCCGAGAAGATAAATAGCCCCAAAGGCGGATTAGTCTACGCCAAAGGGGCTATTTATCTCCTTTCGTAAATAGCCCCAAAGGCTATTTATATGCCTCAAGGAGATAAATAGCCCCAAGAAGATAAATAGCCCCAAAGGCTATTTCTCTACTCTGCATAGCAGAGGAACTTATATTATAGTAAGGCGGATTAGTCTACGCCTTTGGGGCTATTTATCTCCTTTAGTCGTAAATAGCCCCAAAGGCTATTTCTCTACTCTGCATAGCAGAGGAACTTATATTATAGTAAGGCGGATTAGTCTACGCCAAAGGGGCTATTTATCTCCTTTCGTAAATAGCCCCTTTGGCTATTTATATGCCTCTGCGTAGCAGAGGTACTTATCTTATATTATATACAGTTAGTCTACGCCTTTGGGGCTATTTCTCTCCTTTAGTCGTAAATAGCCCCAAAGGCTATTTCTCTACTCTGCGTAGCAGAGGTACTTATATTATATACAGGCGGATTAGAACTTAATTATAGTAAGTAGGGCCTTTGGGGCTATTTATCTCCTTTCGTAAATAGCCCCAAAGGCTATTTATCTGCCCAATATATATACAGGGGTAGCAGAGGTACTTATATTATATACAGGCGGATTAGAACTTATATTATGAATGCAGGGCCTTTGGGGCTATTTATCTCCTTTACTATATTTTTTGGCTCCTTAGAACTTATATGTATGGCGAGCTTACACCCTAAGGCAAATTTCTTCTTTAAGAAAAGGGTTCAGATGCCCGAGCTCTCTTCAGTTGTTTGCTTTGATTTCGCAAAGCTCTTAGAAGCCGCTCAAGCCCCAACTCGACTAGGCCCGAGCTTTGAGTGCTTCTATAGCTACTACTCTCTTAAGCCTGGCACGTACGATGCAGATGATCGATCTCTCTCTTTTCTTTCTCTTGAGCTGGGACGTGGGGGATTCATTCCTTGACTCTAAGCCATCATCTCCGCGATTTACTATATTAATTAGGGGGGGGGATCATGAATCTCTTAGTCACTCGAGTGAGCTGACCATCTTGAATCTACTTCGCTTAGCAGGGCCGGACTCTGACTTGAACTCTTATAACCGTCCCGAGGAGCACCTCACTTACTTGTCTAGTCTGGTTCACTCTGATTCTTGCTTCCCAGGGATTCGTGAGAGCGCTTCTCCCGATCGAGCCAGACGAAGCTAGCTTCTGGAGATCCGTCCAGGCCTGACTTTCTTTGCTTCGTGACTAGGACTGGTCGATCAGTGATGCGTGATCTCTCACTCTGATCTATCTTTGCCGGTCAGCTCTTTCTCTCGCATGCCGTCCGGTCTCGCTCGTCCCATCCCATGCACAGAACACTTTGTGCTCATGCCTAGCGGATCCATGACCACTCCACGCAATGAAGATATGAACAGCTCGCAGTATCATTCAGTTGCGAAGCGCTTCCCAGTACTCCGCTTTCGAACGCTGCTCTGCTCTCCAATGCTTAATGAACGAATGGCTGGTCGGTCCGCCCTATTGCTTCGGAGCCACTTCTTTCTTAATAAACTCTACGGGTCACCTCTTTATTAATGACACTTCTGTGCCAAATGCGTACGTGAATTCCTCAATGACACTTCTGTGCCAAATGCGTACGTGAATTCCTCTAGTTTGAACTCAACTCAGACCTCTCTGGCTACCTCTACTTCTTGTCTAATTCTAAGGATGTTGTGTTTCGTCGAATAAAGCACTTAGGCGCTTCCGGTGGAATGACCTCGAACCCCCGAGTGAAAGGCAATTCGTAGACTAGAAGGATGGGGAGAGGAGGCCTGACTTTCTCGCTCAAATAAAGAACAGGAAAGAAAATGTATAAAAAAATAGGTTTAGCCATGGCGCCATATGAGAAGTGAAGCGCAGGAAGGATCATCTATCTAAAAAAGTAGTACAATAGGGGAGAACTGTTCTCAAGTAGAATGGGTCTCAAAATAGGATCGAACCGAACTGTTCACTATCCTACCTATTTCACTCCCAACATAGAGGTGGAGGCAAAGCAACTGAATAACTGGTTGGAATCAGACTATGGACTCTGAGTGAGCCGACCCAATTCACTATAGGAGGGGGAAGTTTCTTAGTAGCATGGATCTATCTGCAGAACTTATATGTATGGCGAGCTACTATTCTTCTTTCAGTGAGTAGTCTTCCTCTTAAAGTAAAGAACTTATCGAAGCGCTTACCAAAGGGAGTGGATCGGTCATATTACATACAAATCCATCTGCTAAAGAAAGAATTATAACTCCTGCTAGTACTCGACAGGCTTATTTGAGACTGGGCAGGTCTAACTGCAAGATCGAAGGAAAGAGGAAAAAGGAAGGACGACTATACTCATATTATGTAATCTTGATTGTGAGATCAAAAGAGGCTAGGCTAACCCTCTTGAATCTGTGAGATCTTACTTTTCGAATCTATGAGATCTTCTTTCTTCTGACTTGCCTTTTAATTGTAATGTCTTCAGACTTAGAGCATTCGATCGAATGGGACCTAGAATGACGCGGGCCTCTATCTATCTAAGCATCAATTCATTCCGAGAGCCCTTCCTTTAGCTAGTAGTCATACGATCCCTACCCTAGTTTCAAGGCTTATTTGAGAAATCAGTCTAGCAACTGTCTACAGCCTCTGTGGTTGAGTGGAGGGTTAGCAACTCCCTCTCTTCTTACTTAGCCATATCTTCCCAAGACACTTTCTCTGTTCGAACCTATCGCTTTTTAAAATAGCTTTATGAGAAGAAGGAACCCGCTCCGATCTCATTCTTGCTCCCCTTATCGGCTTGAGAAAAAGCACCGGAAGGTCTTCTTAAGTCACACTCTACCCTTATCTCAGAAGTGTTGATCCGGGAATGATCACTTATGAGTCAACCCTGGTAAGTCGAGGGAATGAAAAGAGGACTAGAGTAGTGAATGCGACGGAGTGAGTGTTCAGACTACTGACTGCAAATGAATCCATTCGACTACTCACTATCGCCCCTAGGTCCTTGATAGCGGTATCCACCTCTAAGTGCTTCATGGGTAGGATTTTATTTACACTGGAAAGAAAAGGTTTGGGAAGCTAACTTCATGGAACCTGATTTGCGCTTCAGTTCTTCCTCCCGTCCCGAATTGAGACCAATCGCCTATTTACTCTAGAGACGAGTTCTTTCTTAGTACGTGCTCTAGTTCTCTCCTTCTTCAGGTGCTGATTGAGAGAAGTCCACAAGACAAGTAGCGAATAATCGAAAAAGTAGCGAGATAGATAGAAAGGTCCTTTCTACTCTTTCTTCCTTTACGTACTGACTACTACTCTACTGGCTACAACACTTACTGAATAAAGAAGATCAAGTGGAAGGCGCAGATCTTTCTTTCTCAAACCCAGTCGCTGCTGGATTCTTTTTATTTAAATATAGACCGAGGATCCGGCCACCTTTCCCAAGAAAGAGGCTAGTGAGCAGACAGCCTCAATCGTTCGGGCGAGGGCGGGATCTATCTTCGACTTTCAGGGAATCTTCTTCACTTTCACTCTGTTATTTGACCACCTCAATCAGATATTCTTCGGATAAGGGCCTTGGCCTTGGATCTGCGAGAGGAGATTCTGACCAAGGACGGAAAGTCTGAACTACACTCAGCAAAAGAAACTGAATGATTCAGTCCAGACGAGCGTAAGCTATCTTTGGGATCTATCTTTGGCGCGAGGGTCAGCCGCTCCTCTTTCTATCAGACGGAGCACGTGTGGAAAAGACCGTTATAATCCAATCTAGTTAGTTGGTTGCAAAAGTAGGATCTCTTCGTTCAGTGTTCGGTGTAGCGATCCGGGCCCCATGAAAGGAAGGGGTCTCTATAAAGAACTACCAGACCTATGGCACCCCATCAAAAGAGGGTCCAAAAGAAGGGCAATGAAGGGAAAGAACACATTATCAAAAAAGCTAATACCCCCTCTTTTAATGTACGCTAGCGAGAAAGATTCTTTAGGCCTAACATTCAAGTCAGTCTGAATAGGAAGAGTGGTGAATGGTCGCTTGCTTGTGTAAAGAGACCGGAGGAGTCTGCATGCCTCAGCGGGTCGAGGCCGCGCCAGACTTCAAAGTGGGATTCCGGCTTAGTTCTCAATCTACGTGAGCACCTTTTCTCGAATCTCTTGAGGACCCGGCGCTTAAAAGAAGGAGAGATTGGGGCTTGAATCTAGGGAGGCGGCTTGAGGAAGCATCCATAAGTGCCCATCATCAGTGACCGGCCAGGCAAGACAGCGAAGAACTATTACATCCAATCGACCTGGTAAGCTACCAAAGGAAATTGAAGCACTGCTATGACTCACCGGGACTGGACTGATGACTCCAGATTCCAGGACAAGAGGGGCCACTCGCTAGAGTGCTAAGGACACAAGAATCTGACCAACTGGAGCTCGCCCCACAAGTCTCGGAAAGAAGAGATCTTGACACACCGACAGCAGCAAAACAAGAGAGCTACTTCCCCTTGCCCTGCTGGAACTGCTATCTTTTATGGTGGGTCTTCGTGATGGTTTCAGACTCCGGTGAGGTAAGAGCTCAATCATAGTCTTCTCCTTAAGCATATAAGTGAGCCTCTGATCTTTCTGGTTCAAAATAATCGATTTATCAACTGAAGTCTGGACATCCATGATGTCGAGCAGAGCCTTCTATTTTTCAGCCACCGAAACTTATATTAGTATGGCGGCGATTACAATATCGTCGCCGAGAAGAGCATACTTTCGAAATGGTACCTTACTCCTAGGATAAACTAGCAGCGCAGCAAACCACACCAGATAATGGTGTGAAATACTGAAGAGTGCCCAAGAGCCGTAATATCCGAGGGGTTGACCTGTAGTGAACGCAACAAGTGTAGATCTTTTAACTAAGGGTCTAGACACTTGAAAGAAGTTCAATCTAAGGCACCCATCAACAACACATAACGCCACCGAACGACCAAATATCATGGTGAAAACCGCTGATATGATCTCAAGTGGCCATCTATCCGTTGCCGCCTTCAAATCTATAGATAGAATGAGAGAAGGGTTATAGCGGCGAAGACGATGGATCGGACGTTCATGATTGAACGTTCCGTCAGTGGGAATGCGGGATAAGACCTGCATTGCCCAGTTATGTACAGGATAAAGCAATCGCTGCAGCACATAGTTTCCTATGGCGAACAGACGACGCGGCTCCCGAAAGGGTACTGGCAAGGCGACCATGTGAAAGCCTGAGAAGAGACACCGAACGTCTTTTCTATAGAAAGGCTCTACCCAATTAAGGAAAAAGCTTAGGCTTTCCCAACATACCCTTCTGTTATAACTATAGTCTAAGGGATATAACACCCTATGAGACCACAACATTCCGGGATGCAGAGACTCCAAACGGATGAAAATCCTAGTCCGATAAACGAAACTAGCCGTCTCATATTTCAATGACGAAAATATGTTAGGGACGGGTTTAGGCTTTCGCCAAAACTGTCTATCATCGTTTGGAACACTCTTCCAGGTCGGTTTCCACGATATCCCCTTAAACATAGGGATCGTAGAAATCCAAGGCATGTATAGCTCTTGTATGGTTTTAAAACTCTCTTTCATTTGCCCACACAATTCGCGTACACCCGCTATACTCGGTGGAAACTCTGAAATACTTTCGAACGTCGCCTTGCTTACCCGCTTGGCGAGAGGAACTATCCTACAGAGACTAAACCGCGAGAGGTACAAGCGGACCAAATTCTTTCCTCTATCACCTCTTTTCATAATGATAAAACGATGGTGTTTTGGAATAATCGTTGGTATCCCTGCCCTACTAAGACTTACATTGACAGCAGACTTCCCTACTATCACCTCCGAATCAGCATAGTACTGTTGCAAATGCACAGCACACTGCTTCAAGTAAAGTGAAGCGAATAATAAGCCTGACTTACGTATCAGTGCAGTAACTCTTCGCGCTACAACCAGAGAGCAAATCGCTCCTTCCAGTGTAAGATGACCCGTAACAGCTACGGAGATCCTTATCAGGAACCGCCGTAGATGCCCCGTGTGTTCAAACACACGGCGCCAAGAAACCTGAGGCAGATTTTCAACAAAATTACCAAATAAGGCTGTCATGATTTATTTTATGCTGCCCTTATGCGGGACCACCCTTTAACATCAGCGCCCTACACATATCTGTTTACTTATCCGGCCCTAGGGATCACTCTCCTTGATGTACCGGAACTTGTCAGTACAAGGGAAGGCGTCTAGGAACACTAGATCTCTATCTTCCGTCTGCAAAAGTCGGAGTCCAGATTCGAGTTGTATTCACCTTATTGTGACTTTCGTCATCAACCGATGAATGTGCTCTTGAACAAAGACACGCAAACACAGATTGCTCTGCGCTCAACGTGCTCGGGGGGTCGTTACTCCCCCCCAGCTGAGGAATGAATCACTCAGATGGTGCCCAATGCCCGGGGAAGAACCCTAAACTCAGTCCTCTCCGTCTACCTCTTTACCAGCTAAGCTACTTACCCCTCGTCTATTCATTTCTTTAATGCGGGAAAGGGGGATAAGCTTGACCGAGGAAACTTGCTTTACTTCGAGTGAAAGGCAATCAATCTCTAGCTTTCGACTAAGCTAACTAAGCTAAGAAGCAGATAGGATAGGATCAATCTAACTAATAAAGGATATTCCCTAGGGCAAGACATCCCAAGGAACAAAGAAAAGAAAGAACTAAAGCTTGTACGGAGACTTCGGGAAGGCAAGCTTGAAGAGGTTTATGCTTAGGCCTTCTCCCCGTTGCCACCTCTAACACTACCACACCAAAGCTGTAAACATCTGTCTTCTCGGTGGGAATACCCGAATAAACATACTCAGGTGCAAGATATCCCATTGTTCCTGCCGGTATAGTTGCTTCTCTTGTATTCGAACTGTGTTCATAAACTTCTGCCAGACAAAAAGACCAAATCTTAACGAAGTGGAAGGAATGGATCTATCTCCTACTGCCTCTTCAAGCGGGAGTCAGAGTTCATGCGTAGAATAGGTCATCAAAGAGAGTCCAGTTGCCTCGTGCCTAGGAGAAGGTCTCGTCTGAAGGTGTGCTTGAACTTCCTTCCATTCTTCCACTTCCAATCAGGAAAGTGCCATTGGTGCTTGTCTCGCTCCTTGTGCCGGGTGTGATCTAGTTCTTGTTCGTATAGTCTCAAAGTCTGCTTATAGAAAACGACGTTTTGAACCCTTCACGTATGAGACACCGCCTCGCTACAACCGATCAGCCGCTCGCAGGTGGGCCCCTCTCGTGTTGGAAGCTACTCGTCCCACCGCCTCGCTACAACCGATCAGCCGCTCGCAGGTGGGCCCCTCTCGTACCTCGTCACAGAGAAAAATGCCCTTTATAGCTCAGCTGCAATTCGGGGGTTCGGAAAGAAAGGCCCTGTATATATATTGGGGGCACCGACTTCACTACTCTTCGGGCCAAAAATATAAGTACGTCGGATAGTCGTCGGCCCTGTATATATATTTGAACTTATATTATATACAGAACTTAACTATATGTTGACTTGATTTTAGGGATATATCGGGAACTTATATTATATACAGAACTTAACTATATATTTAGATTGATTTTAGGGAAATTCGGATTAGTCGTAAATAGCCCCTTTGGCTATTTCTTCTACTCAGCATAGCTGAGGTCTTTATATTATAGTAAGACGGATTAGTTTACGCCAAAGGGGCTATTTATCTCCTTTCGTAAATAGCCCCAAAGGCTATTTATCTGCCCAATATATATACAGGGGTAGCAGAGGAACTTATATTATATACAGGCGGATTAGTCTACGCCTTTGGGGCTATTTATCTCCTTTGGGAATTTATTATAGTATGGCGGCCCTTACTATATATTTGAACTTATATTATAGTATGGCGGAATTTACTTGATTTTTAGGGATATATCGGGAATTTATTATAGAAGATTAGTCGTAAATAGCCCCAAAGGCTATTTACGACTAATCAGGGGTAGCAGAGGTACTTATATTATATACAGGCGGATTAGAACTTATATTATGAATGCAGGGCCAAAGGGGCTATTTATCTCCTTCACCAACAGAGCTATAATTTCTTTATATTCATTTTAGGGCCATATATTGGGAACTTATATTATATACAGGCGGCCCTAATATATCGGGAATTTATTATAGTATGGCGGCCCTACCATATAGTAAGGGCCGACGACTCCTGTAATTTACGCCAAATATATAGTAAGGGCCGAATGGTAGAGTGAATGGCCGATAGCCATTCACGACCTGTTGCTGCGACAGCGACGTGACCAAAAAATTATTATTTGAACAGATCTTCCCATTATACTTTTTCTTTAGGGCACGTGAAATCAACGCAAACGGTAGGCGGTTCTCACAGGGGGAGGAAGCAAGCAAAGCAAGTCCCTCCATAAGTACCAAATGCGCGAGCAAGAGCTAGAGTCAAATAAAAGGAAAGACCGAGACCATACAGGTCTTAGATAAAGTCGTATCTCAAGCGCCTAACTCGAGATCTTCATTTTAAACAGCGCCAAATGAACGCACTCGGCTTTACATTGGCTCCATGGATGATCATTCCATTTTCGCTCAGAATTTACTTTTATATTAGGCTCGCGTTGCTTTTCTTAGTACTTTGCCGGGAAAAAGAATCTTGTAGTTCTACTTCTCTTCCGAGAACAGCTGTAATAGCATCACTTTCTTCCTTCAACATCTCCAAAGCTAACCCCGGAATGGAGTCAACTACTAATCCCAGGTTCCATTATTCTATTCTTCTCTAACCCGGCCGGATGGAATTGAACAAATCCATTTCCGCGTGGATCTTCTACTTCTTGAAAAGAAAAAAGATAGTGATTCAACTCAAGCAATCTTTCTTCTTAGAATGCCTCTATATCTATGATGAAAGCGATTCTACCTTGGAAATTGGGTCAGGAGCTCTCTTAAGTCGGGAGTCACGTAACTCTCTTCCTTTACTCCAATAGTCAGTAGCCGTTTACTTTACTATTGAAATCAGCAGCAGATCTTATCAAATCAACAACATGTTGAAGAATCCGTTCTTGGATGAATTTCTACTAGTTGGGAGGAGTTCTCATACCCAGTTAAATGATTAAGGTGTTTTCCCGCCTTAAGGGGAATGCTTGACTTCTGTCGTTAGAACGAGAATAGCTCAAGTGGAATCTCTTTTGGGAGGGTTCCGGAATTGATAGAATCAAGTCATATATGGATTCAAATCGCCAAATCGTTATCAACTTTTTGTCTAGAGTAAGTTGGTGTGAATTCTACTACGGTAGAGGATCTATAATCATTAGCTCTGGTTCACAGGCATGTAGTGAGGGGATTGAGTTTCACTCTTGAGAGATAGCCAGATAGTGTTGAGAGCTATCTGTAGCAGTCGTAAGGTCTCCCAAGAAGAGTTCAGTCGTAAGTCCGCCCCCTTCAACCACCTGACCCACCGGCGTACTCGTCGTAGCATCACCGATACGTAGCTGTAGCTAGACCGCACCGCACCTTGATGTGAAACCATCATTCATGGCATGGTTGAACTCTTTCTTTCATAAAAATAGAATTGGGATAAATTAATTTGGTAGTAAGACTCTTTTACGATAAGTAGGAGCCGCACTGATCTTGTTGACGAAGAAGAGGTTGCATATTCATGTCCCATTGATGAACAAAAAGACGGTGTGTGATAAACTTTGTCACATTTCGATGTCTCGTCCAATCACCCGGGAAGAAAAGCAGGATTTGCTGCTTGGGCCTGATAACTATCATTGATTCGCATCTTGATATCTAACCCAACATGGCATTCACCTTAGCGCACTAGGTAAAAGCATCTCTAAAGAAGGATTTATCGGAAGATATAGTCCATTGTAGGTTCCCAGCGCTAGAAAGACTCGCCCTTTCGTCTTTGACATTTTGGGGCAGAGGAAAGAAAGTCGTTATCAGCCTGGTGATAGAATAGAATCCACTGCTCTCGGTAAGCCGATGAGTGAACTCTATCTTTTGCTTTCAAGTGTGGTATGAGATGAGACTTCGAGCCTTCTTTTTGGTTTGGATTGATATCCCGATAAAATATGAGAGAAAGCTTCCTCCCTTGATTGAGAGATAAAGGATTGCAATGCTGGCGCCTTCAACTCTTCGGGGTCTGGGGATCAAACCCCATTCGACAAGCGGAGCCGCTCTATTCTACTGCGCTTTCTTTCCTTGGAGAGTGGTATAGGTTCACAACCCTATCCTCTATCGGACTAAGGCCCTCTACAACTATTCTATAGTTGGAAAAGTACGAGTACGGCATCGAGAACATTCACCGAAGCAGAAGCGAGGGAAGCTCAAAGAAGAAGAGCGGATGCGGCGCGAGAATGATGAACATATTATTCTCGTATTGTTGCAGGTTTTTATCCTTGAAGCTAGGGAATAGAGCTACTAGGAAGCAAGTATTCAAACCTCGGTTAGAGGTATGACCGGTTCTGGACTATCTATTTCTGGAGGCGGAGAATGACGAAAGATCCAAAAAAGGAAGGGGAAGGCAAAAGCAGCATCAGGGAGCTCTTCCAAGAACAATAAGTGAAAGCTGGGGTGCGTGTCTTAGGTGCGGGCAGATGGGGCACTACGTGATAGAGTGCACAGCAAAAATGCTTCTTGTTAAGGAAGATAATGAGGAGAGGTAGACAGTGGAGGCGCGACACGAGCATATTCAGTTTGCGGAAGAGCAGAGAGGATCTCTCTCAGCTCGATGGCTTCTTTGCCAAAAGTCGCTATAGCTAACGCCCAATATATAGTAAGTGGGGGTTCAAAAACCTTGTTACCTTTTTGATATGGGTATGACATAACCAGGTTGCTTGCAAGAGGTTGTTTACAATGCCACGTGAACACCAAAGTGGGGCAGTCGTCGGGTTAGGGGGGCTGAGGACAGTAAGAAGGATTTTTCCCAGGTCTTGAAGTAAAGTGTGTGTTTGGACACGGGACATCGTTCTTTCGAGTCCGGAGATTCGACGCACAAGCTCATTTCGTTGAGCCAGGAGAACAAGAGGTTAGTTGATATCGAGGGGTCTATCTATGATGACGATCTTGCTTGCAAGGAAGAGGTTTTTTGAATAGTAAGCCGACGAAGGCAAATTATTGCTGATTCGGAGAGCTATACTCCTAAAGTCAAGACCGATGAGAGGTGCGACGGTTGTTTACAAATCTCCCGGTGATTCCGCTGTAGCATGGTTGCGATCCACCATGCCCCATCCTTCTAGTGTACGAGTGCTGCTTTGCTGCTTCTTGGCCTCGCTCTTGCTTTGCAAAGATGGGTCGCAGCCTGGCACTCTCAGTCCCAGATATTAAATATCCTGGATATTCTCCTAAACTAAATCAGTTAAGCGGCTTATTGCAATTGTCTTGCAAGCAACCTTTCACTCTACCCTATGTTATTCTATACGCCATCGATGGAAGCCTCCCATGCCCTGTTCAGTACTTTCTTCATTATCCACTGATGAACCCTTTGATCGAACCTTCCCCTCCTGAAGTGGTGGGGATTGTCTTCCAGACATAGATATAGGAAGGGGCTCGACCCCCACCCAGCTCGAAGAAGTAGCTCTTTCTAGTTATCGTAGGAGAGACCGCAAAAAGTAGGGATTAGTTGGAACAGCTGCCACGGCTTGAATTTGAGTGGATGCCCAAATTGAGGAGTCATTCCCGCTGCTAGGAGATGCCAAATGCGCCTGCCCAGTCTCATCTCGAAGACAGAGACCTGTTTTGGAAAGGAAGAAATTTACTATATTAATTAGGGCCCGCTCCAGTCCCTCATCCCATCTCCGAAGAAAGGGCCAATACCAGCAAGAACTGGACTGCCTAGCTGATAGGTTAGCTCGCTCCATCAGGTATCGGATATCTGTCTCAGCTATAGGAAATAGCATCGGTGAGGAGGGGGAAGATACTGCAAGGATTCTGAAGACGAAGAAGCTTGCATGTCTATCGGAGAGATTAGTTTGACCTGCTATTGGAGGCCGGTCGTAAAGCTGGTTCGCCGGCAACGGCAGCTCGTGGGTCTGTGTTAAACGATGGAGGCCCGTGTAAACTTAGGTCTAACGATCTTCCTGGTCCTTCGGGTTGAGGAAGCTATCCTAGTTGCGACCCCGGTTGAAACCCCAGGCCTTGCCCTCTCTGAGGGACTCGAGCTTATCGATCTTGGGTCTAACCAAGCTGCGCCTTCTGTTCAAGCGAACAACTTCAAATTCTGGTGGAGCCTGTATATAATATAAGTTCCTTAATCTTGAATCTAAATCTAGTAGAAGGTTTCAAAATAAAATAGGGTTTGCTATTGGATGAACATTGTTATTATTATTTAATGCGCAGGGAACGAGACCGATCAGATTTTTTAATTTCCTGGAAGGATCATTTCCAAAATCATGGTCAACCAAATCCAATGAGGCCAATCCCGCAGAGACCTGGCTCGCTTAAGAAGGAATACAAATCCCTTTAGTTATACCTTTGCTTACGGAGAGAATAGACCGGTTGAGTTTGTTATTAGGTGCCTACTCCCTCGTCAATAGTGTAAGCACTCTGGACTGACCTCGTTGATAGAAAAGAAAGGGAGAGAAAATCGACGACATGCTTTTGGAAAAAAACTGGAATTTCTTCCCTAGTGTCGTCCAAGCTCACTATCCCTTAAGTTGCTTTGGGTAAGTGTATCACTGCTCTTTGTTGAATCCTTCTGAGCTAAGCGAAATACCTCCTAACCCTCTTGTAAATGGGAATGGGTTAGGATGATTATATTAACACATCCAAGTCGATACCGGACTAGTTCGACTTAAGCCATTCCGTATCCGCGGGGCGAATCTACAAAGGTCAGAAAGAGAAGAGAAAGGACGACTCTATCTCTTAGTTAGCCAGGATTTCAACCTCTCTCCAGAAAGCAAGCAAGCTGAGCAGTTCTCACTCTGTCCGGTGAAAAAGAAAGCTTATAGAATGCCGTAAAGTGATCACAGAAACTTCATACATACCGATTCGCCACGTGAAAGCTACTAGTCGAACGTTAGCCTTATTACCGTTCCTGACCCCTAGCCAATAGGACACTGACTCTATCTATTGAGTTGAGTTGTCTCCCCTCGGGGGGAAAGGTAGAGTGATTCTAGCTTACTTCTTATTAAAGGGATCCATGTCATTTCACTGAAGACCAAAGACCGCTTAGGATTCTGCGTTCACTCGGTTCTCTAAATAAAGGGAGAGAAGTCGCGCGAGGTCGAGGCCGCCCTAAAATATAGTAAATTCCATATTTCGACTACCATATATAAGGGCAGATCTTTCCCAAGCCAAGGAGAAATACATAAAATAAAACACTATACAGAAAACACAAGTACTCAAAGAAAATATAGGTAGTTAGTAAGCAGAGGAGTAAGTACAACAATTGTAAGTAAAGAGTTCAAGATAAGATAGTACGTCAGTCTTTGTCTTCAGCAGAGTCAGTCAGATAAGTACGAGAGGAAGTCAAGGCCCGAACAAAGTGACGGGAAGAAGCGACTCCGAGGGGCGACGTGATAACGACTTAACCCTTCAGCCCAAATCTTGAGCCCCTGAGAAAGAGGCTAAAGAGCAATAGTTTTCTCCGGATAAGAAGCCTTTTCCAAATAGGTCTGAGCCAGAGTTTGATCCAGCCTTTCATTTTCTAAGCCAATAAGGAGAAGGAGGTTCTTTTAACCTGAACCCCTGATCTTAAGCCTTTGAGGTTCTTTGCCAGATCTTCAGCCCCGGATAAAGAGGCAAAATCGGTCTGAGCCTGACCTTATGAATGAGTTCCCGGCGAACCCCTCTTTATCAGCTGCAGTCGTTCTACAAAACGACGAAAGATCTTGGAATTCACGCAACTATACTGGTAATAATCCTCGGATAGCCATGAACTCTACCGTCCCTCTCTCTCTGCTCTCCTTGCTTTAACTAAGGAACTTCCTTTAAGTATGACTCTAAGAGCTCTACCTTATAATGAGTTTTGTACTCGTCTCTTGCTTATGAATAGCCATTCACTCTAACGCTTACGCGTCGCAATGAAATTGCTCGTACCTCCGCTTTTTGAGTTGATTGGCAGCTCAAAGGTGCAGCTTGAGTTCTCCTTTAATTCTTTTGTCCATACGTCTTTGAATGAACTCATACCTTCTAATGCTTGTCCGGGCCTTACTATATATTTCTCGGATGAACTCTAGAGGGCAAAAGCTTCTATTAGTTTTAACGCTAACATTAGGAGAAAAACAAGAGTGATAATGGTAGAGTGAATGGAAGGGCAGGGCCGAGTGATAACGACGGGAATTTATACTCCGTTTTGAATAACTATTTTTTGCCATGAACGACTGCAGCTCTGTGGCCCCAAAGGCCGACTATCCGATTGCCATCTTAGACTCTTGCCCGGGCAAGGCAACTACTTTCTCGGTTCTCGGTTGGGACAAGATACTTTAATTGTGTTGCTGGTGCCTGAACTCTTGGAATTAACTACTCTTGCTGCGAATGAGAATGACGCGATGGCTCGCTTTAAAGTTAATATGGCAGGGTGAAGAAAGAGTGAATCATTAGACTTTTTCTTTCCTAACATCTTTCAAAAGAGACTTGAACAGTAGATCTTTCTACGTTTTGAATAGCGAACTTATATTATAGTACCTGTAGAAGATTAGTCGTAAATAGCCCCAAAGGCTATTTCTCTACTCTGCGTAGCAGAGGTACTTATATTATAGTAAGGCGGATTAGTCTACGCCTTTGGGGCTATTTATCTCCTTGGGAATTTATTATAGTAAGGAGAGAAATGCAGGAGATTCGGATTAGTCGTAAATAGCCCCAAAGGCTATTGGCTTACTTTTATATTAGGCCCCAAAAATCTAGTAAGTTGTAGCAGAGGTACTTATATTATATACAGGCGGATTAGAACTTATATTATGAATGCAGGGCCAAAGGGGCTATTTATCTCCTTTGGGTATTAAGAATGGTATATAATGATGAGAGAAGAGAATAAAGAAAATGCAGGAGTGCCAATATAAAAGTCAATGTAGCAATTGTAGAAGAGAATGCAGGAGTGAAAGATGGGTACAGCAAGAGGAAAACATCCCCCTCAGAGATCAGATCAGGGAAAAGGAGAGCACGAATCCAGGCAGCGATGCCATCACGAGCCAATGAACGAAGGGGTGAAGATAAGATGCGGAGCGCTGAAGAACTCAGGCTAGGAACCGAAAGAACCACAAACGAGGCTCCTATCTTCGTTGCATTGATTCTTTTTGTTGAATCGATATAAAGGGACCTAGGCTTCATTGTCTCTTCTGTGATTCTGATTCTTTCAATTATATTGTGTCAATGATACGGAAATAGGACGGGCTCTTTCTTGCGCTGCGTTCACCTGGGCGCAAAGACTAGGGGACTGGTATGGTAACTAAGCTAATCAAATGAAAGACGAGGAACGAGGGATACCGACGTGTCAGATAGCTCGACCATAGGGAGAGGGCCGAGTGAGAACTATAAATAGGGGCGGTGGTGACACGTCCCAAATCTTTTCACACAAAAAGAGGTCACTTCATACCGCTTATAACTCCATTTTCCACCCATGCTTGCTAGCTAGAGCGCGAGAAGAGAAGGCGAAGAGTTCAGACCCACGGGGTCCAACAATCAGGCGAGAGTCCATGGATTTGCACCCAAGCCGGAAATGATTGCCGGCTCAGCATACAAAAAGCACCGTGGCATTTAGAATCCCAAATGAAAAGTGTCGTCCTCCTTGTAGCACCCGATCTCGATCTTCACCTGAGTCAAAGCGGAAAAGAGTCCACCCACTGCGGTGCATGTGGTATAGATATTGTACTCACCATCTCCTGGCCACTGAGACCACCCCAGCCCTGCCCGGAAATCTCCCAATGAAGCAACCGATTAGGCGGGAGTAAGAAAGCGTGTCGAGATCCGCTCAAGTCGCCCACCAAGTTTTTGTAGATGAGCAGTTTGCCGTACTTGACCATCCTTTTCTCTCTCTTCTCCGCTCCCGCCCATTCGCTGCCGTCTCAATAGGTGCTGCGGTGCTCACTGATTGAACCTTCAGCTGTGTGGGGCATTGAATCTAAGCAAGTCCACCTGCGCTATCAGCCCTCTGGCCCTCATCCTCTCCAACATCCGTGCTGCCTACCCGCTTCCATCTCAATCCTTGCCACATCCTCCCTTGCCACGCCCTCCACTCGAATCCAGTGCCGCAGAGGCAGATTTGGCCAGGTCACCTCCACCAGCCGCATCTGCCCTCAATCCAGCACACCTTGCAGCAAGGTTAGCCCCCTCATTCCCATTCAAAGCTACTTTACCAGTACCTAGACCACCCTCCAAATCCGCTACTATCATTTGAAGAGAGTCCGGCATCGGCCTCAAGACAAAGAACCACGTCAGCACCACGTGTGGACGTCCCTTTCCGAGCCTTCTTTGCCATTGCTAGTTAACTCCAAGCCTTGGATGCTCCTTACCAGCAACCCCAAAAAAGAAGCAAAAGCCAGCGCATGCAGCCAGTCAGTTTGCCCGGTAAGCAGCAGACTGCCACCTTAACCTACCCTCAGCCCTGCCTCCTTTGTCCGTCCCTTTGGTGTAGGGATGTTGAAGCCGGGCCGGAGATTGCACAGCAAGACCAGCCGCTCAGCTCTTCTAGCTCTCTTCTGCAGCCGCAGAACTCGATCTTCAACTCTGGCGGAATCCAAACCAGCCTTCCTATGGCCAGCCTTCTAGTCCTTCCCCGTCCAGGCCTCTAGTTTCCCAGCCCTAAGACAGCAGAACTCTATCTTCCACCGTCCTCTCCAGTAGAGGGTTCCGCAGCCTTCACTCCAGCAGAACTCTATCTTCCATTCAGTGAAAGAGAAGACGACATCAAAAAAACACATAAAGGCGATGTTTAGTATAATTCAGTGAATGTGGGACTCTCTTTCTTTTCACTTGCACCACATCAATCAGCACTTGCTTTCCTTCTTACCAGGATGAGTATTAGAAAAAAAGCACATAATGCGCGATAGCGGAATTTATATTTATTTTAGGCCGCGAATTGGCCGAGTAAGCGCATTATTGTTTAGTGAGAGGCTCCGTCAAGCGACGCTAAGACACTTTGTTGAGCGGTTGAGCCAATCCAATAGCGGCAGAGTAGCAGAGTTGAGCTAAGAAGTTGAGCCATTACTCTCCTCGTCGAATGAATCGAATGAGCGCACCGGGCAGAGTAGCAGAGTTTATGAGTTGAGCTAAGAAGCTAAGAGTCTGCGTTCCGGAAGCAACCAACTACGAGGGGCTCCTCACCCGTGTTTTGCATTGCTTAGCCGTGCATAGCTCAACGAAGCCCTCCGATCCTCTGATAAAGCAAATTTGGGCGTCATCAGCAAGCAGTCGGCTAGCTTTCACTTCCGCACGCAGATTCGTCTGCCCATAAGGAGATAGATCAACCAACTAACTTCCGCATTGAATCGGACTAGTTGCAGTCGCATGGTACTGTACTCTACTCCCCGACCTCAGCACTGCCTTCTCCTCTGGTCTAGTCTTGCCTCCTCTTCATTCCGCAGAGTGGGCTCAGAAAAGTGTTCTCTACTGCTCGACTTATATCACTTTGAAGAAGTGTTCTCTACTTGCTTCAACCGCCCTTGACCCTCTATGGTCATGCTTCCCCGACTCTCTTACAATCAAATTTAAGAAAAGCACTCCTTTTGTTTGATAAGATAAGAATGATTCGACTGACCAGGGATGACTCTATGATCCCTAGCCCTGGCATGATGAGTTGACATGCTGGGACACCTACGCAGGTGGGATTAGCCGAAGCCAATCTCTGATCTTATGAATTGAGCCCGGGCTCGCTCATTCATGCCAAGGTCTCCGCCTCGCACTCACTCATCAGCAGTAGGTCTCTGTCGACTGTTCTTCAATAGAAGGCATTCTGGGTCCTAGACTAAGAAGCCAAGAAGACTAAGAAGCAGAGAGGACGTCAGTCGATATGAACCGAGATGACTTGACTGGGACAGGTCTCCTTAGTCTGGTCTACTATCCGGAAGAGCAAGGTTCACCCGCCAGCCCACGAAGAGACCGAGAAAAGAATAAGTTTTCCTATCCGGGGAGACAGAAAGAAGAACGAGGGACGAGTTAAACGACGTGGGAGCAATTGAGCGAGCAGAAGAGCAGATTAGATCAGGCGGATCAGTTGAACGAGCAGGAAAGGGGAAGATCTCACTATGGGGGGAAGCTATCACGAGAGGCCCTAAAATAAAGTAAATTCCGCCCCCTAAGCCTATCGAACTATGTCCTCTAAGCCCTTCGAAGGAGAGGCGGTTGAGCCTAGCAAAGGGAAGAGCACGCCTAGCAAGGGGACAGTTAGTCTTACCCGGGTTTGGTTTGACTGCCTGGGATCTCCGGTCCCGCCGCTCCTCTGACTCGAGTTCAGGTCCTGCTCCCGAAATGGATAACTGCCTGCAGGTCTGGTCCAGCTCCGATACTTATTAATGAGTGTTTGTTATATTCTAATGAGTGTTTGCAGTTTATGCAGAGATTACGCTGCGCTCAACGAAGCTGCTTGACTCTGCCATAGCTCTTTACGACGCTGTGCTTGTTCCTGGCACGTACGATGCATTCCCATTCTCTTCGTTAGCTGCCCGGTCAACGTTTCCTCCCGTCTCTTCGATAGCTCTTTCAGAGCCTACTTCTTGAATCAACAACCCATTAGAGGTGGAGGCTGTCCTCATGTCGCTTACTCAATAGCTTGACGGAGCCCTTAGTGGATTGCAAAGCTTAACTCTCAACTAACTTCTTAGCTCAACTCTGCTACGTAGCTGCTTCGATAGATAGGTAAATTGATTGCTTTGGACTACCGATGCCGAGTCTCACTCTCACTCGCTCCGAAGATGATTAGGCAAGGGACTCCGAGGACCTAGAAAAGAGAGAATAGAACGCTTCCTCCGTCCTGAGCTCAGGCCAGCACAGCAGATAGCGCAGTAGCAGTCCAAGTCCAGAATTGAACCATCCGCTCCCGATCCCGAGTACGATAAGCTATTGACGGGTCTACGGTATCACAATGTGCTCTGAATCAGTCGCTCTTCAGAGGCTTCCCTACCTACTCTATCATGCATGAATAGAGAACTACTCGAGATCGTAGGCTGCTTAGCCGTGCAGAGATCGTTTGCAATCCTCCGCACCTCTCCCTCCATCAAGTACTGCTTCCTCTTTACTTTAGATCATGGAAAGCATGCACCTCGGAGTCGTAAGAAGCAAAGGCAATAATGATGGTCCGACCAAAACCCACAGATTACTTCCCTGAGAAGAGAGACAAGAGAACTATTTAATTATAGAATTCCCCGGCCCTGTATATATATTTGGCGATTATAGCTCAACAATCCACGTAGTGCATAGCTCAACTGTTGCTGCTCCGCTTAACTCTGTAGCTTGACTCTGTTGCGCATCAGTCAGCGAGCCGAGACAAGATCACTATTGAACTACCCGACCATAACTCACCGCTACGTGGGCATGTCATGGCAGGCACCGCTACATGGGCTGAAGATGATGCTTTCTGCTTTACGTCGCTGTCGCAGCGGATTACAGCGTGCCTGCAAGAAAGGAGATAAATAGCCCCAAAGGCCCTACTTACTATGCCAAAGGGGCTATTTATCTCCTTTACTAGATTTTTGGGGCCTAATATAAAAGTCAATTATAGCCAAAGGGGCTATTTACGAAAGGAGATAAATAGCCCCTTTGGCGTAGACTAACTGTATATAATATAAGATAAGTACCTCTGCTACGCAGAGGCATATAAATAGCCTTTGGGGCTATTTACGACTAAAGGAGATAAATAGCCCCAAAGGCGTAAACTAATCCGCCTTACTATAATATAAGTACCTCTGCTATGCAGAGTAGATAAATAGCCTTTGGGGCTATTTACGACTAAGCCTAAAATAAATAGAAAGGAGATATTTACCTAAAATAAATATAAATAAATTATAGTAAGGGCGCTATTCAAAACTACGAAAGATCTACTTACTAGTTTGGCCCTTCGCTGACCTGGGCATGAGGCATAGCACCTTTATTATGCTCGCCCGTTCGCTGCCTGAGTTGTTGCAAAGATTTCGCTGCGCTCAACTGTTGCCCGTATAGAGTCTGGTAGATCTCAGCCTGGGACTATTGGAACGGAACTCAGCCTCTCCTCCGCTTCGACATGGCATGCGTGCGAGACTACGCACCTTCTCTCTCCCAAAGGTCGCCTAGGAAAGGTTTTGCCATACTATAATAAATCCTCGACAACTCCAGAGAAAACTCGAGCCTATAATCACACGAGGGCTAAACTCAGATTCGCTGGCCACAGTTTCCAAAATAGACGATGGATTGAGTGAGCCTATCTTCCCACGACTCCCATGAGCACAGCACTACTGTAGCTCTCACCGGTCCCACTTCTTTGCCAGGCCTCACTATGCTTTTGAACTCCTTTCTTATATTAGAAGCATGGCTAATTGAACTAGAGAAGCATGTAGAGAAGCATGGCTAATTGAATCTTTCCAATCCAATCAGAGAACTATCCCCGACCATTTCACTCGCAAGCAAGATATAGGCGAAACTCGCACCGCTCAACAAAGCCGTTCCTCTAAACCACCATTGAGAGTCGTCTTACCTGGGACGAATTGCTTCAAAAGGTCAGCTGCGGATTGCAAGCAAAGAAGTAGCAATTGAGATTGCAGAGATCGCATGCCCTCATTCCTTTCGAACTGCCCTCCCGAGCTCTTGGCCAATCAGCTAGGCCTGCGTCACGTAGTTCGCTCCTCAGACCGGTCTTATGAAAGAAAATTATAAGGATAAAGGATTCGACTGATCCGCCTACCCGAAACACTCGTACTCCTTGAACAGTTATATTCGATCAATCTGCTTGCGCTAGCTAAATGGTTTACTCGCTCGCTTCCCAACAATAAGTTCTTGCCGTACCGGACCTCTGAGATTAGTTGACTGACAACACAGCAACTCCTTTTTTAAATTAAGTGATTTGAGATGCTTTTCTGAGAACAAATGAAGTGCGTGAGTGCAACCTTGATTCTTACCGCCCGCGAGCCCCACTACTCTTACTATAATTAAACAACATCAGAATTTCAGTAATGAACTAATGAGAAGGTGCTTATATTATAGTATGGCCCTTTCCTTCAAGAAGAGACTGAGCCCTCCTCGCATAGCACCGAAAAAGGGCCCGGTCTTTCCGCTAGGCTGGGGCAAGATCAGCTACAAAGCCCAGCTTCTTTCTTCAAAGCGGGGACTGGACTCCGCAGCTCATCGTCACGCCTTTCATCGCGAAGAGCTCTGCTTTCTCGTTGCTTTGATTTGCAACTTCTCTGTCGGATCACATTCATTATGAATAAAGAACTAGAGCACTGGACCAAACTCATATCGGATCACATTCATTTCTCGTCCTCAGGTGGATTGCAAAGATTTCGCAAAGCTCCTCTGCAAACTCGCTCAACTCTGTAGCTCTTACCTTTCCTTTCTATTATAATAAGAATAAGAAAGCATCCTCTGATTGCTTTGATTGTAGCTGCTGTGCTCTTACCGTATAGCGTCACTGCATTCGCTCCTGCCCCGACGCTATCGCTTGCTCCTCCGGAACTTCTAGTCCTCAATTTACTATATTTAAGAATAGACTTTGCTTAGCCTACCTGTGCTGTCCGGGGCTTTCAGCTCCTCCTGGGCTCGTGAGTTCGTCCGGTTGCTTCCATAGCGTTCCACAGCGCTCTCGGCTTTCAAAGATCGTTCACCCGCTCCTCGTGTATTTCTTCGTTCGTGAACCCGCTCTTCCCTTTGGTCGCCCCTACTCTTTCAGAGCCTAATTGAGTTGAGTCGCTTACCTGGGATGGGCATTCGCAGCCTCTGATCTAGTATGACCATTCACGCTCCCTCAAAGACTGAGACCCGAAACCAACTATTCTATTATATAAAGATTATGAATCGTATGAGCAAACCAACTAGACTAGCCGAGCTCTCTTCTATTGACTAGCCGAGCTCTCTTCTATTGCGCCATCTATATCTTTCTAAAGCTTGAGTTGAGTGTTCGATCCCGCCGCGTGTAGCTCCCTTTCACGTAGCTGCACTTGTCCCTTGAACTCGCGTAGAAGAAGAAGACTGACTCACTCCTATAATATAATCCTCGCCCTTCTGAATCTTCTTTCAGCGTCGCTACCTCCGCTTACCGTATAGAGGGAGCTCCTCCAACTGGGCTCACCCTCTTGAGAATTTACTAGATTTTTGGGGCTAATATAAAAGTCAATTCTGGTCGCACCCTCGCTTTCGTTTAGTGTCCGGTCCTAGTGAGCAGTTGCTTTATGAGTCTCTGGCGCGTTCCACTACGTTTCACTTGCCTGGTCGATCCGGTCCATGAACTCTTGATCTTGAAGAGGAAGAGCTGGTAGGCATGCTTCGGAGAGGAACGAGCCTGCGACGTAATACCTATCCTATATATAGTACAGTACCGCACCAGTTCTTGGTCGATCCGAGAAGAAAGGGTCTGAAAGACAAGCAAAGACAAGCAAAGAGCCGCTACTGAGCTTTGCCATCTATTGCACCCTCCCTAGTTTGACTTGACGACTGGGGGAATCGAACCTTTCACTGGGAATCTGACCCGCATCTGCTGGAATTCTTAGCCTCGGTCACCGAACCCCGCTTCTTGTAATAGGTGAAACACCTTACTCCCACAGTCGCACTTCGTCTTTTCTTCTCTTGTTCCCCAGGCATCGTTTGCCCTACCCCTACCACTAGTGCTGAAGACCCGACTCAAGAAGAAAAGAAAAGTAGTGGCTTCGTCAAAGTGCGATCTTTCAGCCACTAGATGTCGGAGAACTGGCTTTTTACCCGACTCAATAAGAAAAGCACTCCTTTTGCTGCGGACTACTTTTTCTGTTGTTTGAAGCAACTTTCCGAGGATAAGGATTGCAGAGATCTCGCCCCTTTTCTCAAGACCTGCGTGATCGAGATGAGATTCATTGCTCGACCTTCGTCTCTTCCCAGATTGTTCTCCGCCAGGGCCGCACCTCTGCCGCTCCTATCCTGGAATGAATCTTTCTTGGCCCTACCCTATCCCATACTTCCCATGAGCACTGTCTTACCTTACTTATCTGACTTATCTGACTTTGATTACTGAAGCTCTTAGTCGGACTGCATTGGACCCTATCCGCTCCTATCCTGGAACGTGAACCGGCTATCATCTGACCTTCCACGTGATTTGCAAAGAAGGACTTGCTTCGATAGGTCAGAAGCGACTTCTTGCTTTGATTTAGCTTTGCATGCCCCGGGTCTTTAGCGGAGGACTCTTCTTCCTCGAAATTACTTTATATGGCGCATAGCGGAGGATACGGACTCTTCTTCCTCGAAATTACTTTATATGGCGCATAGCTCAACTGTTGCCACTGCTAAAGACTCAATAGCTCTTAGGTTTGCAGAGATCACGCTTTAAGTGGTTGCGGAGATCGCGCTGTCGCTTGACTCCGTGGTTGCAGAGGCAGAGCACAGTATGCTACCACCGCTGCTTGAGAGCTCAGTTGAGGCCGGAGCGGCTGCGTCTTCCCCGCCTTAGCCGAGTCCTCAACCTCCCCAGGCACTATGGCTGGCTATCATCTCCTGATCACAGTCTTCCTACTGCTTCTGCTTGCTCCACTCGCTATAGTGAAGCGCTAGGTCTAACGCGTGCCACTTGTCTGTCGGATGATGGGAAGAGTTTCTTGCCGCACCCGCCTCTGCTTTTGAAAAGCTAAATTTCTAGTCTTCTCTGCCCTTGTCTCTTCTTTCTGAGATTGATTCTGAGTCGGCATAGCAACCAACGAAGATTCTGAAGATCGGATTGCTTCGTTACTTTGCCAAGAGGAGGTGCCCGGATCGAAAGAAAGACCGGGAGCATCAAGCGACGTTTCGCCCGCGACTACTATATATAATAATCTAACTAGAACACCGCATAGTGGGATAGGTCGATCAGAGATGCATGCATTGTGATTGGTCTCCGCGTCCTTGAACTCGCTCCTCAAGCACCAAGCTCCCGAGTAGTTCACTGCTTGCTCCTCCGAAGCACCTAATCCCCCTTACTATATATTGGCTATATTTTTGGGCCTTGCCTTGAAGAGCTATATTCTTTTCCCCTTTATTATAGTATGGCTATATTTTTGGGCCTAATATAAAAGTCAGTTTCCTGCGCAGCGACGTGCCAAACTGAACTTAAATATCTATTGTATTTATATACTTGTAAAAGAAAGTCAAGATAGGCAACGCCCTCTTGCCCTTGTTACGCAACACGCCAACAAAGAACCTTGGTTCTGTTGCGCCCTGTATTCCGAGGCGGAACTTATATTATATACAGGCGGAATTTAGATTGATTTGTAGGGCCATTTCCCGATCCGCCAAATATATAGTAAGGGCCGATAACGTACCTAGTTGAGTGGGATGGATGGTCAATCATTCTCAGTGTTTTTCGGCAGGACCTAGACAGGGAGGTTCGGAAAGGGAAGTAGCGCGTGCTAGCATGAAGGACAGAGCGAGAGCATCATAGTTGACATGGCCCTTACTATAATTTCTTTCTCTTTCTTTTAGCCATACTATAATAATTTCAAGAGCAACAGTCTAATATGGACTCTAACCATGAACTCTTTGGGTCGAGCTACAACTACAAAGTTAGAGATATTAGGTGGGTAGTGTTGGCCCAGGCAAGAGTTGCATGTGGTCGGTCGTCAGATGCCACGCCACCGGTTCATCATTCAGACAGATGCGCGATATGTGAGATAGAATGCAATGCCTGCCTTTATACAATCCATTTTTGCTTGAATATACTTGAGTGAGAGGCACCTTCGTTCGTACTAAATGGGCAAAGCTCCGGCTAAGAAAAGAGAGACGCCTATTGACTTGGAGTGAATGGGCAAAGCTCCGGCTAAGAAAAGAGAGGCTCTGCTAGGGAGGGTGGCATCCATCGTACTATTTCATCCGAGGTGGCAGGGAAGGAGAGATTGCGGGCAGGGAAAGAAAGGGATTCGACGATTGATTAATTGTTCGATCTCACTCGAGATGCGCCGCCTCTAGCCAGTAAAGATCTTCTTGTTGAGTGGCCATCCCTTACTTGCGAAGACATTTGCTTCCTGCCGTTAGGACCCCCCCGATCCGGATCCTTTAAGTGATAGGAGTGAGGGTTAAGGGGCGAGTGAAATGACGCGCTATGAATCACACTCCTCGCACTACGGGTAGGCTTCTCATGGTATGCCGAGCCTTTCAAAAACACACAACCTAAGATGCTTCCCAGGGCGATACTAACCACTAAGAACTTCAAATTCCAAATAGGCTCAATAGCTCTAGGATCTAGTTTGAGTATTCAATGAATGCCAGATCTACTAGCCTAACCTAACTTGTATCTTTTCTATACTAACGAAAGTTAAGGCTAAAACGCGCTAGAACGATCGTTGTGTGTGTCTGTTGACGTTCCCAGCTCTAGCTTCCTGTCCCGTGTCCAGTTGACTGCCTTATCCCATCATATTCTGACTTTATACCCTTCATGATCTGACGAAGCCGAAGACGCCTACCCGGCCCAGCCTATCTTCGCCTATCCGAAGACGCCAACCCGACACCCCCCCTATATAAAGTAAGAATTTTCGCCGAAGACGCCAGTTTTATATGTGCATTATTCCTAATAAAAGATATAATATAACGTAATTCGTAGGTTGGAGAATCTATAGTGGCTCTTGCATCTGACTTTGAGACCTCAACTGGCTTTCTTTTGTTGTTTGATGGGCGTATTGAATGTTAAAAGCATGACGCTATGGTTTTCCTCTCGTATCCAATAGCCAAAAAGAGGCAATACTTGCTTTCGTGCCTAACAGCTCATCTTGCTACTCCATGAGATCTGGTTCGAACTCAAGAATGGGGCGAGTCCCTTTGATTTGATGCTGCTGACCTCGATGCGGCTGTGCTGTTTGCTCTCCCTCTCAGCTGTCATGTCCCTTCCCGCTAGTGCTACTCTGCCTTCTTTCCCGGCATATCCGCTTTGTTGTCGCATATGCGCTGCTACTAGTTAGAATAAGCAACTAATAAGGTAGACTATCGCATATCCGCTTTCAGCTGGTGGTATACATGCGCATATCAGCTATAGCCTAATATAGTTAAATTGCGGAATAAAAGCTCTTAGTAAGAATCCCCTCTTTAGGAAAGGAATGGCACTAGACTCAGATAGAGCAAAGCAGACTTCGGTAAAACAATATGAGTGTTTGTTCTGCTTTCACTAAGGGGCAGACTGGCGGAATAAAGGCTTAGAGAATAAAAGAATAACACAACCCCCTTTATATGAGCTTCGACTCCGATATTCTCAACTATATTCTAGTTGGGCAATATCCCCTGCTGCTGCCGTTGAAGTGAAGGAAGAAGGGCTACTATTGAAAATGCTATAGAATTCGTTCTTGTCTCTTTCCCGCAAACTCTTAAGTTAGGGGGCCAGCCTTCCTGCTACTGCTCTTTCTACAGCTACGTTCTCTTACGTTCTCTCGCGTTTCCAGACCCTGTAATGGTTTCTGACGTGAGCCGCCTTGAAAGGGCGTTAAATCGCTTTCTTTTGGCCACCTGTTTCGAGCCAGTCTCACGCGAGGAAAACTACACCTGGTTGGCAGGGCTTTTCTAGTAAGGGCTGACCCCGAGATCTCCATTCTTCTTCGCACCAATTCTCCGCCTTTTCGATAGAGGAAGCTTTCTTGCAGTCGAGCCTTTCTTTTCTTTTTTGACTAGCGGAAGTTTGAAAGCTTGGTTGGGACAAGTAGAACAAGTAGAATTTGTTGAGTCAAATACGGATTTTAAGTCCAAAGGTGCAACTCGACTTCTTTCTCTTTTCTTTTTCAAAAAAAAAATTAGTAAAAACAGTGTTTCATTTTTAAAATGTGAATTCGATCCGAATCTGCTCAAAAAGAAAAGGAAGTTGACTTCACCTCCGGTGACCTGCTTCGCGGGATCGCCTTACGTATAAGGACCTGATCCACTCTAGGCTAAGCTTATTTGGGCGAAAGAAATATAGGGAAAGGAACTGAGTTGAGAGAGTTTTCAATCGAATTCGCATTTCTCGTTATCTAAGCTATTTCGAGTTGGATGATTTGAGTGTGCAATGCGTGGAGTCAACTAGTGGAAAACTGGCAACCTATGACCAAAAAGCTTCAAATTAGGCACAGTAGCTGCCAAAAAAAAATGAGTAAAAACGTAGAAGGTGAGATTATATATTCTATAGCCTATGCGCCTGCTTCTGATGAGATAGAAGTAGGATCCCGGTGCGTCTTCCTTCGGTCGGCCTGTCATCGAAGGATGTTAGCAAAATCAGAAGAACTAGAGGCTTGAAGGCTCGGGTTGGTCAAGCGAACTGATTCATTTAATTCTTCGCCTAGTCTTAGCACCCGCAAACAGAAAAGGAGCTGTGAGGATCCGAAGTAGGCTAACTACTAAGAGAGACCATTCCCTAGGGTAAGATCTTATTCTACTGGGATTGACTCGCGTAGCGCGTAGAAGGGTGTCTCATTCCTTTTGTCTTTTGGTAGATCTATTTCGTGGTCTTCCGCTTTCTTTCACAACTGCGTCCTCTCTTTCATCCCCGGGGCAAGGTTTGGTCACTTTTGACTTTCCTTTTGAGATAGTATTCAGTCTCATTTCTATCTCACTCTCGTTCTTTTGAATTCTTCTTGTGCCTTCTGAACCTTTCTTTGGGAGTTGGACGAGTGGATAGTAAGGGGGTGGGTGCCCCGATTCCACGAGCGAGAGAGAGATAGCTATTCCCAGGCGGGGCTGCTTCCCTATTCTAAGTCGTCTTAGCGATGGGCAGTACAAAGTGTTCAAGAGCAATAAGAGGGCAAAGGGTCCCAGCATGAGTGGGTAGGGCTCATCGGCGACTGCTTCAGCCAAGGTACCATCCATCCATCTGATCCGTCTTTACTTTGAATTTTGAAAGACTATGACTTTATCCTTCCTCTCCCTAAATAATTACTACAAAACTTGCGAGCACCCTCCAATACTTACCTAAACTATTATGTCGAGCTTCAAACCTCAACACTAATAGTGAACTAAATCTTAGTAAGATCGACCTCAGCGGAATAAGGAGTGGTGATACTGAATTCATAGAACGAAATGAATAGTCGACCTAGGAATTGCATGTCTGAACCATGCGCCTTAAATGTATCAGCGCTTGACTATAATCACACATGAAGATCTTTTATCGCGCGATTTGGATATATAAAATACGTTGCTTGGAGGCAGTATCATACGTCCACCCACCGACAGCTGAGGCTCTTCTTTCTGTTGACCGCAGAAAGTCTCCTTACGTAACTATCAAAACAGAACCACTAAGGAGAGTCAAATGCAAAGGAGATAAATAGCCCCAAAGGCGCGGTGTCACTTCTTCTAATAAGATCTTTTCCCTCTCTCTATACTCTATAGGGCGGCCGGAGACTCAAGATATAAGTAAATGTAATCCAGTTCAACACCCGAAGTGGGGGTTGTTCAGGCACCTGCGGCAGGTGGGTATTCAAGGTCTTCGCGCATTTGCCTCTCTTCAATTGGCACTACAGCCGTTGGCGTTGGAGAAGATTCATTCCTCCTTGCAGTGGAGGTTCCAAAACAAAATAAGGGCCGAAAGTCCTCTATTCTACTCGAGGTAGACCTAAAGTCAAGATCTGGAGGACTTTATTCAATTCCTGGATTTGCTGAAAGGGCAAAAGAAGCGCTATTTCACAATTTGACAGACCCCGTAGTGGTATCGCCCACAGAGGTTCCAAAACCGGCGTTTTTATATAGTGACGTTGAGCTTTACGAGGTTTTCTCAGGGAGAAGACCAGGGTCAGCCGCTACCGGAGGCGAAAGAGAAGAGACAATTGGATGAAATCCATGCCCGGGACACGCGAGATCCTAACCAGCGTCAGAATGAGCAGATCGACCAAGTAATCCTGGAATCCCTTTTGCTTTTGGAATCGAATCCTCAACCACAGAGGCTTCCTCTAGCCTAGTAGCCCCCGAATGAATGCTTTATAGAGATAGAGCCGGCATACCAAGGAGCAAAGCCGCCCTTTCGGCCCCTTCCTTCTTCTTCTCAGCCTTTAAGGGCTGGTGCCCGGGCTAAGCAAACAAAAAAAGGTGAGTGATTGCCACGGCTGAAGACTAAGTGGTACCCTAGTTTCCATCTACAGATGAAGGGGATAGATTCTCCAATACTGCTATGAAAGATGGAACCCGCATCTTTGAAGAACATGCAGGGGGGCTATACTGCCGCCTATTCCTCTATTCCTTTTATTCCTAATAATTAGTAAGACCCCGATGGACGCATTCCAGTCTTGTACTTTGGCTCCTCCGGATGATGCTTTGATCTCAGTAATAAAAAAAAAAACGAACGGGCCCTTTTCTTTTTAAGGCTCTGATGATCACCACGTGGATCTGTTTTCGTGGCTTCACACGCATCTATTTAGCTTTCTAGCTTGGCTCGCGAAGTCTAGCCTGCTATAATAAGCAAGTGAGGTAGTCGGTACGAGACTGATATAAATTAGTAGGTTGGGAATCCCCCGACCCTTTATTTTAGTCGCTCGCTAACTGACCACGAGTGATTAGACCTTGGATGACTTGAGCGGGGACTGAAAGGGGAGGTCCCGGGTACCTATAATAGGAGTGACTGTTCTCTGCCGCAATTTAATATATTGTGGGGGGCTTCGGTGTTGGTTGAGAGCGCTGCTTTCCTTTTCTTCTTCGTCGGCTGCATTGCATTCTCTCTTCTTTACTTTGATTCTTCGTCGGCATAGCTACTTTCTTTCCTTCCGCACCTCGCCAGTTCCGATCTCCTTCAAAGGCATGCCTGTCCCCTATAAGCATTGAATGAACCCAACCCGAGCTCTCTTATGAATTTGCTTCGTAGGTAGTGTTTGATGCCCCGGCAAAGAGACCTCATATTCACTGCTCTACGATAGCACCGGAACTCTAGTCTAGGGATTGCTTCAATTGCAGAGATCTAAGTTGCTTGACTCTGCCGCTCAACTCAATAGCTTCAATGAAGCCGCTCCACTAAAATAAGTGCGTCTCGTCCCTTTCTTTATTTAAAATGATTATGCCTCGCTCCTTGAACTACTGAGTCCCATGTCGAGTGCACTGAACTGCCGCTCCTCTTCTTTCGCTCGCTGCTCTCCAATCTGATGAAGGGCTCTCCTCTCTCTATCCAAGGTGGTCACCTATTCTTCGAGCTCCTTTTTCTTATGAAAGGAAAGGGTGTGGAAATGGCGGGGACAGGATTCGAACTGTAGCTCAGAACCATATTTCTTTTCTTAATTTGTACCGCAGAGTGGGCTTCGTCACCGATGATGCTTTCCGCTTCCCCGAGTCAGGCTTTTCTTAACCGACGTAGACCCGAACGACAAAGTTGAGCGCAGCGAAATCTTTGCAAATAAAAAACTACGCACTATGAATCGACTCCTCTCCTCTGATACCTTTGCTTTGCACTGCACCTGAATTCATCTACTTTGCCCGGCCCGGTCTGAACTGAATGAGCTGAGCCTCTAAACCACCATTGAGAGTCGTCTTACCTCTTTCGTACGCATTCTTTTCAAGCGAAATTTATATTTATTTTAGGGATCTTTTAGGTAAATTCGGATTAGTCGTAAATAGCCCCAAAGGCTATTTATATGCCTCTGCGTAGCAGAGGTACTTATCTTATATTATATACAGTTAGTCTACGCCTTTGGGGCTATTTATCTCCTTCACCAACAGAGCTATAATTTCTTTCTATTTATTTTAGGTAAATTCGGATTAGTCGTAAATAGCCCCAAAGGCTATTTCTTCTACTCAGCATAGCTGAGGTCTTTATATTATAGTAAGAGGGATTAGAACTTAATTATAGTAAGTAGGGCCTTTGGGGCTATTTATCTCCTTTCGTAAATAGCCCCTTTGGCTATTTATCTGCCCAATATTATAGTAAGGGGTGGCAGAGGTACTTATATTATATACAGGCGGATTAGTTTACGCCAAAGGGGCTATTTATCTCCTTAGTCGTAAATAGCCCCAAAGGCTATTTCTCTACTCTGCGTAGCAGAGGTACTTATATTATATACAGGCGGATTAGTTTACTTAGTCGTAAATAGCCCCAAAGGCTATTTATATGCATCTGCGTAGCAGAGGTACTTATCTTATATTATATACAGTTAGTCTACGCCAAAGGGGCTATTTATCTTCTTGGGGCTATTTATCTCCTTTCGTAAATAGCCCCTTTGGCTATTTATCTGCCCAATATATATACAGGGGTAGCAGAGGAACTTATATTATATACAGGCGGATTAGAACTTATATTATGAATGCAGGGCCTTTGGGGCTATTTATCTCCTTAGAGTAGGCATGATTTATTCTTTCTTGAACTAAAGGTAGGCTTCGCTTTCTTAGCGTTGCACGAGCCGGGGTTCATGGTGCTTCGCCATACTATAATAAATTCTCCTTCCACGGAGCCGGACCTAACCCAACTCGGGATTCGGATTCCACTAGCTACGTTGGTTGCTTCGATAGGTATTGCAAAGATTTCGCGCTTGCTTTAATGATTGCTTTGCCCGGGTTGCTTTGATTTCGCTAGGGATTGCAGAGATTGCGCTTACGCTTACGTAGCTGCTTTGATTTCGCTTCAAAGGATAAATTCAATTATATAAGAAAAAGACTGCGCAACTTTGAATCTGAGTCGGCTGCCCAACTTTGATTCAAAGCTTGCCCTGGCATGACTTTCACTCTTCGGGACCAGAGGGACCAGAGCCGCAGAGAACTTCCTTTGCCCAGAGCCCGACTTGAGAACTGGAATCTTTCCCGCGCCTAATATAATAATAAGTCGCTTTCATTCATTTCTTCTTTGTCTTTCATTTCAGGTTCGCTCAACTTAAACGAGGAGGTGGGCTCGCTCAACACTTGGACGAGCCAGTCGGGGGAGTCAGCTTCAGTACTCTCTGTCCGGAGACGGGGGAGGAGAATTTACTATATTTTTGGGGCATGCCACTCGAAGCATGAAATATATAGTAAGGGCCGACTTCCATTCCTACTCGCGGAGCACCTTGATCCCATCCTTCCTCGCATGCACTCTTTGATCTTCCCGCTTCCTATCCTATTGGGCTTAGCTTCGTTCGGGCTAGGAATAGAAATGATTAGCATCGTTCGGTCATGAAGGATCGGATTGAGTTCCGTCGGATACTTCGCTTCGGTGCTCGGTCTATAGCTTAGGGCACCTCGTCCACTGTTCACTGTCCCTAGACCGCTCGTCCACTGTTCACTGTGCCCATCGCTCGATCACTTCCGAAGATCCCGCATCATGAACTTGAACGCTTTCATCCGCCTCCGATGCGCATGACTCGCTGGCACAGAACGGAAGACTGTTGAACAAGAGACCGGAATTCACTCTAACCATTCACGACTTCAGGAGATAGAAGATTAGCAGCATTGTTAGTCGGCTTCTTCAATAATGAAGCAATGGGCTAAGAAAGATAATTCTCTCCCCCTAGCCCTTTAACTCGGTCGGGTACGCCATGTCCTGCAAGCTCTCCCACTTTCCTGCAGGCTGATCTTCGCACGGCCAGCGATCCGTGTCCGAGAGCGGAATTTCTATTTATTTTAGGCTCTCGGAGAGCCCCCTAAAAAAATATAAGTTAGGAATCGAAGATTCAATCGTTTGCCTTCTCGGGGTCAGGTACTGAGGCTTTAGCCCTTTCCATTATTTCGAACCGGTGTCGGCTCATCTCTTGTCGGATCTGCCCAGCGATTCAGGCAGTAGACTTCTCCGTGACCAACGGATCGAGAGCCCACTCAGCTTTCAACGATCATGATACTTGTCATTTCGGTACGATTTATCAAGTCAAATTGATCTTGTAGCTCGTGATGGGGCATTTAATTGCAAAGCCCTTAGCTAATAAAATGACAGGTGAAGAAAGAGCAGCGTAGGAAAAGAAAAGTACCGTCCAAGTGGTCCAACTGTCGAAAAAGAAGTAGCTCCGCACCTCTCCAGCAACGGGAGAGCTGATAAAATTCAACTTCATAGAAAGATCCACTGATTGATACGATACTTCAGAATGATCTTATAATGAAGTGTATTTGGCTGAAACGAGACTTAATAATGATATTCTAATGAAGCTTGGCTGAAGCTCAGAAATTCTTCCCGTATTCTTCCCAGTAGCTGTCGCTCGACCTGCTGGTGAAATATAGTAAATTACGCATTGTAATCTATATCCTTCCCGCCAAATATATATACAGGGGATAAAGAACCATTTAAGCTTGCAGCGGGCTGAAACGAGACTTAATAATTCTCTTCTAATAATACTGCAGATGTAAGTCGACGAATCGTGCGGACGGCGAAAACTTACTTTATATGGGCGGATAATACTACGCGGTTACTTATTTGATAAGATGCAGAGTCCATTCGAGGGATTTTTATCAAACATATATAAGAGCCGACAAGAGGCTCGGGCTGCTGGCGATGAAGGAATGGCATATGTCTACAATAATCTATTAAACACATTATATGGTAGACTTGGGATTAATCCTGAGAGTACTGCTATAGATGTTTGCGGGGAGGAAAAGTACGATAAAATGCTGCGGAAGGAGAGTTTCAAATCAGCAGAAATGCTGACAGAAGAGCAATATTTGGTTAGTTACACTACGAATAGTATTCTCAACGAAGAGTGGAACCCGCCAAGGTTCACCGCTGTACATTATGCTGCTGCAATTACAGCAGAAGCACTTATTTTCATAAATTTCTTTCTAGGCCCGACTGCTTTTATACAGATACTGATTCTATAGTATTAGGTACTCCTCTGCCAAACAAGTTTGTGTCTCCAACACAAATTGGAAAGTTCAAGCTTGAATACAATGTCAAAGAGGGAATTTTCCTGGCGCCAAAAATATATTTGCTGACGATGGAGGACGAAAACCATATAATGTGATGGCAGGTAATCGCACTCTTCTCAATCGATTTGTGTTTCACACTAAATCCCATTTCAAGAGTGCTGTCTCATTTTTATTTCTCTTGCATTATCTCTTGAATTTAAGTTGTACTTGTCGTGTTGTGCTTGAGCTGTTGTGCTTGTGCTCATTTCATTGCTTCCTCTGTATGGATTAGTATAATAATAAGACTTCTGTTCTTACTAAGTTAGTTGTTCGTTGTGATGAGTTTTAATGTGTGTTGCATATAGTTCATTAATTAATATGTACCTTATATTGTTTGATTCCCCTCATTGGGTTCTATCCATATCGTATGGTTCCATTGAGTGGCTCTCTATTAAAGAATAGTTTTCATTCATATGAATTGTATTCCTCATAGTCGCACTAATCTCAATCCCTAGCTATAAAGACCTAGGCAAAAGAATTGATTTTAAGCGAAAAAACACGGGTTTCTTACTTTTGAGTTCATTGGATCGCCCAAACTTATATATTATACGGAGGGAAAAGAGTTTTTATGCTAAAAACACGGGGTTTTCCACTTTTCTTATCAATTTCTTTTGAATCGCCTAAGTGAAATGGTTTTATGGTCAAATACACGGGAATAATGAACACCCCTGATCTAAATTCGTATTGATGCTAAAATCCAATTTGTCGTACTTCACTTCTGACTCCCCTGATCTATTTATCAATTTAATGTGAATATCCCGGGCATTACTAAAAACGATGTTCACACACGCTTACCTGAGGGTAATAGGTAACTATTACATGGGTACTAGACAGTATATTTTTAGAGCACAGTCAAGTTATGTTTATAGTAATATCACGTTATCCTTATTTATAGTATAGTGACGTAATCCATATATCCTTATAGTGTTAAGCCATGTTACTAATCCTTATGGACTTATTCTCATCTTATCTTTCATCGTACCGTGTGAATGTAGTTTTCATCGTATGTTGGTTGCTGATGTGCTTGTGCAGTTTTCCTTGATTCAATTAGTGATTAGTATGAATACATCTGTTCTTCATATGTATGTGTTCCTTGTAATTTGTTCCTATGTCTTTGTTAAGCATCTAGTTCATTAATGAATATGTCCCTTTATTAGTTTATCTTGAATTTCCTCCCAAGGTTTTGTTCAATCCCCATGGTCTGTAAGAGGACGAAATTGTCTAGGGTATAAAGTAGCTCTAGTGTAAAGGTTTGTAAATCCTAATAATGCTCTACTGCAAAGGATAGGTCAACCTATAAGGCTCTACTGCTAAGGAGAGGGGAAGCGCACGATAGAATGAATTAGAATACTAATGGAAGGGTCGCTAATTAGGGGAACCCCATTATTAATTAATTAGTTCCCATGGTAATAATAAAGGATATTAAATATCTCGAGCGGGTACGCAAGAGAGGTATTAGTCTAATATATAAGTATGGATGGACCCATAGGGAGTAGGAATTCAATAGTGATAGCGTCGATAGTGTATGAATCTAAGTATACGCTGGATAAGCTCATTCTTTATTCTAAGGATAGGGAATAGCTCATCGGGTACACGATAGTGTGATAAAGAGTCTTTCTGAGCTAGCTTACTCATATAATGTAAAAAGATGGGTTCTAATGATGCGTATGAAATGACTTTGTGATCTTTCTTAAGGAAGCTGATTCTACTCTATTTGTTAATTCAACCCTTAACTCTAGACTTAGCCTTTAGAGTTCACGCTACCGAATATTCATTTTGGTCTTGTACATTCTTAAATACCTAGATGTAATTATTTACCTAGTTTACTTGAGGCACAAGGGTTTCTTACTTGATTTTATACCTAGCTCTAAATGCCATAACTAGGCTAAAGCATTTTTTAGCTGTTTCTTACTTTATTATAATTTGATCTGACTCCCCTGAGTGAGAAAAGATTTTTATGCCTTAGGGTTTCTTAGTTTTCATATAAATTGAAATAGATGCCCCGAATGAATACTTAGTTTATGCATTATATACGGTGTTTCTCACATTTGAGTTAAAAGGTTCTGACAATAGTGAGGTAAAACCCATTTTACGCTATAATCCCCTAATATGGTAAGTTTCTTTCTTACTTTCGTGTAGAATGTATCGGACTCCCTTGAGCTAAATTAGTCGTACATATTCTTTTAGCTCTACCATATATATAAGCTAAGGATATGAATGTTAAGTGCTCGCAAGTTTTGTAGTAATTATTTCGGGATCGGGTCATAAGTTTTTTTATCTTTTTAATTTCTACTTTACTTTCAATGGTTCCGATGTATGGGATAAATATTATGAATGTCAAGAGTCAGACGCCCAAATGGTCCAGGGTTTATAAGAGCTCTTAAGTCAAGGATAGGAAATATTAATAAGGCTCAACTTAAATGAGAGGTCAACCCATAAGGCTCTACTGCAAAGGATATGTACAGATCATAAATTAAGTCTAATTGTAATAGCCATTAACTTATATATTCTCGTATATGATAAGCTCGAATTCGGTAATGAATGTATTTATTAGCGCACTACTATATATAAGCTCAAATCAAAGTGTTTTACGCGCTATACTCTCTCAGTAAAAGGGTTTTCAATAGCTCTAAAGTGATATACCCTATAGGAGATAGTACGTATTAAATGCTAGACTAAATAAGCTAAGGCTTCATATAATATAGTATATTAAAGCATACGCAAGGATATGCTATAAAGAAAGTGGATATAATAAGTTTAATAAGTCTATAAATGCTCCCTCTAATGTCTAGGGTCTTAAGTAGCTCCATTCCTATATATACGGTGTTAAATAAATAGCTCGACCCACTGGGCCGACCAAATGTGGGGCTCGACCATAATGGATATAGAGTACGTATTAAATAAATATAAGTCTAATTAATGCTCGGGATAGGAGCGAATGATAATGGAGAATCATAACCCATAAGAATAATGCGGGGCACCTAATTTCTAATTACTTAATTTCATAGGGATGAAAATTGCTCGACTACTCTTGAGAGGGCATAAGAGAAGTAGTATTTTTCATATCAATTCATGACTGTTGCTGAGCTCATGATCAGTTATTTTACGCGCTATACTCTCTTAGGATAGGATGGAAGGCGCTCGAGCGGCGATATATAGTTTATTTTTTGTTCAGCTCTTTCGCCAAGAGCCAGAGTTCAATATATCTTCATGGGGGGGACTTAGCTGAAAGGGATTGCTAGCTAAGTTGGATTTGTTCCCATTCACCACTCATTTCTTTCTTAAGCTGTATAGGTAGAGGTCAAGTAGTTATCTTATGAAATTAAAAACTACGAAATGCAAGGATAAGCTATCCTCCCTCATTTATGTAGGATATAAAATCCCCTCTTTGGTGTGGGGACTCTCAATTGTAGGGGAAGCTGATTAGTAATGTAATTTGTTACCAGGGCCAACAGGTCTCGCCATACATATAAGTTCTAAGGATAGGGTTCAATAGCTCTCAAATATTCCATGAGTAAATGGTCCACCATTGTATACTGTAGCTATAGTGAAATAAATATAATATATTCATTGAATTATATCTTTCCCTCGGACTTGAACTTTAAAACGAGCTATAATTTAGACTTTCCAATTTAGACTTTCCTGTAGTACAGGAAATTCCTCCCTTACTTCTGATCCTCCTCCACCTTACTGTTGGAGAACGAGGGATAGGACTGGATGGCTAAAAACAAGGGTTTCGATTAGTAATTACATAAGTGAGCTTCCTACATAATATAAATCTAATGCAAACTGATTCATTAAAATGATGTGCCGAGCGGATCAAAACAAAATAAAGTGGTGTTCAATTCAATTAATATATTCTGCTGCTCTACCCTCCCCTTTTCTGTCGAGCACTTCTTCCCTCTGCTTTATAAGTTTAGACAATACCTATTCTTTATGTACCTATAGTCAGTTTAGGCAGGTTTCCAACTTGACTTTATAAAAGACCTAGATCATTAGTGAGTTTAGGCTCAAGGTTTATTACTTTCTAAACTCGATCCAGTGGCAATAAACTCTTCCTTATAATATGATGCCCTCCTCTTTCCTAAGTTAAGTTAATAATATTATCATACTTGTAATTGACTAACATCTTGCTCAAGGGAGGAATGAAAGGTACAAGGTAACTTAGTCTCTAGCGGGTACGCTAGGGATTCTAAGTGCTCGAGCATATACGACTAATGGAATATATATAGTCAATTGCATTGGGGAATTAACTACTCTTTCTGAGTTCCTACTATGGAAAGGGATCGACCTAAAGGGAGAAAGGGGATATCCTACTACTAGTAAAGGAGGTATCTAGCGATAGGAAAGAGTAAATGATACCATGTTTGACCAGAGTCTAATGTAGCTCGAAAGAAAGTTGTGAGAGGGAGGGGTATACAATAAGCCTTAAAGGGATAGGGACAGATTCAATGTTTGAGTTTGCAACCTTAATAAAAAATGGACTAGAGAGCTTTGAAACCATTCATGAATAGTGCCCTCGTGAGCCCGAGGTCCTACGCAGCACTTTCTTCACCTCTTATGTGAGCGCACTTATTTTTCTTTATGGTATCGAATTTCATGATAGCTCGAATGGACTGCTAGCATTAATTTTCAATCCTGTTATAAACCCACTCCATAAAGAAATTGATAAATCCCTTCGGGCATGACCATAGGCAAATCGAGATCAATTTTAAATCAAGTGGGAAAGCGTTTTTAGCCTAAACTCAATAGGTTTGAGGTACATTAATTAATAAAGGTATTGTCTAAACTGACAAACCAAGTATATTATCCCTCCCTAGGTAAATTATATAATCTAGGAAGGTTCAGGTACGAGGAATGTTCTGGGACTCAAAGTGCTCGCAACTATACTGGTAATAATTTAGGGAGAGGGTATACCCGAAAAGGATAGAAAAAGACTATTAAAAAATAAAGGAGTATGGTACGTATCAAATTGCTCTAAAGTAATGGAGAGGGACTAAATTCATTCGATCGTAGTTTGAGTTTGCTACGTGAAATGAATAGATTCTATAATATAAGAAGAGTTTGCTACAAGAACTCGCCTCGGAAGGTTAGAATCTTAAAAAAAAAGTGAGGATCTTTCACTCTTATAAGTGAGGGTATATAAGAGCTCGACCAGAGGGGGAGGGGCAAGTGAGAACTTTTAATAATAACTTAAGAGTTAGCGTATCTGGGCAATTTAGACTCAAGAATGAATATAAGAGCCATACTGATAATAATTTGCTGAGGGAAGAAATTAGTATAATATATATTATAAAAGAGAATCCTAGGTTGCGAGGGTAGGTACGAGTGAGTTGATCAAATATTCTATGCGTGAGACTGATCACTTATATGACAATTAACCACCTCTGGCTTCCTCATTGGTGTGGGTTCACTCTCAAGGGTGAGGGAACCAACTTTCTAATTACATTAGTCAGAAGTTAGAGGGGAAGCCAAGGAGCAAGAGGAGCTGGAAGGAATCGAGCACATGTGAGAGGAGCGAATAATATTCATAGCTCGACTGACTTATGCATGTGATAGGAAAGAATCAAGACAATTGACGAGCAGATCTTTCTACGTTTTAAATATCTAAGACTCAGAAGTCAGCCATTCATTACTCTTGCTGAGGATATTCAATAGCTCAACTAAGGATAGGGACGAGACGCACTTCCTTTAATAAGATAAGTGCTCTATCGATAATCAGACTCAGATCATCAATTATGATGAGCCCTTATGAAGATTGAGATTTATTCTCTTTTTTTGTTTTTTAGTTCTATATAGAATCGATTCATTTACATCCCTTAGTTCTCACTCGTACCTTATAAACCTTATAAATTTAATTAAAGTTCTTGCTCTTCTTTTAAGTCTATGCTTAGCATTGGATTTTATTATTATAATTTCCCAGCCTAATAAACTTTCAATCAAGCTCTTGAACGAGTGAAAGAGATCAGTTTCTACGTGATGCCACTCTCATAATTCAAATGCTGGGTTAAAAAGAGCTCTAAAGTAAAGGAGAGAAAAGAAGTGCTCGACTGTAAAAGGATAGGTTAGTCAGTCCGATACCTCTATTTTTGTGTTGTTCTCTTCATTACCTAGATTAGAACCAATGAAAGCGAGACTCTGACCGCTGAGTCAAGTACGTCTTTTCTCATCCAGTCGACTAGGTTAGAGGTACAGCATCGAAGTAGGAAACCCCTCCATTGAGCCTAAACAAGAGTTTTCCCTAGGTTGCATCTAGGAAGGTCAAGTTCAGTACTAAACCGCTTGCACAAAAGAAATTAAGATTAGAAAGCCTCCCCAGGGATCAGGTCTTTTAGAAAGTGAAGTTCTAATCCGCATAAATAGAGTTTTTTGTCGAGTCAGAAGTTCAGTAGTCAAGCCTTCTTGGCTTCCAGTAGTTGACACTAGGTTTCAGGTAAAGAGTCAAGACTTGAATCTAGGTCTTGTCGAAACTGATAAAGCAAAGGGCATGCATAGGGATTTAGAGCTAGGGTTCTGGTCTTCTTTTAAGTACTTAAGCCATGTTTTCCCTAGGTAAATTAATTGAAGGCAAAAAAAAATTCATATTTGGGTAAAGAAATGAATATAGCTAGGTCTTTTATCAAGTTCAGTAGGAAACCTGAACCAACTGACTCTGGTACTGGATCTAGGTCTAGTAGAAACTTCCCGTTCGCTTATATAATGCTTTTCCCAGAGATAACTAAGTGCTAGACTGAAAGTATAGGGACGAAAAAAAAATGGCTATACTTTAAAGTATAGGGATTCTAATTCTAAGTTGCAGCTTCAGTAGCTCCTGAATAGAATCATTGGGGTAACCCAATTTAAAATTACATAAGTTACGAGGATCTAAAAGAGTTCTTATGAATAAGGAGAAGAAAGAGCAAAGCGACGTCGACGTGCGAGACTGTCAAGGATAGGGTATGTAATAGCTTAAGGGGCTAAAGTGCGAAGACCATAATACACCATTGTAGACCTGAGAGGGGCGAGTGATCAAATATTCTAAGCGGTAGGCGAGACACCCAATCTAATACGCGGGAGAGAGAGGATGTGATAATGACGCGCTCACATATTTTCAAGTGGGGTCTTGTAATATAAAGAAGTGAGAAAAGACTTCATTCCATGAGAGACAGTGTTGACTCATGTGATTTCCCGATGCCGCTTTGAATGCAAAGAGAGTATATTATAGTTTGTTCTTTCCTTGCTAGGCACCTGAAGTGAGCAGACGAGAATCTATGCCCTGGGGAGATCTGGCTTGGCCCGAACAACGTAAGAGGAATGATAGATTGAATTGTTTTGTTGCTCGACGACGGATAAGGATAGGAGCTCAATTGTGAGTTAGACGCGCGAGTCAATTCATATAAACTATGATTTGTTTGCGACGTGAAAAGAGTTATGCTTGAGGAAGGAATCATAAGACTTCTGAATTTGCCTGGCGCCACCCAAGGGAGCGGGTCTTTGGCATGGTGCACTCAATCTATTTAAATTCCTCCCAAATATATAGTAAGTAGATCTTTCTTTCGGTTCCCTCAATTCTTTTCTTTTTGGTCCCGAACGATAGAGGGGAATTATATTCGTAATCAGTGCCGAGAGTCAGTTGGGGGCTATTGATAATGACGCGCTCGCTTGGGAGAGAAGAGGGGAAAAGTAAGGAGTGATAACGACGCGTTCTAGTGCTTCCGTAAGAGGAATTTGATTATACTAGTCAGAGGTAGTATAAAGTATTATAGCTCGACAATAAGGGCCGACTAAAAAAGAGAGAAGCTCGGTTCAAAGAGAGAGAGGGCCACGAGAATTGGTAGGTCGTGAGGAGTGCGTAACGAGTGCCACAGAATAGCGGAATAGATTCTTATGGCAGAGAGGAACTCAGGAGTGATTGCCATTTTCTCTTTCTTTTCTCTTCGGTTTCGCCCCCTAAAATCAATCTAAATAAATTATAGTAAGGGCTATCGAACCTACTTGACTTTAGATTGCGCTACTTCTATTCTAGTTTAGTTGATCAAGCAAGAAGATTGACCTTTCGAGTAAAGGGAGTGGGTCGGGACGAGGTGCGGAGCGAAGAGCCATTTAGCGCAGGCTCCACAGAAAAGTCGACTAGACTAGGTCGAGTAGCGTACCTACTTTCTTTAAGACTTTAATAATGCCAGGCCGACCAGTAATGGAGAAGTTTCATGTTCTGGGCTCAATTGAAGGTCTTGGATCGGGAGTGAGGGACGGGCAGAGAAGGCAATTTATTATAGTATGGCCACGGCTGAGTCATCCGAATCCAGAGTTGGGTTAGGGGACCGAGTAGCCTCTGCCTCTACTATGCGTAGGTTCACACGAGATGCTTGCGTTGCGCCAAGCGAAACTCATCCCAGGGGCAAGCAAGATAGTCAATAGGAATCCTGGGAGGCTAGTCCTCACAACTGGTCATGGTTACCGGTCAGAAGAAAGCCTAGCAAGTCATGCCTGGACGGATGTCTTTTCATCCCACTACGCGGTGACGAGCCGAGCTAAACTCAACTCATCTAGCTGCTCCCAGAAGGTGCCTGGAATGAACCTTGCAAGAGAGGTAAGAGGAGCCGCGAATTCATTATTATATAAGAGCAAGAGCCGACCGCATCTTCTGAGTCTTTCCAACGAAGCTCTATGCGTCTTCTTCAATTCTTGTCGATCTTTCTTTTCAATAGTTCTTGAGAGACTTGAGACCAAGTGCAGCTCTCGTGAGATAATAATCATAATAGAGACCGAAGCCGTAGCTAGGGCGAGGGAGCGAAGTATGAAGTTCAGTAAGGTAGGGACCCGTTGAAGTAAGGTTGGGTTCCTCAGATAGGGGTTAGGGGTAAGATCAAATAAGGAGATCCGATCCCAAATAAGGAGGGTCCTACAGGAAAGTTGCGCACTCGTTAGCTCCCCAAGGCAGACGAAAGACTAGTTCTGCAGAGTGTTCGTCTGAAAACTGAGCCTCGCACCGCTCGTCTTTCCTCTCCAAAGCAATGGGAACTCTCTCTAGCCTCTATAAGCATGCCTCACTCTAGACCGGTTAGGAACTCCTATCAATGGCCTCAGGCCTAGCATCGGGAATCGCACGCCAGCTCCTTTCCTCTCTTTCTGTCACTCAGCTCATGCCTTGTCAGCCCGGGATCGGAGAAGAAAAGAAGGGCTCAAGTCATCCAAGGATAGTAGCGACCTGAAAGACGACTACTAAGTAATCGACCAGACCACTAAGTCATCTTATTTAAGAAAGGACTTCTTAGTCAAATGCATGCCACCAATGAGACTCTTCGGGGATCGACTACCACCTCTAGCAATGCATCGGATCGACCAGCCCACGAAGCTTCGATAAAGATCAGAAAGAAGACAAGGCATAGGACCTCGAGTCGGGAAGAGATAGGAGTCGCTCGTGAAGAGATGGCTTTTAAGTAGTCGCCTAGAACTACTGTGCTTTTAAGTAGTCGCCTAGCCTATATTAATCTCCAATAGGAGGTAGTCGCCTAGCCTATATTAATCTCCAATAGGATCATGCCTTTCCCAATTCCCTTCGAAAGAATAGATTAGTTCACTGAAGTGCTTTGAGAGGGACTAGTTCACTCCAGTGTAGAGTACTTGCCCATGATAGGGGTCATATCGAATTGATAATCATTCTAGCAACTCAGATCATGGGTTCGAAGAAGCATCCCACTACGCGGTCTAGATCGATGAGCGAAATAGCACAGCACGCCCCCTAAAATAAATATAAATTCCGAATTTAATGTTATGTTGGGCTGGAGCTCTCGGAAGATCAGGAAAGAATAGATCGAGCGAGAGAAGTAGCGCACGGCAGATAGAATCCCAGCCAGCCCATCCGAAGGTTAAGACCATGCTCGGTGAGGATGGGATCAGTAACAAAGGCACCAAACTTTCCTGGCTACAGTAGTAGAGACCAGAGCTCCGTCCCTGGCTGCGAGAGAAGGACCGGCCAAGCAATGGAAGACAGCGAGGGGAGGGCAGCTGAGTCGGTTTAGAAGCGGGGTTCGGTGATAAAGAGGTCCTATTCAGAGAGTCCCTGGGCAGAGGCTAGTCTAGGAAGTGATCCACAGAGGGTAGTGGTAGTCTAGGAAGGTGCCTGAGATTACAGAGGGGAAGAGATCTTGACACACCTAGAGAGCTACTTATTCTTAGGATGGGCACGGGTACTATCTAACTTAGAAGAGCGAGAGTCCAGTAATTGACTACTTCCATATATGGTTTGATGTTCTTGCTTAGAGCCAACTGGGCCCATGTGAGTGAGACCCGGACATCTCTTAGTAGCCCTCTCCCCGCGAAGGGGAGCAACCCGGCCCAGGCCTACCTTTGAAAAGAAATAGAGTAGCAGCGCTGAACCAAAGGCATGTCAAAAGAATTATTCGGAGGTCAGAGCTTCGCAGCTGGCTCGGGTCCCATAGATTCAGGATACTTTCTGAGTTCTAGATTAAGCTAACTCACACTTAACGGCGGGGAAAGAGATTGCAGAGAAGAATAACCTCCCTTTACGTTCAGGACTTGGGAGATCTTTAAAAGTCAGTTGGTGCCCCGCTGCTCTTATATGTTGAATATAGCTGGAGTCAGGTAGGCTGAATATTAGAATGGAGAAAGAAAGAGGCCATCCCCACCCGAACCAGAACTAGAAGAGAAAGCAAGTGGAAAGCGTAAATAACTTATTGAGTGAGTAAATAACTTATTGAATATAAGGAATCCTTAGGCCCTCCGGAGCAGCGCAGCTTTTTTCAAGTCCCAGAGTCTGCTCACTCTCTTCTCTTAGTCGGGACTCTGATTCTCTGTTGAGGTCGAGAATTTATTATAGTATGGCAATTTCCTATCCTAGGCTCTTCAAGAGGTGTAATCAGTCAATCGGAGTCGGTTTCTTTTCATTCAGATTGCAAAGATCGCGCTGCGCTTGACTTCGCCGGTCGGTGCTACGCCTGCCATAGCGAGATGCTGGGACCGGGTTGGTAAGCTGATTCTATTCTTAGGTCGGTAAGCTGATTCTATTCTTATGAGATTCTCTTGTTCGGTTCAGTCTTTTGTTCTAATATAAGAGTTCAGTCGAATCACCATCTAATCTCAGGGCTTTGTAGAAGGCAGAGTGCCAGGCAGCTCTAACGGAATGGCCTACCCTACCGCAGAAGTCAAGCGAGTCGACCTTAGAGTGAGTGGAACCTTTAGTGGGAACTAGCGAACGTGAGCCCACCTCAGATGGACTGGGCCCGGTCAGCGGAGGCGTGCGGAATGATAAATGTTATCCGACATCTATTATCAAGTAGTGAGTGGCTATGAATATTTCATAGAACATAAAGATCTGAGTTCGTCTCCGTTCCTGGACTCTCGTTCAGTAGTTCACTAGCACTCATTCCTCTCAGTCTTCTCTCGCCCAGCCCACGTCTCGGATCTACTCATCAAACATTGCTTGACCCAAATATATATACAGGGCCGCCACTATAAATAAATACCCGTAAAATAGGAAGTCAAATAGGAAAGGAAAGAGAGAGTAAGATAAGATTCCAAAAGAAAAGAAAGAAAAGTAGTCTTCCCAGTTCTCTGCTTCTCTGGAACAAACCAAACCAAGGATAGTCTAATCAGCCGCAGTCGGTGCCATACTATAATAAATAGCTAAGGAAAGTTCTCGGCTTGACCATAGGGAGGCTCTGCCCCAGCTCCTAGAGAACCGACCTTTTAAGTAAGCATCATTTAAGTAAGCTCCAGATATAGTTGGGGAGTAGGTTTCTCGGTTCATTTCTTCTCGACTAAGAAGAACGGTGACTCATCGGTTCAATCAGAAATGGCTCGGGTAGAGTCAGGTGCGCTAGTAGCGAGTGAGACTGAAACTGAACCCGGTGCTAAGAGTCTGAGGGCATAGGAGGAGGAAGCGTATCCAAGGCGGGTCGCGTTAGCTACAGTGCAGTCGCCGTCAAAGGGAAAGAGTCCCCGAGCCAGACTCAGAATCAAAGGAGCGAATGACAGTGAGAGGAGCGGGAGCTACAGTAGAAGTAGGGTTGGCATTACATTAATAGTGAAGTAGGGACGGCATATCGCATATCATATCATATGAGGTCGTAGGGGTGAAGCCAATAACCCAACTTCAGCCAAGAGAATCCGAGTTGCGCCAATTCATAAGAGAGCTCGGGTCAAGTAAGTAATAGAACAAGTCTGCAATCTGGCTCTCTGTCCGGCCCAGCAAAGCGAATTTAATTCAGGCTTTCTTTTTATTTAAGAGAAGAGATCAAAGAGAGTTCGGTCGGAGGCGGGGCACCCGGCACTACCGGCACTACAGATAGGAGATCCCACTTTGCTTTGGGCAAGTGAACGATCGCGCACATGGCACCTAGCACCGTTCATAGACTTGAGTCGGGTCGGCGTAGTTCAAATGGGATTCGTAGGTTGGGCTACCATAGCATAGGTAGGGGAAAGACTAGTGGAGCAGAGGACAAGGCGGAGGACAAGACAGTAATCGCCCACGAAGGGCAGGTTTTCTCTTAAATAAAAAGAAAGTAAGAGCAGCACGGGGAGATAAGCAGCTATGCCGGAGAAAGCTCACCCGTAGAGTGAATGGGAAGATCAGTATACGTTTTGAATGTACTTATATTTTTGGGCACGACGTAGTTATTTATGCAATGCCATTCAAATATTCGACCTGTTGCTGAGTATAGTACGAAGCTCAGGAATGCGACGCAAAGACCACTAGGGAGGGCAAACTTGTGCCGATATGACTTTGCCGATTCATTCTTATAATTATATTATAGGAGAGCCTAATATAGTTCGGTTTGCAAAGAAGTCGCTTCTGTTGCCGACTTTGCAATCCGCTGCTTTACCTTTTCTTTCTTTGCAATCAAGACGAAGGCTGGGGTTCTAATGAGACTAGAGGGGTTCGGAGCGCGCAGAAGAAAAGAATGAGGTGCGGCGAGTTCAAGCGAAGTGAGGAGCCCGGGGCATAGTTCGGGTGAGTGAGGCTACGTTCCTGGGCTTAGTCAAAGGTGCGAAGCGGGGAGGCTCAGGTTCCATTCTTTACAAGGCAGGGAGTGGAGATTAGATGATCTGAGTTCTCCGTTCTTATTAGAATAGAATTAGATGAGAAAGGGGAGGAGGAGGCTCAGTTAGAGGAGCGAGAGCAGTGACGCCTTAGCTACTTATTTAGTCCGGCATAGCTGCACTTGGAGTGATGCTGGGAGATTCAGTGAAAAAATCAATCTTTCTTATCCTGTCTTTGTAGTCTTCATGAAAGATAGGAGCTAGGCGATTCCCTTCTCTGACGAGGTTGAGTTCTTGAGGTGCGAACGAGAATGACTATTAAGTAGACTAAGAAGCGCAGGGACAGAATGGGCTAATCCAAAGACTTCCCCCATCGTTATGTCGGCTCTCTCTTACTATAGCAAGATAGCAAGAACTAAGCCGGGAACCAAAAAGAGAGGTAGGGGAGCCCTGGTAAGCTATCGGGAGAAGAGCCATAGGATAGTGCTACCAATAAGAAAGTGAGGAAATTGAGATATTTATTTAATAGGGACGCGGAAAAGTTCAATAGTGAAAAAAGAGCTCTTCTTAACTGAAGTAAGTAAAGCAAGAGCAGTGAAAAAAAAAAGAAAGCAAAATACACTAACATATTTACGCGTCGTTGTCACTCGCACCTATCATTTCGTGATCTTTCTTCCTATCATTGCGTGAAAGAACGTAGGCACGGGTTCGATTCCTGGGCTGACTCGGCTTTTGCCCATGAGCGGTACGGAGGTGGACTAATCCAAGTAGCAGAGCAGAGGCACAGGCTCGTGTGGGAATGCATCGGGAGTGATTCTACCAAGCCCTGCAAAGCTTTGTCTTTTCATTTTCTTTTGTTCTGGTCGGCGGAGAAGACAACTCTCAGTCATGCGCCTACGAAGCTGATTGGCACTATATAGTTTATAGTGAAAGCTACCAGAACAGAAGAAAAGAGTTAAAGCTAGCTACCAGTTAAAGAAGAGGGTTAGGTATGCCTGATTCGCATTACTCTCACTGCTCTGCCCGGGGATTACTTTAAGCGGTGGGCCGTTCCTCACGAGCTAGGTGGGCTCTAACATTCCATATGAAAGTCGGCTTTCCGCTTCCGCATCTTCGCTTCTCTGAACTGAACGGGTTCTCTCTCCCGATAGCTATTCTTCGCACCTGCCCTGCTCTTTCGGTCTTCACTTCCCTGGCCTGAGAAAGACATGCAGAAAGACATGAACTCGGAAGTCGCCTAAAATAAATATAAATTCCGCTCAAAAGCAGGGCTCTCTTGGGCAAGAATCTCTGACCATGTCTGGTCGAAGTCCGGTCGAGGTAGATCAGTGAGTGTGTCTGCCGTGGCTGGTCTTTCTTCACCTGGACTAGTTAGAGCTTCTCTTCCCTTCCTATCTTCAGTCCTTCTATAGGGCCATAGCTTTAGTGAGCACGACTCCTATAGGGCCTGTCTAGTAGGCCTTCCAGTACGTGAGCACTACAAAAAAGCCGTTACAGCCCTTCTCAACCAGCAAGCAGTTTAAGCAGTAGGTAAGGCTGCTCCTGGCGTCCACGTCCTCCACCTCCACAATCTCTGTCCTTGCTGTCCTTCCGAGATCTCCTAAACATAGACTGAAGCCTCCACCCTGAAAGGATTCCCAAGAGACGCGACCAGATCCGCTTCATAGTTCTGCTTATGGCTCTTTGTAAGTGCCTCCCGACATTCTAACTGATCAGACTCCGCATCACTTTCTTGTCCCTTCTTACTAGCCCAGTCCCTTCTCTACTACTCAAGCTATCTACCCTTCTCATTAAATAAACAATCTCCACTACTAGAGGCATGCTTCGGATCAAGTACAAGAGGCATGCTTCGGATCAAGCTATCAGACCCGACATGCACATGCAATCCTTTGATTCCTTCTCACCTGTCCTTCAATCTTTTGACCCGACATGCAAGAAAAGAAGACCACCCGACATGCAAGAAAAGAAGACCCGAGAGCAAGCTGATCATCTGCCTGAAACCAGCTTAAGGGGGGCTTCCTTCGCTATCAACATCCATCCATTACTGACTAGAACTCGAGGAGGTTCTCACACATGGTGCCCCACTAGGAGGCTCAACATCTATGCAATCACTGCTGAGTAGAGGAGGCGATCTCAACATCTCTATCCAATACCTCTTCCTTCGCTAGCTCTTCGGATCATCCCATCCCTTCAATCCAAGAGAATCAGTTTGAGCAAGATCACTATCACTGACTCGAGGAGGTAATCCAGATCTTATTCCCACTACGAGTAGAAAACAAGGCTTTGATGGATCAGAGTCTCGGAGAGGTCCGTATTGACACTAAATTCAAGAACTACAACATTTCGATAATCAAATTAAAAGATAGCGGTTCACGAACTCTTCGAATCCATTTCGACTAAACTTTCATTTTAAAATAGGGCCGACCCTCACTCTTCTTGAACTTTGACTGCTTCCACTGGGACGACTTCCTCACTTCTATATTATATAGCTGAACTCTCTGCGACAGCTCAATCTTTGCAAAACTCATCGAAATGAAAAGACACCGAACTCGGCTCGGCTGACCTTCTCCGAAATATATAGTAAGGGCAGTTGCTTGACCGCCATACTATAATAAATTCCCGACCTCAACGCATTGAGTGCTCCCCGACCGTAACTCGGAGCTAGCCTTCTAGAATTGGCATTGGCATTCCGAAGATCTCCTCTGACGAAGCCGAACCGAAACACCCAACAAAGAGAAGAAGAACGGAGACGACCCGAACTCGAATGAATCTACTTAGCGAAGCCCCAATAATGGTCAACTGAGCCTCGTCACTGACAGAGCCCGTCTCTTTCAGAGCCTCGCACCTAATTGAGTGTTCTTGCCCTCGCCGCTCCTTTCTTTCAGTCGCCCCTTCGTCTCTTCCTTCTTCGGAGCTTGGGACTAATGGAAGGTTCCATTGGACAGGCCTCTCCCCGTCCATCGCACGAAGCCTAGGAATTCTTAGGTAGGAATATTCGGAAAGAAAGGACCACACTTATACCATTGGTCGCATCGTCGAACTCAGCATGCTTCCGCTCTCTCTTGTCTAGCTATGACTCACCACCTCTCCTATAATATACGGCATAGCTGCTTATCCGTGCAGAGATCTATGGCGCACCGACCTCAGCCTCTCCCATCCCGATGCCTTCTCTATCTCTACCCTGGCACCTCCACCAATCAATCCATGCTATTGACCGATCGATGACCGAATGCAACAGAGACAACGTGCCCTCAAACCGAGGTAGACTAGCGCAGTAGGAATGGCCAAAAACAAACTATGTAAAGCTGCCCCTCTTTGCCATGCTAGGCAGAAGCGCTTTCATGACAGGCAGTCGACCGCTTCACTATCTAGAATTTAACTGCTAAAGTGGTGCGCTCTCGGAATGAATCTACAAAGCCCTTCTGGGGGGTGCTTCGACTGAGCTTGGCTGGGCCTACGATAAGGAGTCGAGCCAGACCCGGAGCTACGTAAAAGAACCAACCGGAGCTTAGCAAGGATCGATCGAAGAACTAACCGCGTACTCGACCGAGCGTGCTTTGGCTTCTCTGCCTGAGCATTCGCATGAATGAGCGCGATCTCTGCAATCCATCAACTGACTGGTCTCGCACCGAAGAAAGGCAGTTTCAGGATTCGAACCTCCTTATTATAGTATGGCTTCAGGTCATGAGCCTGATGAGTTTACCCATTACTCTACCCTGCTTCTGAGCTCTGAGCCATTCTTTCTCTCTGTCCTTCTTCTACCATCAATAGAAGAGTCCTTATATTGCTAAAAAGAGTCCTTATATTGCTAAAAAGAGATAGAGGGCCTTCTGAGTGCTAAAAAGAGATAGAGGGCCTTCTGAGTGCTAAAAAGAGATAGAGGGCGAGCCTCTTTCTTCGCCTTCTTGGTCCAGGCATGACTAGCGGTGATGGGAACGCAGACTCTGCTCCGCTCCACTCCTAGGTTCTGTGATCTCGATCTGCCGTTCTGAGCCCGTCCTCACCGAGTCCGGTCTTTCCTCTGCTCTTTGATTCTTCTACCCGAGGTATCCCGAGTAGTGAACTTGCTTTGAACGAAGACTTGCGAGATGCGAGAGTTTTGCTTGCAAAGATTTCGGAGTTTGCAAAGATCGCGCTGTGAGGGACTGCAAAGATAGCACAAAGTTTGACTTTGCCGTTCCTCTGCCTGGTCATAGGCCTTGAACGAGCTACGAAGACCCGTCCTGCCTCCCCCGTCCAGTCTAGCTCGGCCTCTCATGCACTTGCCTCGATAAGGCTCTCTGCCTGTCAAAGCTTCGCAGTTGAGCATTCGCCTCCCTTCGGTCAAGCCTACCTTACCTGCCTGATCTAAGAAAGACGTGCCCCTAACCCCGCCTGGCCCATCGCACCCGCGCTACATTATAGTTCTGATCCCATCCTATTAGAGTCTGGTCTTTCCTCTTTAAGCCTTGGAATATTCTCTGCGCCTCTTCACCGATTCGGCAGAGCCAGTTAACTAAACTGACTGCGCTTTCCTTGTCTTCTTTCAGCGTCGCTACCTTCTCTTTGCTTCGTGGGCTGGGCAGGGCTCGCTCATTGCTTTCTGGTCGCTTCCCTTCCTACCGATGCGGATTCAAACTGAGCTCCTAAACCTACTTCGGCAGAGCTGGTCGCCTAGAGCCTCGCTTAGGATAGGGAAGGCACCCTCTAGCTCCGTATGGTCTAAACCCCCACCCTCTTCAACAAAAGTGCATGAAAATTACAATTTCCCATTCATTTGTGTTCAAAACTGCCACTTTCGTGCCCAAGCAGAAGTGTGTTAATTTGACAATTTCACGCATAGCTGCGCATCTCTCAACCTTCTTTATAAAGAACATCTCCGACATCTACTAAACTAAAGCATTGCATTCTCACTCTTGGTAGGCATGAAAAGAAGAGTCTGCTTCGGAATTTATATTTATTTAAGGGCATTCCATTCCACTCTTGAGTTCGGCGATCTCCGAAGATCAGAGAAGTGGCTCCGGGTCTCGGAAGGGATTGCAAAGATTTTGCTGTCGCTCAACGAAGCCCTTCCGGAAGTCTCTCACCGATCCGATCTTCCTCCCACTGAGCTAGGTCGCTGGTCGGCTCGGCTTCTCATTCCGGTCCTGAACCCTTCCCTTGACCACGGCGAGCTACACTTCGCATCTTCGTGCCCCTAACCCCATCACTCTGGATTCGGATGACTCAGCCCTTTCTTCGCTCGCTAACTGAGCTTCCGCAGGGTGGGGAGGATTAGCCGTGGGATTAGCCTTTGCCAAATGAACGAAGAACTCGACGGAGCCATTCCCATTCCTCTCGCGTTGTGATTGCCCTCCGCTGGCACTGACTGATTTAACTAGACTAGTTATAGGATTGCAGAGATCGCGCATAGCTCAACGAAGCCCCTTCTTTCTCTGATCAGTTGAAGCAGTCGATCTCTGCAACTTAAATTAGAGTAAGGTGAAGCAGTCTTTGTTATATTTCTTTTCTTTGATATTTCGAGTTACGGTTGTCAACTAATCCTCTGGTAGGGCTAAGCGAGAGAACAGAAAAAGGTTAGACGACGAAAACGCTCGTCAAGCTCAGCTCGCTAGTACACTGCATGCTTGTTCGCTTTGCTCGCTTCGTTCCCCCAGCAGTGGTCGCCTTGCCTTTGTTCGCGTGCCAATCAATCAATGGTGCTTACTTTTCTTTTTAAGATCAAGTGATTGAAGATCCTTCCGTGCCTATGCCTGCCATTGAGTCTACTCCTACTCCGTTCTTTAGCCTCGCCCAAAAATATAGTCAATTATGCAAAGATTTCGTTCTTGGTTGCGGAGATTACGCGTAGCTTACGTAGCTGCTGCAGAGATCGTTGCTTGACTCTGCTGCCGTTCCTCTATAGGGAGCATTCGGATCTCGCATAGCACCTTCCGTTCAGGTCTCGCTCCCTAACCGGTCTTGCAGTCACGGGTCTGGTCCGCGCTTTCGTTCAGGTCTCGCTCCTTTTCTTCAAAGACTACTACTGGAACTTATGGTAGAGAAGAGATAGCTGGAATCGAACCCGAGTCTTGAGTGCGCTCTGCGGGTCCGCCTTGCCGTGCCTTCCTCTGCCGCACCGCTACGTGGGTGACTTGCCCTTGCCTGCCGGCTTTCTTTCTCACTTCAGGAATGGTCAAAATGGGATTCGAACCTTTGATATGAAAGATGATTGCGCTAGCTAAATCCCCATCTATCTTTCCGATCACTCGCTGTTGTGTATGTGGCATCTTCTCTTTACCCCTCTTTTCCCCGACGAACCGGACCGACGGAGCTTTCCTCATTCGACCTGAGATTAGATGGTGAAGTCTGTTTGTTCGGTTTCGGGAAAGAAGACGAAACGAAGAGGGAGGCAGCTACCTTGGAGGAAGTAGATTCATAAGAGAATCGAAAGCATTCCTTTGCCACGCCATTAAAGCCGAATGACTTTATTGCTAGTAGTTGCACGAGTTCACTGACGCATGTAGCTTCGCAAGAGATGGTAGGGCCCGGGCAGCCCTTTAGACGCGCTGTGATTGCAAAGATTTCGCGCTTGCGCGCTCAACTGTTGCGGACCCGTTCGTCCCTTGACTTATGATAATTAGTAGGGCCCTGGCTTCGGTGCATGTTCGTCACGATCTTTAGTGAGACCTGTTTAGCCTACGCTCCGGCAATGGTTGATTCAGTTCCGGTTGTGAGTCTCTCAAATGAGATGGGAGTAGCTGTCCCACGTGGGAATGGCGATCTACCATTGGGGATATTATGAGTGATGATTCTTGCTCTTGCTTAGGCTGGGAAGAGCTCATCTTGTGGAAAGGGAAGATTTGGGGGCTGGTCTGGTCATTCACTTCTTTGCTTCAACAACATAATTTGACTCGGAACCATAGGAATTAGAAGAAAGATACTTCCGCTCGAGAAGGGTTACCATTCATCCTTCTCTGCTCCCCAGGTAAAGTCTCGAGCTCGATCCAGCGTGTACGTAGGAGTTTCTTAAAAACCTCTCAGTTGCGCCTGGTCCATTAGTCTTATTGGGCTAGCACCCACCGGTAGAAGAGTGAGAAGTCGGCCCAGGTTGAATGAAGCATTAGCTAGAGGGATCGCCAACTCTCTAACCAAACCTTCTTCGATTTCTAGTTCTATATTTAGAGCTTCTCTTCTTAAGATATGGATGCTTGACCTTAGACAGCTGCTCCCTCGGTTAGAGCTTCTAACAAGATAAGGGGCCTCCTCCCCTAGAGCCAAGTAATTGGATGGCTCGAGTCACCACACCCTATTTACCTATGCCCCTACCAGTCAATCGAAGAATCCAATCCATGCACCGCTCCGTGGGCCAGTCTAGTTCGCATTCCAAACATTGATTCAAGTACCATTGCTTGACTAGTGCCGCCCTTATAGTCTCATTCCATATTTGAGAACTTCTTATGCATAGGTCTCTCACTACTGGTAGCAGCCAACCGAAGCCAACTCCACTTACTATATCACTGGTTCGGAGTCTATCTCGCATTGAAAATCTTCCCTTCCCTACCTATGACTGATTCTATAGACAGAATTTAAAGTTATAGTATGGCAGGATTTTCTTTGAGACTATATGTAATGTATGCGCATTGAGCTTTTTCAAAACATGAATATTAACTAGATAGGCAAGAAAGAAAGCACTCTGAGTTCAGCACTTACTATAATAGAAGGCGGGTCTCTGGATTCAAATCCTACATCTCGTGACTCACTTTATTTGATGTCGAATAACTCTTTTGATCGCATTCAAATAGTACATCTTGCAATGCACTTCGTTAGCTAATCTGACCATGCATTCAAATAGTAGATAACTACTTGTTACAAACTCTATTATCATAGAATTGAAGACTTGGTCTATTCAATAGAGACTTGGTCTATTAACGACTGGCGAGATTCCTGGCGATGTCTGCGCGGATTATTCCTCCTTTCATACCTCTATGGTCAATTATAGTCAAATGTTCTTATTCCATGATAGAGTTTCCAATCAATTAGCCCCTCGTATTATATGGACTCGATATTCTAATGTACGAGTCGACTCCTCACTGGAGCTGCTGTCATATATAGTAGGTAAAGTCTATAGACCTTAATCCGTGCAAGGCTCGCAAGGATCGCTCTCTGTCTACCTTCTCTCCTTCACTTTGCTTTCGTTCGCCCGCAACCCACCCTTTCCCAATGGGGGCCTTGACCCGATCGACTTTCCACTGAGGTCGCCCGGACAATCCTACATTAAGGCCTGGCCCCGCCGGTACCACCACAAAAGGGGCGAAGGGATTGAAGACCGCACTCGGATCACTGGTAAAGAAGAATGGCGATAATGATCAATCAAAGTACAGAAGAATCCTGGACGGGCGCACTATGCGATGCAGGAGGACTGAGGAGCGAACAATGCTTGAGTAGACGAAGACTATGCAGTAGGAGCGTCAAGTAGGGGGTGATATAGACTTGGCCATAAAGAAGTGATGGATGGGAACTCAAGAAGAAAGAAGAGAAAGCCCCTCTGAGCGAGAGAGGCGGGACTTTGTCATTTTTCCGGCGTCCCTCATTCTTCCAGTGGGTCGGTCTCATACGGTGGGATGGAGCATCAGGGCTGTCTCACGGATTGCTCAGATGATTGGCTCGCGGCCCTCCCGGTCCCGATTACTTCTTTGTGGCGGGTTTCAATCCATACATTGTGACTATCGTCAATATGAACACCTTTCTGACTCTGTAGTAGACAAGTCGTTGCCCTTTTCCTTTTCTTCGAAAGATCGGCAAATAGCCTTCCAATCAGATCAGACTCAGTCTTTAGCTCGCTCCTTGTGCTTGAGAATGTGCCTATTCTTCTCTATCTCGAGCGTCTATCTTTGACAAAGTGTTCGAGTGGGAAGCGGCTTTCCCGTATCTGTGAAATCAGAATCATCCCTTGAGATAATGGTATGCATATCCGTGCGCAAGCTGCAGCAGAGCCCCTCGGCGCTTTCCACTCTTCGTCGCTGGTGAGATAATTCACCGCTTCCCTGCCGACCGAAAACTATCCAGATCTCCGAGATCGTACTCTGATCCCGATTATTCCGTTGAGCCAGTTCCAGATAATGTGGAAGAGAGATGCCAAAGCTTCATTACCTTGACTCAGAGCCTCAACTCGGTGGTGGTAGAAGTGGGTGATCAAGGACTATCAAAAGCGAGCCTTCGTACCCCCCCACTAATTTGCCGGTTGGGCAGAGTGTCATCTCAATCTCTATATGGGAAGATAGGGCGGGATATTGGAGTCGGACAGACGACCCTCGGCCAAACCAAACCCTCCAAGTCATTCTTCCACTGTGTAAGACGACCTGGCTAAGGAGAGCTCTTCATTACATGCGGAAAGAAGGAATGAACCAGAGGTTTTCCCCGTATTGAATCGTGCCATGCTCGCCTGATGAATCTCTCTTTCGGGTGCTTATCGTCATCAACGAAAGATCTTGATTGCCAACCTCCTGGAGCAGATTGTCGAATAACTCATTATGTAGTTGTAGTCACATGACAATGTTCGATAGCGCTTCAGGACAGAATTTGCCTAAGATGCTAGAGCGATAGGAACGTCTGTAAATAGTCGTATCTCGTGAAGCTCCTCTTCATGGTTTGATCGCTGTCTAAGGTTGCTTCAGTGGTTTGGCCAGGACACTCAGGCTTCTAACGTGGATCAATCTAGAAAGTCTAGTGGTCAGACGCCCATGTCTTCATGAAGAAATTGAGTGTAAATGGTTTCACGAACGTATGGAAGAATGATTAATGTCAGTCACCATCCTCGACGCCCCTCTCTTTGGTGTACGACTCTTTCTACGCTGCATAGGTTGATCGCTCCGACTCATCAAATGCATCGTCATCGATGCCCGGACCCTCTGCCACATCCCTGAAATCGATCTCCTTTCTTCCACCAACATAACACATGGTCAAACCCCCAAGCGTACTTCTCTAACAAATGGGCTGACCGATGCATGAAAAGGGGCCGCCTCGACCATGATGACGAGGAAAAGAGAATATCTTGCGGACATAAGTAGTTACCTTTCAAAAAGAGAATCCAATCCTCTCATCCGCAGCGCCAGCTGAGACCTATGTAATGAACCACAACGAAGCCCATCCACCCCCCCTGATGCCAGTCCCTGCAATAATCAGTCTACTCTTTGACCAGAACACTTTCATTCCTTGATTCACCCTTCAACCATGATTCTTCTAGGCGGGTCACTCCCTTAGACCAAGAATAGATGGTTGGTGCTAGCACGGATATGGACTTGAATACGGATCAATTGATGGCCTTAGCAAGAGAATGAGCCACTTATCATCTCTTCGAGTAGCTCTTCATCCCCACGCTCCCTCAGGCAAGTGAGACTCGTTTCACCTAGTTGGATTTATATGATTAATCCACTTGATATATGGTGTGCTCTCTCTCCCCTTTTGGGAGCTACTATTAGTACCTATAAATTCCTACCCTCCGGTATCAAGATAAAGAAGTACCCTTATCGCTCTTGTGCGCATCCCCCAGACCACCGAGCAATCACCCACGAACCGTCCGGGGGATCGATTGCATCTGTGCCCTGACTGCCACATCCGCACATTCTGTGCTTTTCTCGGTTTGGATGCTTTCCGTCTTGCTTGGTCAATCTCACTGAGCTATGGAGCATATTTTCAATACCCTCTGATCCCCCCGCACGTGCTGGGCTCTGATCCTTCGCTCGATATGCCAGGCTGTGGTACGATGGGATTGACCCGCAGAAAGACTACTTACTCGACACTACTTGACCAGGCCCTAAAATGAATATAAAGAAATTGCCGACCCTCTCTCTTTCCCTCAGAGCTGTACTGGGTTGGGCCTTCCCCTTTGCAAGGGCTTTTGGGCGTTGCACTTTGGGGCTTTCACTTACGGTAAGGACTGGGGCTTCGTTGGGCCGGCCTCCCCCTTTGCGGACTGGGGGTGGGCTTTTGTGGAAGAGAGTCGGGCCCGGAAGGTACGGAATCAAACCTTGAATAAGCTTGAGTAGCACCGCAGCAGATAACTACCAGTATAGTTGCTAACATGGCCTAAAATATAGTAAATTGTATAAATTGCTACCCTGTATATATATTGGGGAACTTATATTATATACAGGCGGAATTTATATTTCTTTTAGGCCATATATTTGGCGGGTTGTAGTTGGGCTCGCCTTAGCCTCGTCACCGAGTCGTCTTTCCTCTATAGTACAGTACGCATTCGGATCAAGTTCATCAACTCCTTAGACCCCAACTTCTTCATTCGACTGAGCGCACCGCTACGTGGGTGACTTGCCTGCCTGCCCTTATGAGCACCTATCCTATTAGAGTCTGGTCGAACCTATTAGAGCCATCTGCCCTCCTATGCTGATCCGGCTGCTCTAAACCGACTCCGCTTTCCTTTTTAGGCTCGTCCGTACAAGAACCGCTGATCTCAGGCACCTTACGACTAATCTTCTCTCTTAACCGACTCCACTCCGTGCCTCACTGCACCGCGTAATGGGTGAATCGACTGACCTAGTTGGGGACAGGGTTGCCTGCTTTCTTTCTTTTCTTCTTGATGGGACAGTCCAGGTATGGGAGAAGCAGGATTCGAACCTCCAAATATATAGTAAGGTTAGTTCGAAAAATGTCATGTTCAGCGGCGCAGGGTTCTCTCCTTCTTTTATTCTTGGGCTCCTTCGACTGATTTCAAGCATCGGATCTCAGGCCTACTTTCACTAGAACTACTTGAACTATCCAATATACGAGTACTTTCACTATCAATGCCAGCAATACGAGTGGTCATTGGCCTAACCAAGAACCAATCAACTGATGAAAGGTGAGCTTGAGCTGATTCAATTCTCGTAAATCGCAAGATCAGGATCAGGGGTGCGATCGAGCGAAGACTATTCCACCATCCCTCTGCCTGGTTGACTGCTCTGCCCTCTGCCATCAGCCTGGCCTACCTACCATGGGAATGTAGCCTCACTCACCCGAACGATGATAATTGGCAACTACTGAAGCTATTGCTATTAGAGAGGACTCTTTTTTTAATCAACCTGAGCCCAACTTCTTCATTCGACTGAGCTCGAGCTCCTTTACTTGACTGTTCACTGACTGCCTCCTAGCTAGCTTGGATTCCTATGCCGTCAGCCGCGCAACTTTGAGTCTCGTATCTTGATTCTCTGCCGCTTCGCCCACCGTTTCTTCTACTTTGCCCTCCCTACCCATACTATAACCGACCGCGTAGTGGGATGCTTTTCGAACCCAGCGAGCGACGAGCGAGCCAACCTTAGGGGGCTTTCTGGCTAGTTACGCTCGTGAGGCTCATTGCTTTCTGGTCGGATCGCTCAGTAGGAGAGAGCTTCCCTTTTCTGAACCGACTTACTATAAGTTCCTCCTAATCGGATCTCAGGCCCAATATATATACAGGGCCGCCAAAGGAGATAAATAGCCCCGAGAAGATAAATAGCCCCTTTGGCGTAGACTAACTGTATATAATATAAGATAAGTACCTCTGCTACGCCTCTTTGAGTCGAAAATAGACCCTTTGGCTAAGGAGATAAATAGCCCCAAGAAGATAAATAGCCCCTTTGGCGTAGACTAACTGTATATAATATAAGATAAGTACCTCTGCTACGCAGAGGCATATAAATAGCCAAAGGGGCTATTTACGACTAAGTAGACTAACTGTATATAATATAAGATAAGTACCTCTGCCACAACTTACTATATTTTTGGGGCATATAAATAGCCTTTGGGTCTATTTTCGACTCACAAAGAGGCATAGCAGAGGTCTTTCTATTTTAGTAAGATGGTTTATTCTACTTAGTCGTAAATAGCCCCTTTGGCTATTTATTTGCCTCTGCGTAGCCGAGGTACTTATCTTATATTATATACAGTTAGTCTACGCCTTTGGTGCTATTTATCTTCTCGGGGCTATTTATCTCCTTGAGGCATATAAATAGCCAAAGGGGCTATTTACGACTAAGCCTTAAGTAGACTAATCCACCCTACCTGCATTCATAATATAAGTTCTAATCCGCCTGTATATAATATAAGTACCTCTGCTACCCTGTATATATATTGGGGAGAGAAATAGCCAAAGGGGCTATTTACGACTAAAGGAGATAAATAGCCCCAAAGGCCCCTACTTACTATAATTAAGTTCTAATTCGCCTTACTATAATATAAGTTCCTCTGCTATGCAGAGTAGATAAATAGCCTTTGGGGCTATTTACGAAAGGAGATAAATAGCCCCTTTGGCGTAGACTAACTGTATATAATATAAGATAAGTACCTCTGCTACGCAGAGGCAGATAAATAGCCAAAGGGGCTATTTACGACTAATCCGAATTTACCTAAAATAAATAGAAATTCCGAAGGGCTATAAATAAATTCCCAATATATATACAGGGGATTCTTGGCTCCCTTTTTTAGGACTCTAATTGAACTCTTACTAGCCGAGCCTGATTTGATTAACCAACTAGACTAGTACACGTCGCTGGTCGTATTTTTTTATGGATTGCTTCAATCACGGATTGCTTCAGTCGCGGACTGCCACTACTGGAACAGCTATGTCGGACAAGAAAGATTGTTAATTTCGACGTTTTAGACTATATATACTTGCTTAACTACTTAACACTATAAGGACTCAGCCTTATCTTATCCAACCCTCTTCTCTATCACTGCCATTGGGAGCAGCCAACTGAGCTCCCTAAAATAAATATAAGTTTTTGCTGGTCGAATGATGTCTTACTCACTTGCAGGGCTCTATCACTCCTATCCTTCGCCGTACCTTGGCGTCGCTGTCGCTCGCTCTTTGAACTCAGATCTTATGAATAGACCCTCTGACTGAATCGCTTCGACCTTTGCCCGGAGATTCAGAGTTGTGCTTCCTCACCTGGCCAATCTCCTACCACCTAGCATAGCTTCACTTGTCTTCGCTTCTGCCCCCAACTTAGAAGGTCGGATCGCGAATGGAGAAAGAAATAGGTGTCTTGGGCCAGGCCAATCAATGGTGCTGCGTTGCGTTTCACTCGCTCGTGGAACTCCTACGCCAGGCAGCTACTAGTCCTTCTCGGTGGGCTCGTCTTCTCAAAGCCTTCCCTGGATGCGTGCTGATCGATCTGATCGCGGAGCACCTTTCCTTTCTTCGTGAACCCGATCCGAGAAGATTTGCAACTCGAAGCGCAATCTCTGCAAGCCCCGAAGCGCGGCAAAGTCGAGCGCTAGCGAGATCTTTGCAATCCGCTGCTTTACCACTTGTCCCCGAAATCTTTGCAATCCTTATTCGCTTAGCTGGGCTGGGCCGGACGTACGATGCCGTCCTTTAACGGAGAGCTGCCATCGATAGGGACACTCGAACTATGAAGGTTGCTAATTTGCAAAACCGAACCCGGCTCTCCGAGATCAAGTTTAAGGAAGGTCTTCGAATCCCCCGTCCCGCTGGTTTGCACTCGCTCGCTAACTGAACGGTTGGATTACCAACTCCAGATTCGTCTGCGGGCTCCTTCGCTGCTGCTTTCTCTGAGCACGTGCTTCTTTAGCGTTTCGCTCTCTCTTCCTGACTTGACTCGTGCCGTTCCAGCTACTCTCTCTTCTGCTTGAGCCTGGTTTGGTTTGCCGCTCCTGTCCCCAACTGGTCATAGGCCTTGAACGAGCTCCTTTGCCGCGTAGTGGGGAGAACTCCGACTGCTCCGCGTCATATCAAAACACCGCGTAGTGGGACTCCCTTTGCGTCGGCTGGCTGCTCTTTGATTCTTCGTCGGCTGCTTTCCTTTCATACCAGGCATGAGAAAAGATTGGTCGTCTTCCCCGGGTTCCGGACCGGATGGGAGGGCTTCCCTTCTCAGATCGGGTGGGGAGCTCGGGAGTGAGTCTTGCTCATGTGTCATTCATTAGCCCGGAGAGGCCAAAAATCTAGTAAATTGAGAAATGAGCAAAGCTGGGCCTCCCTCCTTGAAGCGAATATCTTTGGCACGGAGCCTGGGACTATTGTTTGGTCCTCCGCCAGCCCTCCATTGAACCGAACCAGAATATTCGACTTCGCTTTGCAGGGCCCTATAAAGATAAATTCCGAGAACTCGCTGCTATTGAATGAAGAGTGCCCTGCCTTCGCATTCGCTTCGCATTCATGAGCGGCAGCCCTTGGGATGACCTGGGATCCGTTAAGTGTTCGAGTCGTGCCGGTCGCACCATCATGAATCGACTGATTGGTCCTCTGCCTCACTGCACCATCATGAATCGACTTCCATACAAGAACCTAGGAAGGGATCTCTTACCTCGAAGGACCGACCGACAGAACTATGGTTCCTTGGCCTCGCCACCCTTGATCTGATCTAAGCGCTAAGCCTTCCTCGACCACCTCGACCTAAGATGATCTCAGGCACCTTACTCAACTACCGTGTAGTGGGATCTTAGAAATGCATGAAATAGCCAAAGAGCACTGAAGCGCTTAGACCTATGAAGCAATCTCCTCCACTGGAAAACGGCAACTTGATATCTCCTCCTCTATGAGAGAGAGCAACTATTGGAAGTCCTCCTATGCAATCTGTCCGAGGTTCAAGCAACCCACTAGGCAAACTGACCTTCTCTTAGAATTTGTCTCCGGTTCTCTTATAATTTATCTCTGAGTTATAATTAGAGTTTGGCCTTTCTGAGACTCTTCTACTTGCATGTGTGTCGCATCAAAGACCTTTCTTTGCAATCCTAAGAGCCAACCTTATTTTGACTGATTGAACCGTAGACTGAATGAATCGACCAGGAGTGATTCTTCCGAAGCCCGCGCTAGGCTGGGTGAATCGACTGAGCTTCCGCAGCGCAACTTTTCTTCTTTCATCCCAGGCATGAGAAAGGTCGTCTTACCTGGGACCCGAGCTCTCTTCTGAATTGGCTTCGTAGTAGTGTTTGATGCCCCGGCAAAGAGATTCAATGGTCGATCAGAAAGCTTGCCCCGCTCTCCGAATTCGGATTCCTTCTCGCTGACTCTTCGGTCGTCTGAAACTTGAGTTCGCTCCTCTCCCTCTCCTGGAACTGATCTTGGTGCCCCGGTGCCGATCTAATCTTTCTTCTTGCTTGGGTAGAGCGGCGACTTGCTAAGCTAAGCTCATCGCACCAGGCTTGCCCATCTTAGCTCCTATATAATAGCGCCCGTTGATTGCAAAGCTCAACTCTGCCGCTTCAACTTTGCCGCTCAACTTTGCCCTTGGTCGATTGCTCCCGAAAAGACTTCCCCCGTCCTAGGACCTCTGAACTAGCAGCTTAATTCTTAACCAGTGGGAAGCTCGCTCTCTGTCTTCAGCCTCTGCCTCTGTTGTTCAGCTGAGGTGGGCTCATAACGATACACTTTGTTGCACTTTAGAGTTAGTGCTTAAGGGCAATCGTAAGGAAAGAGTGTAATTTTCATGCACTTGGACTAGTGAACTTGGATGCGTAGCTGAACTTTTTCGGAGCCTGGGGGACTCTGCCTTGGATACTCATTTGCACGGAGTACCTATACCGCTACGTGGGGCAGTAGGATTGCAAAGATCTCTGAGCCGCTTCTGCGCTTCGTGGGCTGGTCGATCCGATGCATTGCGTGGAGGTGGTGGAGGAAGGCTTCCGAAGAACAACAAGACAACAGTCAAAAGAAAATAATTAGATAATCAATAAAGAATTGCGAAAAGATAGAGGAGTGCTTCAACGACGAGACAAGCTCTTATTAACTTCTTCCTTATATAGCTGAACTCTCATGGCTATCTCACTCATCTCCGGATCACTGACTGCTTATTCTACTGCTACTGCTTGCGGAGATGCCTGCCTTGCTCCGGATCACTCTCTTATGAATCTATCGAGCCAGACTATGGTATGGTCGCCTTATGAATCTACAAAGCAAAGCTGGGCCGGACGTACGATGCATTCCCATTGCTAGGCTAGGCGTGCTGTGCTTCTACGAGGTGGCATGCTGAGCTGATGGGGGAAGAGTGGGATTTGATTCTTCCTCGCTCCCGGCCTGTCAGTCGATCCTTATTCTCTCGCTGGCCTGTCAAAGCTTCGCAGTTGCTTTCTCTTCTTCACGGCTCACTGAAGATTCTTAGTCTAGCTCTGGCGGGCACCGAGGAAGATTCATAGGAGCAAGCACAGCGTAGCCGAGTTGAATCTTGGCAAGGCGGTCCGGTCCGAAGATGATTTAGAACACAAAGAAATGACAACAGTGACACCTGAGAAGGTTCGATAATCAAATTAGGGTCCCAAAGCCTGGTCCTACTGCGTATATATAGTTGTCCTACTGCTACTATACTATATAGTGAAATTAAAGCTACCATGAATTGAAGAAAGAAGAGGGTTGTTAGGCCCCCGGATAGGCTTTTGGCCCAAGCCCCACACCAGCTCCTATCAATCGCACCGCTACGTGGGTGAATCGGATGGACGATTCAGAGTTGTGCTTCCTCTACCGCTACGTGGGGATCTCCTCCGCTTACCTCACCGAGTCCGGTCCCAAACAAAAATAAAATCAATAGCACAGAATCCAATGAACTGAACAGCGAGTGAGTGCTTAGAGCACCATTGATTGCTTTGATTGCTTTGCTTGGATCCAAGACAGGAGATGCTGCTAGTTCCTTCGCTCGTGCACGGAGTGAGACCTAGCCAAGACAGGAGATGGAGATAGAGACTAGCCAAGACAGGAGATAGAGACTAGTTCCTTCGCTCGTGCACAGAGTAGAGTAAGGTTCGCTCGTGTACAGAGTAGAGTAAGGACTGAATAGGCGAGCCGTAGAGTGAGGACTGAATTGGTGACCCGCTCCGATCCCAAACTTTCCTTCTTTCCTTTGCCCTAATATAGTAAATTGCCGACCCTTTCTCTGATAATCTAATGCATTTGAACGGAGACGACCCTATGATATTCAATAAGTCATTCATCTACTTTGGGATTGCAAATCTTTCTAAAAGCTCAACTTTGCCGGTCGGCCTTCCGCTCCTGATCCTATTTTATCCTCTTGAAGAGCCTATAGTTGATCTCATTCTTATAGTATAGGAAAGGGATTCTGTCTGGCAGAGCTTCTTTTAAGTAATGAGATTTAAGTAATGAGAGTGCTTTTAAGTAATGAGAGTGCTTAGTTCTCTCTCTCTCTTATTTCATCCGCATCATCTTATCTATCTCTTATAGTCTGTCTTCTTTATAGTTCTGATCTTTATCTTTATTTAGATTCTTGTCTTGGTCGCCCGGTCAACGAACCATTTCCTCCAACCGCCCTTCTTTCATCTACATAGTTCGTCCCTTCTTGTCTGCCTCTCCCACTGCCAGTCACTATTGTTTGGTGCCTTTGTTTTCCTCCCCATCGCACCCGACTCAGATGAGCTCCTTTGAAGACCCGAGTCAGAGCCCGAGGAAGAGCGGGCAAAATCAAGTTAGCTGCCCGGCTTAGACACAAGGCGACAGCGCGATCTCTGCAATCCAGCTACTACGGCGAGAACCGTAGCAACTGAATCTCATTATTTGCTTCAATTTGACCGCTTCAATTGGTTTAGCTCATCTTTTCAAGTCGGGTCCCCATTCTAGGTCTAGTAAGCTTCTTTGGATTGGAACTTATATTAAAGGGCGGAGAGGTAGCGCTCATCAATTCAAGTCGGGTCCATAGAAGAGGGGTAGGTAGGTATAGCTTTGGATAAGATAAGAAAGAAGTGCGACTAGCGGCACTCGAAGAGCATGGCTGGGAAGAAGCAAGAGAGGCAGAGCCAGATCCCAATCCCATCCCTTTGCATTCCCATGCTCAAGTTCCACACTTCTCGGCATAGCAACATTCACTCTGATCCCCAGAACCCGACTTGAGAACTTGAATCTTTCCCGTGACCGTGACTTGCGCGCTTGACTCTGCCGCAACTTTTTGATTTGCTCAACGAAGCCCTTCCTCTGCCTTCCGTGCCCTAACCAATCAACTTCAGAATGGCATGCGAGCGAGACAGTGCTTCATTCTTTCCTTTCCTTTAGCCGATTCATTAGTTTAATTATAGATAGTTGAGCCGAGCCTTATAAGTCATTCCACTACGTTTCACGAGCTCGCTTCTTCAGTGATTCTTTGAACAGATCATATCGATTTCTAGTTATTGTTGTGTTGTCAACTAATCTCATCTCATCGGCGAAGGCATGCGTAGGAGACCTCTGTCATGCGCCGGAGAAGTGGCACGCTCTAACTAGTCCCGCTAGTTAATCAGGCTCTACTGAAGCGAGGGAAGCCCAAGCCCTCCCATCTAGCCGAGTCCCACAGGCGAGTTGAGAAGATAATAGGCCTCGCTTTAGATTCATTGCCGACCATTAGACGCAGCCGAGCTCCTATCTTTTCCTTTCATTATAATTATAGGAGTTGCGAAGGGTTCAACTGAGTTGCAAGTCTACCGGGCTGAGTGAAAGGTTCAATATAGCCATTCAAGTAGTGGAGCTCGGAGAGTTGGTTCTATTTTAAATCTTTCTAGTCCGACATAGTGATAGAGGGATTCGAACCCATGATAGTGAAGCGCAGCTTGGAGTCAAAAGGAAGGTGCCCTTCCAGCAGCAGAGAACGTGAAGTCGGCTCTTGAGACTGCTTCTTTAGCATGGAGCTCTCCTCCACCAGTCCAGTCTTATAAGAGAAGGGGAAGCAATCATCACTCCATCGTCGGGGAAGCTACACGACCAGGAGGAAAGACGAGCTTTAGAGGAGCGAGCGACAGCTTAGTAGAGGCTCCGGACCAAAAGTCTACAATAAGAGTGTTAGCAGCCCTTTCTTCCACGCCAAACTGACGAAGCACTAGAGAATAGGGAAGACCCAAGTGCTAATACTAATTGAGGAATCCCACAATTTACTGTATATTAGGGGGAAGCAAGAAGAAGGCTCTCAACTGCTCACGACGGACCGGCACGCAGAAAGGTGCGAGGAAGGAGACGCCAATTATAGACGCCAATTAAACTATATATAGAAAGAAGAGTAGCGAGAAGGGGGAGCCCGAACCCCTCATCTCTTGGCACAGTGGATTCTGGAAGGTGTGAGAAAGAGACCTGCTCTTCTTGACAGTGAGTCAGAGGGCATAGGGCCTCATCACTACCTTCCGGGGAAGCCTGATCAGAGAGTGTGGAAGGAGCCGACCCCACTGAAGCATGCCACCCTGTCCCGCACACCTAGCAATGGGCATGCCATCGGTAGCTTAGTAAATCTACTGGTCAAATGAAAGGATAGTCATAGGTCTCAACTGCGATTACGAACTGACTTGTGGGCTGCGCGAAGGCTGAGGGCTTCATAAGAGAGCAACATATGAGCGCCCAAGCCCCACACCCTGCCCTGGCAGTGAGAGATCCTTTGATTCCATGGCTGCTGAGTCAACAAAGACAGATCGAGAGTCAAGGGGCGAAGCTCTTATTGAATAGAATAGCGGGCCATATCAGTGGAGCGAACGAGAGTGACTAAGAGAAGTGCAGCGGAGAGGAAAGACCAGACTCTAATAGGGCAGAGTCAAGCGAGAGCGCGATCTCTGCAGCAGCGGATAAGCTATGCGAGTTGGAGCATGACCTACCAATTCACACCGAGGTGCGAGTTAAAGGTGCGAGCTCATTCTTTCAAGTCTTAGGAGAGTGGAGGAACGGCAAATGAGAGGTGGGTGGGACAGCTAAACCGTCCAGCTAGACGTCCCTATCGAACGGGGAAGGTCCCTCTCTCTCACGGAAGGAAGGAAGGTGGTCCCTATTGAAGAGCTAATAAGAGTGAAATGGCTGGCGTCCCTATCGACCATCAATAAGGGAAGAAGAAAGATAGAGGAGATGGGAGAGTGGGGTACAGAATGAGGATGAATCTGGCTTGGACGAGGCTCCGAGCTTACTTACCTATTAGCAGACGATCAGGTCATATAGCAGACGATCTAGTCTATTAGCGGACGATCCAAAAGCAAGATCAGATCTATTAAGAGGGCCCTTTCATCACTGCTACTGCTCTTATGTGTCTTCTCCGCGGGGTGGGCCACTCCTCTCTTCTCTATGTCTACCCCGGCAGGCTTCCGCCCCCCTTCTGTTCTCTATGTCTACCCCGGCGGGCTTCCATAGGTCTGGAGAATTAATAGCTTCCGAGGGCTTCACTAGTCGGGTCATCTATAGGTCTGATCTGAGGCACGAACATAGTGAACATAGATACTTGGACCTATTATCTTTCCCGGGTCAAATTCCCGTAATAGTAGGCTCGGGCAGAGAAGCAACATTGAGAAGGGCAGAGAATCCCATTGATGAGGGCTCATACTCATAATTCATTCTTCTTGGCATAGGCCGGGGCATAGTCTTGTTGGCATATGCCGGGGCATAGTTCCTCACTCCCGCCTAAGATCAGATCCCGGCCATGGTAGAAGAGAACTTAAGATCCATGCCATTTGATAGGAAGAGAATAGGAAAGGAAGAAAGAATCAGAGTAGTTCATGGAAGCGAGCTCCGCGTCATATCAAAACACCGCGTAGTGGGCCGTGGACTATTATTAGCTCTCAGCCTTGGACGGAGCCAGGGAACTCGGCCTCTCCCGCACCTATTTACTGATCTTCTTCTTGGTGCCCCGGATCTATGAATGATTCTTGCTTGGCTCCCCGCTTCGCGCCTTGAGCTCCAGAAAAAATCAAAGAAATATAAAAGAGAATCAATCAATCGTGCACGACTCTATGAGAGACTGAAGATCTCTTAGAGAGTGAAAATCACTGTATATATAATAGCGATTGTGATTACTTAATCTCTCTATCTGTCGTTTTACTCGTCCTGAACTTGGTCCCGTCCCATTCACTCCGCTCTGCGTCCTTTTTCTTTCTCGCCCCTCCTCCTGGACCGTGCTGCGTCGTGGACTGAATCGCTTCCCCAGTTAGGGAGATCCGATTGGGCTTAGGTGCCTCACCCACAATCGCCTATCGAAAAGGTAGCAAATGGAACTCTCAATTGAAGAAAAGGCAAGGACCGGAATCTTGCACAGAGGCTCATAGGACTCTGAAGCCCAGGTGCTCCAAATCTGCAGTCAGACATCTGAGATAAACTCAACAAAAGAGAGGTTGGATCAGAGAAGGGAAGTTCAATCCCGACCTACTGAACTTGTCAAAGTCGTACCACCAATTTGATCCACATCACTCTCTCTCCATTGCATTCTTTGTGAGCCGGTCTCTAACCCAATCATTAATCACTGTAAGCGCTCGATTGGATCTGATAATTGCTTCTACTCCTGTGCCCGCCCTCACAAGCCCATTCTTGGAATCCGCAAAATCAACTCCTATCATTCCTAATAAGGGAAAGACACATGCTTCCTCTCTTCTTTCTCTTTTTCTATTGGTCCAATCACATCTGTGCTCAAATAGGCCATTAAAAGGAACGAGGGCACCGACGTACTTACCGCTAGTCCGAGAAGACATGGGACCGCTTAAGAAGAAGGGGTGTCAGTGGGCCGTGGCACGGGCCAGTAGAAGTAGTGGCTAGTCGTCCCTATCCTCCGTGCTCTCCGCTTATGGACCCTTCTCTTTTGATTGGTGTGTGTGATTGGTGGCTATTCCCGTCCTTTGATTGGTGGACTTATCCGCGCATCCTCTGTCTGCCCTGTCGAAGGCTTATAGACATGTGCTGGGATTGTGAGAGGTGGCTATTCCCTATGGTTATAAGTATTCGTTCGCTCCAGCCTTCCCTGCCTCTAAGTCGCACCCACCAGACAGATAGGAATTGATAGGCCGGGCTCCACCAACGTACGAGTCCAGAGGGAGGCCCTGTATATATATTTGGCGATAGCGACGTGACTATAATTTAGTTGATTTAGCCCGGGGTTATGTTATTAAGAAAAGAGCTTTGGCACTAAGCACATGAAAAATGGAATTGACTTTAAATGATCTGCCCTTGCCACTTGCTGCGCATTCCGACTGCCTAAGCTGCTTCTCGTTCAGAGTTCGAGTCAGGTACATATAATAAACATGTTGAAGCCCCAGTAGAGGTTCGGATCGGAGAAGAAGAATCAGACGGGAATTTACTATATTTTTGGGCCCTCTCCCAAGCAACAGTCGTTCATGGATTCGGATTAGTTATCAGTCTTGTCGGAATAGGACCAGAGCGGAGTAGCGATTCGGCTTAGTGAAAATGGGGTCCCAATCCTCGCTATGGACCAAGGTGCGTAGCCTCATTCTCTTTCTCTTTGCCTACCGCTCCTTCGCCCCAATGGGCAAGCAAGACGAATATCCCGAAAGAACTTATGCTATCTAGAGAGGAAGAGAAAGTGATCTGATTCCCGTGGGCGGAAGTGCAGACCCTTGGTCGGAGACTACTACGGATTGCAATTGCACGCTTGGGATTAAGGCAGATTCGAAGTTAACGACTGCTGCTCTCCTTGGGTATCAAGGCTCGACTGAGGCCCTTACTATATATTTCGGTTCGGATAGTCGGTCTTGCGCCTGAGAGCAAGCACTTGCCAATGCCCCTCTCCCCATGAACCACTCTTGCTACGAAGACTTCCTCAAATTCTAAGAGTGACGCTGGGAGAGCCTCCACCTGGACAGAAAGTAGAGGGATTCGATTAGGGCGGGAGATTGAATGATGAGTTATAGAAGTGCAAGAGCACTCACCATTGCACCGACAACCAAGATCACTAGCGGAGTTAAACGTATAAAAAGGCAGCGGCATTCAAACAGGGCTTCCATTTCACCGAAAGCCATATCTCAAACTCCGTATTGCTCGATCCCATGGACAGCGAAGGACAGATTCTCGGTCCCATGAAGGTGAATAGAGTAGGGTGATAAAAGCACATCATGTGCGATCTAAGCGAACTGGAATTATGGAAAGGTATGCAGGGTAAAGGCAGGAAGTGCCTATTACGTGCGATAAAGGCAAAGGGCTTGCCCATGGAGCGAGACTCTCTATCTATACTATAGCGAGACTCTCTCACGTATGCATCGGAAAGTAGTAAAGTAAACTAAAGGAGAAGGAAATACCATTAGATAGAGTGAATGGCCGATAGAACTTACTTAAGGAGGGCACGCAACTATACTGGTAATAATCTGCTGCGGAATTTATATTGAAGGAGATAAATAGCCCCAAGAAGATAAATAGCCCCTTTGGCGTAGACTAACTGTATATAATATAAGAGTTGTACCTCTGCTACGCCTCTTTGAGTCGAAAATAGACCCAAAGGCTATTTATCTTCTCTGCATAGCAGAGATATTTCTATTTTAGTAAGATGGTTTATTCTACGCCTTTGGGGCTATTTATCTCCTTAGCCAAAGGGGCTATTTACGACTAAGTAGACTAATCCGCCTTACTATAATATAAGTACCTCTGCTATGCAGAGTAGATAAATAGCCTTTGGGGCTATTTACGACTAAGGAGATAAATAGCCCCAAAGGCGTAGACTAACTGTATATAATATAAGATAAGTACCTCTGCTACGCAGAGGCATATAAATAGCCAAAGGGGCTATTTACGACTAAGCCTAAAATCAATATAAATTCCGTAAGGCAATAGTCCAGTACTAAGTTACACCCGAGCTTTCTATAAGACTTCGGCCCAAAAATATAGTAATTTACGTAAATAGCCCCAAAGGCTATTTATCTGCCCAATATATATACAGGGTAGCAGAGGAACTTATATTATATACAGGCGGATTAGAACTTATATTATGAATGTAGGGCCTTTGGGGCTATTTATCTCCTTTGGCTTTCACTCCCCAATATATAGTCAGTGTACCTGATATGTACGTTCTCTTCGGGGATCGACCGTTGAGGGGTCCCTGTATATATATTTGAATGATAGGCTCGCCATACATATAAGTTCATTGACTAAGGGCAGATCTTTCGTAGTTTTGAATAGCCATTCACGACTTTGCTGAGGGCCGTAAGGGCCTACTATATATTAAGTTCCTGGAGCTAATCTAATCTCCGGTTAAATGCGAGGAAAGAACTTTGACTTTTAGTTGTTAGTTGGGCACAGTTGACCAAGCTCTCCATGTCCGGAGACCACCCTCTAATCAGCATGAATTTATTATAGTATGGCCTCCCAGGCATCCAATGCATTTAGTACAGCTGACTGAACACCAGCACAATCTTGATGCAAAGATTCAACATTTCCGCACGCGATTCGCCGTTGAAGGCTCCTTGATTTGATACTAGCACTTGAGAGCGAAAGGAAGCCTCTTCTTTTGATGATGATCTAGCTATGTTCGGCTACGACTCTTTCTTCTATGATGCTATTTAGGTTCCATTCCTAAAGGCAGAGGAAGGTTTCCCTAATGACTGATCAACCCATGGAACTATGGTTTGGCTACTTCTGTATGGTCTTACCGAGAACCCTTCAGATAGGTCCATGTGTGACTATTATTTGTTTAAAATTTCATCATTGACCGGGCCTGTATATAATATAAGTTCATTCCATGCATCTCTTTTCTCTGGAGCAGATAGATCTAGAGCAAAGCCCTTCTTTCACTCACATCTGGTACCGTGGAGCAGTACCTATGGAAAGGATCAAGACCATAGGGGAAGGGGGAACAAGCTCTTCGGAACGGATACCCATCTCTTTGAAGAGAACATTTGCAACCCGTTCACTCCAAAAACGCTTAGGAAGGAGTAGCACACTCTCCTAGGAAGGATTGCCCCGTCCACCGTGATGAATGAGTTACACAGGCCCGTTAGTGACACCGTTCTGGATAAAGAGATGTGGGGTAAGATCTTTCCTTCTTTCAGGCAGCGTAGATGCTCATGGTGCGGCATACTTGTTGACAATGGATCCCAAGTAAATGGTAAAAGAAAGGAAGTTGACTGATGCTACTCCGTCTTCAGCCTAGCCTATCCCGCCCACCACCCTTGGTCTAGTCCCCGGAGTTGTTTGCCAGGAATAAAGAGCAGCTTAGGTCAAGTATCCGTAGTAGAGTAGTTCTTCCGTGGCATGATCAGAGCAGAAGACTCTCCCCATGCGGTCAGTCAGGAGAAGGTTTTTCCCACCGAAACTGACATCATTGAGAAAGCCCCTGTGAAAATGGCCTCAAATCGATTTCCCTTAAGGAACGACCCCAGAAAGATGCCAAGGTGGTTTTGGCCATGGCGAGATCAAAGATTTCCATTTCTGACATGTCGCTATAAGGGAATTTAATGTTGATTTTTTTAATTCTCTCCCACTGGTAAGGAGGGTCTCGTTTCCAAAGGAGATCCTTTTATATGTCTATGTAGTTTTGAAACTTCTCTTTTTGCTTGGGATCTTCAAAATCTTCTTTTTTCTCGGATATCTATTTATGGACGAACTTCAGCGGGCTGTGGCTCCATTTTATCCCGCGTCGGGGGGAATGGGAGGGGGGTTCAATCCACCACCAGGTCCTTCTGAGAATTCGTGGGTCGTTGCTCCATCTAGTGCAGACGAGCTTAGAAGGGGCCAGGAGGTGGGCGAAAGCCAGGCGCCTTTTTGCATAAACATGCGGGACCCGACTACGGGGATGCCTATTTATAAGGCGCCTAGTCCGGGTGGAAGGGTTGAGGTCTTTGATATTCCGGAAAGCCCGACGGATGTCAACAACCCAGAAGGGGGCACCTGTGTTGGGCAGCCATCATACTCGTCTCCGGAAGCCCCCTTGCCCCGGTTTACCGCGGCCGAACGAGAAGTGGCCCACCCTGCTCCTAACGAGGTGGAGGAAGTTTCGGAATTTATATTTATTTTAGGCGAATGGAGCTTCACGCATTAATAACAGAGAGAGTGCGTGAGGAAAAAGTTATAAAAAAGCATATACCACGTTACCCGTATGATCCCTGAGAATACAACCTCCACCCACTCACCAGAGGACACTGGTTCTTTTTCAGCAACAACCTGCTTTGTACCTTCCTGAGAAGCAGTCTTTTTCCCACACGAAAGAGTGGAATGCCCAACGTGCTAAGTAATATATGGAACTGATCACGACCCAAGGCTTTTGTGAATATGTCTGCAAGTTGTTGACCAGTAGGAAGATGAGCGGTGGAGATGACCTTAGCACGAAGTTTTTCACGTACAAGATGACAATCGATTTCGATATGCTTGGTGCGTTCAAGAAAAAACTGGATTGTCGGCGATGTGAAGAGCAGCTTGATTATCACAGTAGAGCTTCATAGGTTGAGGATGAGATATACCAAGGTCCTGAAGAAGCAATTGAAGCCAAAGAAGTTAACAAGTGGTGGAGCGACGAGTAATGGGACAGCTTGCCCAGTCAGAATCCGAGAAACCGTAGATCTTTAAATAACATTTGGAAGGTAAGAAAATACCTTTACCAGGTGAGAGGATTCAAAAAATTCGACGATAAAGCTGCTTCGTCCAATTTAGCGCGCTTCGATTCTGATGAATGGATGTCTATCGAAGTGAGGTCCTCCCGGTTCCGTTTCCGGCGAAGAGAGGTGAAAGCTACTGTAAGGACTGTTGTTATAGTAGCCAGCATAATAGCGCTGGCGCTAGTAGTATCTGTGAAGAAGTTCATTTCATTTATCTCTTTTAATAGATATACTTGTTTAATAGAAAGACTTTAGAATATCCCTACTATCTACTACCTTAATTTACTATATTAGGGCCACTGAAAATCACTCTTACTCGGGCCTCGACAGGGTGAGAGTAGTTAGGTCGAAATGAGCGTCTCCTTTGCGAGGAAATCGGACTATTCTACCGCGCCTAAAATAAATTCCCTGACTGGACTTACATCCAGGTAGTTCATTCTCTAGGTTATGTGAGCTCTTTGCTCCTGGTAGACCGGTTGGTGTTCATCAGTCAGTTTGCTTCTTTCTTTGCTTTGACTGACGTAATGGATTTGCCCTTCCTTCCGATTCGGATGGGGATGCGTAATCTTATTCGGAGTCTTAGCCACCCTTCTTCACATCACAGAAAAAGAGAGCTCAGAAGACCTCGTCTATTGGGTTTTTTACATGGATAAGCCTCCTATGGGCTGGCCGTCCTTCTGTTTCGAAGAATGGAATCTTAGTTAGGAGAAGAAGACCGGGGACAAAATCCACTCCCAATCGAGTCCCCTCTTTAGGGGAAAACAACATTAGCGGAAGGGTCAGGGGAGAAAGAAAATTGAATTCGAGATTTATGTCCCCTCTTTAGGGGAGAAAAGATTAGGGTCCGGAATATAATATAGTAAATGAGGCAGGACTCTCGATATCCGCAGCTCCAAAGGCGGATGGAATAACCTCACATAATTGGATTTTATCATCGTACCGGTGTCGTCAATATGTTTGGTCAATTAGTCAAGCGGATTTCCCCCTTGACTCTATCAAAAAGAAGATTTAAGTCTATGATGACTATTATAGTCTTTTATCGCGCGTCGTCATTGATCAATAATGGTAATTTGGTTCGACTCCCATTCCTGGTCTCTTCCCCTACCTTTAAAGGCTCTTCCTCTCTGATAAGGGAATCAATCCTTAAGAGTACAATAATTCAAAGTTCGTCCGGAATAAGCCTAAAGCTGCTGCTCTTCAATCAAGTTCATTCCTTTTCCTCTAGCAATAATTCAACGAGAACAACTGCAACCGGAACTGAATAAACTAGAAAACCAGAAACATAATAAGAAATGAAATCCGCTACACCAGCTGCTACTTACTCTAAAGGGACTATTCATTATATAAGGCATTCATTGCGCTCGCTTGAGTGCTAATTTACTCATATTGCAAGAGCTTTAGTGCCTCAAAATACTTGACTTTCTGAAGAACTCTGATCACTCACATGGAATGAACGATAAGCAGCACCAGCTTATAGCTTATATTTGTATTAAGTCCAGAACGCTGTCGATCGAGCGCGTCATTCGTCATTATATTCGCAGCAAATTATAGTATTACGAACTTAATATATAGTAGGGGTGTACCTGATATGTACGTTCTCTTCCCTCTCGCTATCGCTCTTCGGCGTCATTATATTTGCTCCTCTCGCTATGGGTGAGTGTGAAGTCGTACCTCGAACTATTTGAGAACTCGGATTCACTCGGGCTTCAAAATGACATATTTGCCGTACCAGTCCTTTTCAGTGCTGCGCGTAGCTCCTATGTTTTCGGAAGCGAAGCTGCTCTCCTTTGCTGCTGCCGGTTGTAGCTGCTCTTTTCCGGTTGAAGCAAATCCTACTCTGGAATACTTGAGTCACCTACGGGCTCACTCTTTTAGTGCCTCCCGAGTCAGTTAGGGAGGGCCTAAAATAAATATAAATTCCGAGTATAAGTGATAAAGTATTGTATTCGACGCGTAGGGGCTACGAACGAGTGATAACGACGTGTCACGACTATCCGATGTTCGTTGCGCTCCTGGCACCTATCCTTATGTTCGCTGTCCGTACGATTCCCCCAGCGGTACTAGTGAGTTAGACGGGTAGACGTGGCTTGGGAATTTCTTTATAGTATGGAGTTCGACGCGGTAGTTTTGTAGAACGACGTAGGTATGCAACTTAATATAATTAAATATAGTGACGTCGTAAATGTAATTTATTATAAGCAGGGGCCAGAGCAGATTACAGTATTACGTGAATGGACTTGCGTAATTCACTCTACCCTTCCATTCAGATAAGAGACTACGGGACGAGCGAGAATTACAGCGACGTGGAGTGATAAAGTATTCGTATTCGACGGGAAGGGACCTCATATAATTAAATAGGGTGCCGCCCCATATAAATATAAAGAAGTCAGAGTTCCTTCTGTTCATGCTTTTAAGAGCGAAGAGTCAATTCCTTTTCCTTCTCTTCGTGCTTTTAAGAGCGAAGAGTCAATTCCTTCAGGCGTAGCTCCTTTTGTTTACTATAATAGTTCGGGACAACACAACAAATAGGATCGCGCTTTATCGGGACAAGAACTCACATCCCACTGCCGTGCACATATTATAAAGAAGAACTGGTGCCTAGACTACCGGAGATCTAATTTGAATGGCCTTGCCCAATACAATATACGTGATAGGCTACTCCTACCGCGAGCTTCCGGAATAGAAAGAGCTTATAAGGACTCGTAAACACCTCCGCTAAAGCTGAAAGAAAAGCTGCTACAAGAGCTCCCCACCCGGTCCTCCTTCCGAGTGAAGAGATTCAGATTCCGATTCCATGGAAAGATATTAATATGAGAATACGCAATTCAGATTCCATAGGAAAGATATTAATATGAGAATACGCAATTCAGATAAATTTTCATCCTGTCCCGACCTAAAACAGACTGGATAAGAGGTGTCCAATTAAAAGACAAGATTTGCTTATACGTTCGGGACTATGAAAGACCCAAGAACAACCGATCCTCCACTGAAAGCTCATATCCCATTCAACGAGAGAGAAGGCTTATACTTTCTCGGGCTCGGGAGACACTAATTATATTTTAAAGCTTTTGCCAGTGGCTTAGTTAGTATTATCCGGTGGCTTTAGTTCTTCCAATCCTGTCCAGTTCCCATTCAGCGTTACTCCTCTTTTCAGTAAAAGTGCCTTGAATCGGGACTCTACGGAACTCACTAAGGCAAGGAGCGAGTGATAAAGTATTCGACGGGGAAATCAGTCCTCGGGACTCTCCGGAACTCACTAAGGCAAGGAGCGAGTGATAACGACGCGGACGTCTCGCCGTAATTTAGAAACGACTTAATTAAGATAAGAAAGGGACGAAAGTGCGAAGAGCGAAAGCGAGAGGAACGAACTGAACATGTAATTAGTGACGTGGTTAATATTAAAAACTACCGCGTCGAATACAATACAATACTTTATCACTTATATTCGTATATTCGCCCAAGCAACCCACGGACAACCCTCTGACGCAACATCTCTCTCTCAGCAGATTACAGTATATAGTTCATGGCGCCATTCAACCCTGTATATATATTGGGAAAGATCTGACCCTGCCGGTTTTTTTCGTTATACTCGCGGATTATCAGTCTTGTCGCTTTCTCCCCCAAGAGCAGATTACAGTATATAGTTCATGGCGCCATTCAACCCTGTATATATATTGGGAAAGATCTTACCCTTGGCTTAGTTAGTTGAATCTCTTCCGGTGGCTTTTCTTTCGAGCGGAAGGCACGACTAAAAGGAGTGGTGAATGCTTTTCATGGTTTTCCTTCAGCTATTTATAATCCGCCTTATTCTTAAGCTCCGCCTCAATGGGACGAATACAAATGTTAGTAGCTCCACCAGCGTACGAGGAAACAAATAGACTCGACTGACTTGAGAGGAGATCTGTCGTAGTTTTGTAGCTTAAATAGCAACCGGCCCGGCTGAGATAGATCTTTTCTAGGAAAGAGTAAATAAAATAGTACGCGTTCGAGACTCAGTTGAAAGAGAGTGATAGGAAACAGCTGCCGGGAAGAGAATAGGCACCATAGCGAGAGGAACGAGTTCAAAAGTATTCGACGGTAGAGGGATCGCAATTATACTGGTAATAATTTAGGGTATGTAATAGCTCGCAAGTTTTGTAGTAATTATTTAGGGAGAGGAGCGAAGATAATGACGCGCGAAGACCGGAAGGGTTAGATCTTTCTACGTTTTTCATAGTAAATGGAAAGAGTAAATGGTACACCATTTACGACGTAGGTATGCCTGCCATTGTCATATTAGACCTGTTGCTAGCAGGGCCATTCACGTAATACTGTAATCTGCAGCAACAGTCGTGCCCGGAAAATAAGTACGCTCAGCCATTCACTCTCTGGAGCGAAAAGAGCTCAAATTGAAATCAATCCCTTCCAATTAGGATTAGGAAAAGGAAAGCATTCAAGCGCTTATTAAAGAGGAAATGCCTCTCGTACGGGATCATTAAACTATATCTGCCTCAAGGTATAAGATTCTTTCTATTTTATTTGTTGAAATCAACAGGAGGGAGATTGCTTTCAAGAAAGGGAGGGATCGACCGAGAATAGAATATAATCCGCGAGTGATAACGACGCGGAGAGGAAACTTCCCCTCGCAATACTTTAATTTAATTCATTCTAAGGGACGAAGGGATAGAAATAAAGGCCCGAGGCAACGACGGGTAGCGACGTCGACGTGGGATCGAGCGAATGCTAGATAGAGATCATTGTTAGAGAGAGAGAGGAAACTTCCCTTAAAAAAAAAGGGGAATTAGCAAGTTCTTTTCCCCACCTTGAGAAGATATTAATTATTCACTTTAGTTCGTTTTATTTTAAAATACTGAAATTGGTACGCTAAGAGGCTAATGAAGCACAATTGTTAGTGGAGTCTCTCATCAGTACGAGTGCTCCTTGGCCCCTGATTTCCATATAAAGAAAGGACACGACGAGGAACGAAAGTGTGAAGAGCGAATTCAAATGAATGAGCGAGAGTGACGAGTGAGTTAAGTATTTGTAGTAGACGTGAACCTACGAAAGGGTTTGCCAGAGAATTATACGTTCCTATCGTAATGCATGATTACTTAACTAGTAGGAAAGAGTCCACTCGTGTCCTAGCTCGTCTGAGAGCTAGATGAGCTTCATAAGTCTCCTCAGCTCCACTCAAATTAGCTTCAGCTATTGAAAGAGGAGGCGGATCAATGTCAGTACTTATTTCTGCTCCTAAAATGGTGATTTCATTATTACCTATTATAGCAAAAACACCCATCAGAGCCACCGTTAACCATTGGTCCTTGTTAAGGTCTTTCCTACTTCTCACCTATATCTACAGCCGTGGCAATGGGGGTTGGTGCCAATTTGCCCACTACAGATCTCTTTCTTTCACTTCTGATTCTGAATGGTCAGTACACTAGGATTATTTTGAATTTATTCAACTCCTCATAGCTTTCGCGGTAGCTTCATCGATCTTACCTTACCCACCAAATAAAAGGCTTGCTCGTGAAGACTGTCTAATTCTCCGGAAAGGATCATCCCCCTAATTCTTTCTGCAAGACCAACATATTTTATTTTCCTGGTTAGGTTCCCCAGTAAATACTTCTGCCACGAAGAAGGGTTGTGATAAGAAAGGCTCAAGCGTGCTCTGGCAAAGATCTCTTAAACGATCTTCTTCGGATAATTCGTCCAACCGCTATCGCTATAGCTATAATTAGAATGTCCTTAAGTTCTTTTCCAACCGCTATAATGAAAATGTCCTTAAGTTCTTTGTAACGTTGTGAACTTAACTCTTAAGCAGTTTCGTAATATAAATTGAATAATATAATAAAGCAATCCCTTGCCTCCTCTTCCTTACTACCAACGATTCGAGGTTCTAACATAGTTGACGTTGAATCTAAAGGATCCACTGCAGGATAACTTTGGCAGCTCATCCTCTTGATAGTACGGTAGTAGCATCTAAATGTTCAAATGTCGTGGTAGGAGCAGGGCCCTGTATATATATTTGGCAAATCGTCCGCGGGTACATAAAGTAAAGGGCTTGTATCGAAGTTATGGATCTGGTAGAAGTCATTCTTTCTTGCAAAGAACCCATTTCTGTACTAAGGGTAGGAACCCACTGCAGAAGGCATTCTCCCCAATAAGGCGGTCTGATCCCGCTTGGACGAAACGATATTGTCGATGAATAGAAGTACGTTCATTAACATCCCGGAAATATTCCGCCATGGTTAGTGCAGTCAAACCTACTCTCATACGAGCTCCCGGCGGAATTTACTATATTCTTAGGGCCATTTGACAAAAAACTAGATGCAAGATTTATTGAAGACTCCGGATTCTTTCGTAAAGATCATTTACTTCACGAGTACGTTCGCCTACTCCGCAAAAGAAAATACAGATACGCCAATTTATTTAGATTGATTTTAGGGAGCTTTGGCAATGTTGTTCATCAATTCCATGATGAGTACTGTTTTACCTACTCCCCCAAATAAAGTAGTCCTCTTTTTCCTACACGGCGATAAGGAGCTAAACACTACTTTAATTCCTCTTGAAAAGATTGTTTGTCTATAAAGGCTGGTGCGGGTCTATGAATAGGAGATGTTGTGCAAGTATCTACAGGACCTAAATTAGATTATCAAGAGCCGTTGAAAAGTTATTCGTCCGAGTCTAGCTCCTTACTATATATTTCTGGTGAAAAATGCTTATAGGAGCTCCCGTATCAATTACTTCCATTCCTCTCGTCAATCCATCCGTAGCACTCATAGCTACAGCTCTCACTCGATTATTTCAATTGTTTCACAAGGCATCATCCGATCATTCCTCGGCTGTGTGGAGGCGCGGTGAGCGGCATAGCAATCTCTTTGCCTTTGTCACGAGTGGTTGGTTGATGGCGTCCAACTCTAAGGTTAATCCTAACTGCGGCAGACTGGACTGGATAAGCTGATCTTTGAAGGGGCTCTTTCTTCGTTGTTTGTTGCGCGAAGAGTCCTGACTTACGAGTAAACTCCATAACTCTTATTTACATCACTTCAAGCAGTGTGCTGTGCAGTACTAGGCTGGATCAGTTATAACCGTTGGTAAGTCCGGTAAGTCTCAGTCGAGCAGGGATTCCGACGATAATACCAAAGCATAAGAGTTTCATTATTATTACGCGAGGAGGTAATAAGCAAGGTCCATCATTACGCGAGGAGGTAATAAGCAAGGTCTATCTCTCATGGTTCAGTGTGTGTAGAATTCTTCCTCTTGACAAGCGGGTTAGCAAGGCAACGTTTAAAACTATAACTACCCCGAATTATCCTCAAGTAAAAGGCGTCTTGGACACAATGTAGTTTTCCTCCAACGCATATACTTGGCTTTCTCAGATCCCTGGATATCTTGGAAAGAGACATGGAAGACTCTACCTAACGCGTAGGTACTGGAAAGTGCTGAAACGGTTATTACATCCTGTGCATTGCTGGGGAGGGTCTTATCTTGCATTCCCACTGATGTTACCTTTAATCAGGAAGGTCCCATCTAGCCGCTTAAAACCTTCTAACATTCTGTCCATTGATTTATCGGAAAAGACAGATAGGTGGCCGGTCAAAGTATTTGCTTGTTGTTTTGGCCCGTTGTTGGCGCGATGTGCTGGGGACCCTGTTAATGTATTCTATTCGCCCTTTATTAAATAAAGCGAAGTATTGTCACTGCGGAAAAAACCCTTGGATGGCTCTTGGGCCCTCTTCAGCCTCTCACACCATTATATGGTTGGCTGCGTACCTTCTTAACCCAAGGAGAAAGGGACCTTTTCTAAAGTATGCCCTTCTCGGCGATGATATTGTAATAAGGTAAGCTGTGGCTGAAAAGTACAGAGATCTGTTAAAACTTTCGTTTATATATAAGAATAGAAAGAAATCGATTCCGCACTGGGAGCGCTAGAGTTCGCTAAGCAATTTTGGATAGCAAGTTAACTTGACGTAAATTTCTGCCAAAGCTGTTTTAGCATCTTCGTCACTTATCGGTCTGTGTCAGTTAGCTGAAAAGTAAAGTACGGTCTTAGTAGATCGTGTCTTGTAAGGTTAGCTGGTGCTCGTTGTCTGCCAACGGGGTTTATCACTTTTGATCTCACTGAATCCATAGGGGACAGTATGCCAAAAATACGGCCGAGGGGTCGCCCTTCATTTAGTAATTTATAAGGGCATCTTTAGATGGCTCGACCATCAGTCCGAGAGAAGAGTGAATCTGTTTGGCTTTGGGCCATTCACGTAATACTGTAATCTGCTCTGGGGTTTCTCACTTTATTGAAATTAAGTTGTCCGGAAAAGTGCTTTTAAGCCGGGTTTCTAACTCCAACTTTTGGACTCTTTCCCTCATCCCTGCCCTTATGGTCGAAATATGCCTATCGGGTCTATCCGTAGAGTGAATGGAAAGAGTAAATGGCGCCTGCCCCACCCCCACCCATTGTAAGTAATACGCGACGCCTGAAATTACGGCGCTAGCAGGGCCATGAACGTAATACTGGTTTCTGCTAGAGCAGATTACAGTATTACGTGCTAGGTATTTCTTTCCCAAAGCCATTCACTCTTACGTTCGGGTACCTCAAATAAGCTCTTTAGCCCGTCTTTTGATCCTCTTGTTTCACGACTTGCCTGTTAAAAGCATATTGTATCTACTGATCTATCATGTGAACTTCCATTTCATTTCTTTCCCTCCTGAGCCCGAGTCCTATTCTTTCCCGCTCGTCTCGTCTTTGGTGACTCAACTGATCTCGGTAGTCGTAGTCTGTTCTTGGGTATGAGTTAATTCCTTAAGGTTTCACTCCTCATATTTCTTTTGGAGCTACACCTTGAGCTTGTCTTCTTTCCAGTTAGTCTTGTCATCGGGTACGCGTTCTAGGTTTAAGCCTGAAGGCTCCTATCCAACTGTGAATGGCTATATTCATATATAATTATTCATGGCTACCCAACATTCATATATCTTCTAGGCTTCCAACGTCGTGAAGAGAAAGAGAAAAGACCCTAGGAGCGTACGGCAATTCAGATAAAAGGCAGCAGGAGATGTTGATATGTGCGATTGGCAAAGTGTTCAGTTGTTCCTTACCCGCTGCTACCATTTATTGGCCCGTCCCGAATTAGGCGACTTACATAGAGAAGCATATCAGCCCCTCTCAATATAGCAATTTACTATATAGCGCCTATTCCTAATATGAACTGCCTTCCGTTCAGGTCTAGCTCCCGTGGCATCTTTTCAGATCTGAAAAAAATAAATATAAATGTCAAGTTACTATTTCTTTCTCTGAACTATATTGGTGACGAAGGTCTCTCCTAATGGTCCGCCAGCGGTTGGCTCTGACTGCGCGCGTGATTCTTAGGTGGGCTCAGGGGCACTAACCATTTGAGGCCAAGGCTTCAATAGCGTTAAGGTTCTCTGCCCCGTGTAGCTACGTTTTCAATCATGCATAGTTCTCTTTAGCGTGTAGCTTCGCCTAACTTGTCTTTTGCACTCGCTCCTTCCACGTAGTTCCTCTCGCTGTCTGGCCCCCTTTCTCTCGCTGCCGCCTGACTGACCTGACGCTCCCCTTCACTTATCTGGGTTTAGCTATCGGGAGAGATGCTTTGCTGAGATGCTTAACTCGCTAAGTCACTCATAAGAGTGCTTTCTTTATCCTTCTTCTCGATCGGTTCAACACGTAGCTATCAAGTATTCCGTTGAGTGCATCGCTGGGAAAGAATGGACCGGTAGAGGCGCCTCCTACCATTGACTCTGACTCCTTCGTTAGCGCGGCTCATTAGTCCTGTCCTTCCTTTCGCTCCTTGAACAAGAGATCAAGAATCCCCCTTCTCTTATGCGCTTGATCCCGGCCATCCCCCTCCCATGAACTCAACCTTTGCCCTTCTCTAATCTTTCCACGTACGAAACTCTCGCTCTTTCCTTTCAGTCACTCTCCTTTTCGGTCTACTACGACTGAGAGCAAGAAGCAAATAACACTGCTGAAAGTAGGTGCAGAGCGGGGAAGAAGAGGACTGAAACCTGAGGCCACGTGAGCACGCCCGCTTGGGGTTAGTACGGCTGGCACCTGCTTTGCTCGTCTTAGTGGGAGTAGCTATTCATAAGTTGACGTGGCGTCATTATCATTCGCTCCTTCTATTCTTATGGGCACCCGCTCCTTGTCCCTCGTAGACCTAGATCCGATAGCCGCTTTCCAGCTTCTTGTTTATGGTCCACGCCCTCGTCCACTTGTCCCTTTTATCCGGGGCAGACCAGCTACCTTCTTCCTATGGGAGGGAGTACTCGAATTTTATATAGTATGGCGAGTTGAAGAATTCAAGAACAGGGGGCTACTTCACGTCCTTGAAACTGCTGTCGGAAGTTTCATTGAATCTCCACTTTGGCCGTCCTCAATCTCTCGTCGGTCCAGAGCTACTATCATCTGATTCTCTCTGGGTAGCTGAGTCTGAGGTACTCATTCGTTCAAAGTAATGCAGTTCCTTAAACCGCTCGAACACGCACATTTCAAAGGGAACCTCACGAGCTGAGTCTCTGGTAGGCAATCAATGGATCTCGCTCATAGGACTTTCATTCAATAGTCTCCACGGCCGAACTCCACTCATAATCACTGGTGAGCGGGACCAGAAAAGAGAAAAAACCAAGAAAACTAGCGAGTAGAATGAAACGAGACAGCGAGCCCTCTCTCCCCTGGTCATCCTTTAAGCTAGCTTCCGGTTCCATAGTTGCACTCGCTCCTACCTTGACTAGGTATAGAGTAGATCCAGTCCTTCTTCCACCTCCTTTGCGCCACTCGAGTTCGCTCCTCGTGACAGTTGTTCTCTTCCTTTCGCCTCGTGACGGTTCTTCCACTCCTTTCGCACTTGAACAGTCTTGGGTCATTCTACTCCTTATATAGGAATTGTCACGAGCTCGAGCTCTCATAGTTCCGTCCTTGTACTCGCATACGCTTTCATAGTTCTGTCCTTACACTCGCATACGCTTTCATAGTTCTGTCCCATTCAGTTCATTCTATGTCCGAGGGAGCGAGACCCTTACTCAACCATTTCGCGAAAAGAGACTCTGATTCAATAGGTGGCAAAAGAAAGATAGATAGAGAAGAGGCTCCCCTGCCCTGCGAGTGAAACTGAGTTGGTCTATCCCCTGGGCTGCTACGCTCCACGCTAAGCTAAGCTCATTCTACTATACATAATTGAACAAGGAATCTCTCGCAAAAGACAGTATAATTGAACACACCTGATCACAAATCCTATTTCAAAGAAAGATCAATGAGAAGAACAAAAGAGCACTTATGAGATCATTGATAAAATGCACTGAAGATCTTCCATTATTGAAAGAACTCAGTCGGTGACAAGAAAGACAGAACTTGGTCACGCACTATGCTCCGATCCTCTCCCTCTTTTCGCACCATGCTCCGCTCCTCTCCCTCATTCTTCTTATCTTACATAAGAGAAGGAGCCAATTATAGAATAAGGACTGATGATACCTCTCCCTCTATCTTCTTACATTAGACGGAGACTCTTGATCTTGATGGTTGAAGGACAGATCGAAGGGAGCATATAGAAGATGGACTGATAGAAGAAGGACTGAGAAGGGGTAGAGATCCACTCATCCGACGCGGGCCTTTCTTACATGAGCTCGTCGTCGCCCCTCCTCTTTCAAATCCTAGAGACCTTTCCTCATGAGGTAAAGAAAGTAGGTCTCTGCATCTTGAGTTCTGAATGGCATATCAAAAGAACTCCTCCGGGGCTTTCAGCTTCACTCTATATCCTTTCTGCCTGCCGGGCCAAAGAACTGCTACTCCGTTGAGTGTGTGATTCAATAGCTGTGGCTTAGGGAGCTTAGAGCAGTCTGATCCAACCTCTTTACTCTTTACTGGTCGAGTGCTCTTTCTACTTGAAGTAGTTCTCGAAGGCATTGACCTCTAGAGTGTCTTACCTAGGTCTACTTCCCAGCCAATCTAATGAGTCATGGCCAGACTTGAATTCAACTGGACGGGAATTCTTTAGTGGGTTCGGGTTAGCGGACGAGGGATTAGAAAAGAACTAATATTGGAGAGCGCAATTGATACTTGAAGTCGTCGGTAATACCTCTATTATGTCCTTGCCAACTACTTGTAGGTGCGGGCTAAGCACTTGATGGTTTTCCATGCCCGTCTCATAACACGAATCAATAAATTCATTCAGGCCGAGGTTAAGATTGAGGCTAACAGGATAAGGGATAGTTGATCTGCTCCACCCACGCTACTGAGATGGATTAGATCAGCATAGAAAGAAAAGCTGCTGTAGTCTCCGCGAAGTCCTTGGTTCAAAGTCATGATTGTGCTTCTCGTATGGATTCTTATTCCTTCATAAATAAGCAGAGGTCATGAACGCAATGAAATGGAGGAGGGCTGTCCTAGGGAGAGCCGAGGTGCGAAGAAAGACTCTGAGCCAACCCAGATCCTGATCAAAGGCTTGATTCCAGGCCAGGTCACGTACTTGACTTATAAAAGAACTGAAGCTTTATGAGGGGGGGAGAGAAAGGTGGGAAGTTCGGTGCGAAAGGAGCGAATGATAATGACGCCGTAGGATAAAGTCAGAAAAGCCTTGCTCTCTATTGAAGAAGAAAGTCCAGAGTGGCGATAATATCTCGTCTCCCTACCCTTGATTCGGTCGAGCTCCTTCACGTTCCCGGGGCTAAGTCGGGTCGGAGTCCTTATTTGTCGCTCCGCATCTTCGCTCGGAGTAAAGTTTGCTCCGACTTCGCTTCCCTTCTCATCACTGCGCTGTCTTCGCTCCAACTGCTATGAGTCGAATGGCATCATCTGCTCTCTTTGGTTAGGGCCTATCAACTTGGTCTGGTCTTCTGCAGCTCATAGTTGGCTTTCTCTCTTTCGCTCCCTTTGCGTCACGTTGTTCGCACCTTCTTCGGGTCTTTTTCTGAGAGGCCGCTTCATTGGTCCATAGGCAGATCCTCCAAGGGTGGCTAAGGAGTCTCCCACTATAGATTGAGTCCCCTACACTCCTTTCTATCACTCTTCTATCTTTTAATAAAGAATTCAGAATGCGAGTGAGAATCTCTCGTGTGCGCTAACTTCTCACTTCTTTCTGTCAATTCTTGGTGCCAGCGAGATAGTATGAGAGTGATCATAATGTCTCTCGTAAGCGATTCCTATTACTATCACTCTCATCTCTTCTCTTTCTTCCTTTCTCCGTGCACCCGCTTCTTCTAGTCTTTCTGCGGAGTTCGTTCGTAGAACCTCCTCTTGAGAACCTGACATAAAGTGTAGCCGAGAATGAAACTACCTATCAAGCTTGTAATACACACATTCCTTTCTACCGTCCGGGGCATTATACCGATCGTATGGGCTTCCTTCTCTAGCTGGCAACTGAACACGACCTTCTTTCTGACTAGTCCGAACACTTCAAGAGCCCTATGACCCATACTCGGAGGAAAGCCAACCTATACTGCCTCAGCAAGGCACACCTCAAAGGCATCAAGACCAGTGGACCCTGCTCCCCCAACAAGAGACTGCCCGGCCTCCTATGCCGATCCATCCCTCGCAAGACTCCCCGTTCTGAGTCGCATAAGTGTCAGGTGCCCCGGCGCCTCCTTTTCTTTCAGTTCTTATCTCAACTCACACATAGCAGAGGAAGGACTCACTTTGGATTAAAAGAAAGGAGGAGGAAGGGGACCTCAAATGTAGTATGGACGAGGCTTGTGGAATCCCCTGCTCTTAGGAAGAATGAATCTGATAGTGTTCTAATTCTGCAACTGCATGATGTGGAGAATCCGGTCTTAGTCAGCGCCTATCTTCCTCTCCTCTTTTGAATGGACATCGACCCCTTACGGGCTTTGGAGCTCTTTGATCTTGATGCTTGAGAAGAAGGCACGGACCTGACTTTCGGAATATAGAGTGTCAGACCCTTCCGCAATTGAAGAAGAAGTAGCGGCACATGAATCAGCATTCTCTAATGATAAGATTGTTCTATATAGGTCTCTTTGCAATAAGAGGGAGTGAATGGAAGGGATAGGCTCAGTGTCCGTCGGAATCGAATGCCTCTTGTAGTAATGATTGGACATTGATCAGGAATGAGCCTCGGGACTGAGACTCTCAGGGCAATAAGCCCAAAGAAGAGTCTCTCTTTTGAAGGAATCCCCAGCGGAGCGGGTGCTAATTCATCGGACAAGGAAGATATAGTCTCAGATGCGTAGAATGCTAGGCTAGTTCCTATCGAAATCTTGTCGGCATTAGAGCTCTTTGCGGAAGACCAGTCACTGCTTTCTGATCATTTGGATGCGAGGCGAAAGAAAAATTCAATCTAAATCCACGCACTGATTCGAGGTGGAAATGTTCGGACAAATGAACGGGGCATCAGGCCTTGTCAGGAGCTGGACTCAGCGCTTTCCAGATCAATGGTCCTATCGCCGATCGTGACTTTCATTCAAAAAGAAAGAAGAGAAGAACTTGCACCCGAGGAATAAGAATGAAATTCCCCGACCGAACGCTTATCTTTGGCTGAAGAGGTCTCAGTTCATTTAACTAGGAGCTGGGATCTGAACAGAAAGAGGAACTCGACCCCGTCTCAATGCTTTTGGATATAGTGGCTAGTCAGATCTGGATAGAGCTTGCTCGCCCGGACAATCAAGATTCGGCACGCGAGGGAGAGAGTGAAGCGGTGCCCAACCGCCGACACCTTTTAATAAAAAGCCACCCGGCCCTGCGGATACGGATGCACAAATAAAGCGTCTTTTTCTGAGAAGCCTTATCATATCTTTTCTAGCTTGCCTTGCCCCTTGATACACTGAGCTCCTAGTGGTGCCTTCTTAGTTGATAGCGCCCCCTACTGAGTAGTTTCTACTGCCTTTCTTACAACGATTGAGAAGTTATTTAATCACGGAGTCGGTTAAGACCTCTCATTCTAGCAACTATCAGTTTGAAGTGCCCCTAATATAGTGGGATTTGCATAATCTAATGGATAGAAGAGTCTAGTTCCTGTGCTGGCTCAGTAGAAGAAGAAGGAGCTGGCTCAGCGTCAATTGAATAAGTGTTCTCTAAGGTATGTTTTTTCTATACGAAAAGAAAGATAAGGCGCAACTAGAGCCATAAGGAGTTCTACTCTCTACGTATTGGTTCGAGCGTCTCACTCTCATCTGCGGCCCCTGCCCTCTTACTAGCGGCTCACCTCTTTGTTGAAAAGCTCTTGAAGCCAGACGCCCAGAGCCCTCCCGGGGGCCGACCAAGCCTGATACATTCCGGGACAGAATCCCGTGCCACGCCTACTCAAAGAGCCGTCCTCCTGTCTCTTATGACTATTCACTACTAGTAAGAAAGGCAACTCAGAGGGCTTTCTAACATCAAGGAAAGGAGTCGGCTACCTTCTCCGACTGTTGAACAATCTCTCCCTTATTCCTCTAGCTGCGAGTTCATGGTAGAGTTCGTGAGCCAATTCATAAGTCTCGGCCGGGTAGGAAAGAGCTTTCCATGGTTGAAGGAGCGAACGCCCCACTAGTAAATTACGCAAAAGAAAGTATAGGACATGGGCATTGCTTAATGCGATCCGGATCTCCCGCGAGCATGGAATAGCACACCCTTACGAGTTATACGTGATAGAAGGCTGATCTTTCTGTAGGGTATAGGTAGGCCTACTCCTCATTAGGACTCGGCTCGGCAGATCCATATCTCTCTCTTATCTATAAGAAAAGACAGCGGGGCAAGAGCGTGCATGAATTATAAAGAGTTGCTTACTAGAGGTCACATCCTCATCCGTAAGAGCTGGGATTGTAGGATTTTTCAGCTGAGGGGAATTTATTATAGTATGGCCTGTACGCGTGCCGAATAGTTCGAGGGCCTTCTTTACTATAGCTCGGACTTGGGAACAGAATCCAAGACAGAAAGCGTAGCGCTCTCGCGGATCTGGTTCACCCGGGGCCTCCTTTCCTTATGAGAGATTCAGTTCTATAAAGAAAAGACTCTAGATTCAGTTCTATAAATATAAAGAAAAGACTCGCCTCCAATTGTGTATCAGTGCTAGCCCCCCTTGAAGCTAAATCCAGCTAAAGAACATGCCACTTGCTCATGCTAGTCGGACTGGGAGAATTGAAGGGGAAGGGCCTCAATAAGTCTCTCGCGTAGCACCTTCTGACGCTCCGAACTGCTGGCTTATTCCCCGGGCTAGTTCCCGCTAGGTCTGATGCCGGGCACCCATCTGCTAGGGGAGAAGGAGAATTTCTAGGAATCTTTCCTTTATGAAGAGAAGAACCGAAAGTAGTCTTCGATCGCTTACTAATAAGATTGGTCCGAGCTTATATCTAAGTCACTTCTGTCCAAGTCACTTCTCGTCTCACTTCCCCTTTTGTGAGTCTTCGATGTCTTTCTTTCTATGGTCCATCCTGGGTGATAAACCCGAGCTCTTCCCTTCTACTTTGATTAGTATGGAGCAAAGGAAGGTATAGCGTAGCCTCTCTCTCTTGCTCACAGCCTTGCGCGCACTCCTGACTACTAAGGACTACTGGAAATGAAAGAAGCGGATCTAAGCAAGGAATTCAACCCCAGACAGGAATCGGGCTAAGAACCTTATTCCATCCTGGATTGGGTGGGCTCAAAAAAAAGCAGGAATGGGTCAGCGGCGGCGAGGAACTTATCCGATCGAGGAGGGGCTGAACTTGACTTGTAGACTTTCTCCCCACACATCCTTCTGACTTGAATGAAGGGTCAGGGATCGTACGTGTATCTATAACCTGAACTTGGAGATTCCCCCGAGAACCTGATCCAATCAAGGTTAAAAGCAAAGGCAGAACTTCCGGTAGAGCCAACCTTTCAAGGGAAGAGGCCCGCCTCGTACGAGAGCAGTAGTTCTTTCTGACGATTCTCGAGAGCGCGTCAGCGTCGTTTTCTCGCACCTTGACTCTACCAGGCAAGGGCAAGACTTTGATTCCGCCCTAATATAGTTAAATTCCGGAAAGAAGGTAGAAAGAGCTTCTCAGACAGGGTAGAGTCATTTGCTTGAGTTCATGGGCTGAAGGGAGTCCATCCGGGAGACTACTCTGCTTTCTTCAAAGAAGATATAGGACTGTAGCTGAGACATCTACTAGGGTCACTCTGGACATTCTTCCTATTATGAGGGTGGGGAAGCAACTATCGCACTAAAGAGCTTCATCTCACTCTTCAGGCTAGCTAGGTAGGCACTCTTCCCTTGCCCAGTCATAAGGCAGAAGCGTGGAATCAAGAAACTCCTTCTAACTCTAACTATAAGTACGAGATCAAACTCTCTAGAAGGAGTCCCCGAGGCACGGAGTGGAGCCCTCTCACCCGGGTTAGTTAGGCAAGAGTCCGCCTTCCGTGCCCTAACTACTGAAGACGCTTCCACGAACTATTCTACTCCTAATCGGATGCAGCAGCAGTTCATTATAAGATAGAAGTACTCAACTCATATCATTTAGAAGCGGGTGACCTTAACTTTAAAACGAGATTTATATTTATTTTAGGGCGGCCCTCCCTATCTTTCCTCTGCACATATCATGGCGTCACGGGCAGTTCTCGCTCCTCCGGCTTCGCTCCTATATAAATAATTATGATGATGGAGCGAACACAGCCTCCGTAGATCTGCAGCTACCATGACTGCTGATGGCTTCCTGCTCTCATTCCAGCTTCTTTGACTCTTCGACTTCGCATATCAAGAAGTATTGATTTTTACCTAATATAAAAGTCAATTTTCGATTTGGAAATATAGTCAATTGGTCGCCCACCGCTTGACTTTGAACGATATAGGACCTCCTTCTCAGCCTAGCCACCTGCACCCACCTTCGAAAAGGATGCGACGCCAGCTTATGCATTTATATTTATTTTAGGCAGACGAAAGAAGCAGAGGCCTAAAATCAATCTCAATTCTACGCTATGCGAAATATATGCCTAGCGCAGTGAAAAATTAGAATCGTGTGGGTCGGCTACCAGCGGGAGGGTAAAGACTAGTGGAGCATGGAGCAGAGGACAAGTTTGAATTTGAATAGGGAATTTATTATAGTATGGTAAAATCAATTGAGAATGACTTCGGCATATAGAGAGAGCGACTACGCAAATGACTTTAGGGGAAAAAATACATCGCCCGGTTACTCAAATCCATTCTCTCACCAACCCCCAAGCTGATTTGGCTAAACAAAGGACTTGGTGATTAGTAGCTGGTTCAACAAGAGCAATCTTATCTTATTGGCTTGCTTATTCAACTCGTTTGAGTAAACCCCGTCTTTTTGTCCTAAATGCCTCTTCCCGTTAGCGCAATAGGCTGCTCGATTTGCCATCTCAAACAACCTCTAATAAAAAGGTCTGAATGTTTGGAGTCATATTTTAGGAAACGCGGAATGGAGGAGTAATTCAAATGTTATATAGATACGGGAGAAGATTAAACCTCTCTTGGCGTGATTTGAATTAGACCATCTCTCTATCTAGGGAAAGAGTCCCGCCTTCGATGCTTAACTTAATAAGTACCGAATCCAAGTAGAATCCTAAATTCTATACATCATAAAGACGAAAAAGACCCTTTGCCACTTCCTTTTTTCGTAGCTTAAAAGGCGTCCCTTTCTATTATTTGGATATGCCCTTCCTTATTTACGCAAATAAAGCCGCCGGAATGCTAGACTCTACCAAGTAAAGCAACTCCAACTGTCACTGCAACTGGCTCGCAAACTATTCCTGCTTAGGGATACAACCTATGGCAACTCCCAATGGCTGACTTACTCCAGCATTGCCTTCAACTTCCTTGAAAGACTCCTTCTTCTTCCTTTCGTGCTTGCTTGCTTGCAACCGTTGGGAGAAAGCTTCAAGCCACCAGCTATATCTCCCAAGCCAGCAGTATCTCCGTCCCAGCCTTTACGAGCTCCTCTCTTGGAAGCTTGGTGGCAAGGGCCCGCCATCCGACTTACAGCCGTCAAGCCGTCTCGTCCGTAGTGCGCATATCTTCGGAAGGTGCCCCGCTAACTCATATGGAAAGGGATATTTCTATCTTAACTTCCTCCAGTCATCCAGTTCGACCCCCATAGGCAGGACTCTAGTCAGAGAAGAGGTTTCTAGGCACAAAGCTACTCCAGGAAAGAGTCGACCCCAGGGATTTCGGACATCACTTTATGCTAAAAAAAACCAGATCCTTCAGTGGATCTTGAATTGAGTTTGAGTTAAAGGAGATGCCTGACTTCTTTCTGAGTTATTGAGTTAGAAGAGAGACAGGAGACGAGAGCAGATTCATTCATATGAGTTGTTCTTGTTTGAGTTGCTTGACCCGACGGAAGGGATCTGTAGCGAGCCCTCGGCGATTGAGAGGATAGCCCTCTTGGATATTGAGTACCTTTCATCCGCCCCTAGGGACCAGTAATCTACCCGAAGTAGAATAAAAGTCTATTCAAGCCTATCTTTTTCTATCCCGTATTCTGTCATCGTCGCTTATACCGGCATTTCCCTATCTCTTCTCGGATACTAGTTCTTTTCTCCGAGGCCCGATAGCACCGGTAAGTACCGTGCGTGTCTCCCGGGGCATTCACTATTCCTATTTTAAGGGTTTAGTCTCCCCCCGAGTGTTTTCCGCCTTCTTTTAGCTCCAATCAAAGACTTTTTTTTTCTCAAGTCAGTGGCCGGGACCTTACATACAGCAACCAGGAGTGGATTTAAATCCTCAGCCATATGGACGATCAGAGTCTTGTGTGGAGAGCACCCTGGATGGCTCCATGCGATGTGATATACAGATGTGGCAAAACCTAAAGGTTCCTTTACTCGGGCTGTGGGGAGCCATTAGCTATGCACCTGCAATGGTTAGGAGGCAGATTGGATACTATTAAGACTTCATCCGATCCGCAGCGGTTATTCTATCTTCTTCTCTCTTTAAGATATAAAATTTTTTGACTCTCATAGGAGACCCTGGGGAAGGTATCGAGACTGGGTATGGAAGGCGAAGAAGGTAATTCCGTGTTGGCTTGTCCCGGCTAACTCAGTATATCCGTGGGTTCGGCCTTGAAAGATAAAGGCGAACAGGGATAGGAATTCTCCAAGTTGGTACGGTTCTCGAAAAAGAAAAATGGTTTAGCATGGTTCGTTCACATGGGGTTTTTATAAAGAAAAACGTTGTTCCCCGAAGTCTTTCTTGTTGGTAGAAAAGAATGTCGTGGAAGACCCTTGGGTAGGATATCTCATTCCCCTCGATTAGGTCATTTCTTCCTTTTCAAAGTGAGATGAGATCTATAGGGTGACTTTTGGATCAATATTTCGTTAAAGGTGGATGGGGCTCAATAGTCTCAGTAAACCTCAATATGGAATAGGGCAAGTTTCGGGACACAGGGCTCTCGCCTTCGCTTCGGGTCCTTTTTAGTTTAGGCGCTAATTCTTCTCTTGATCCTGAACGGGAACGGATAAGATAATAGCGGCAGTGGATGGAAGGAGGGTCAGACTCTACGTTTTGGAATTACGATATGATCAAAAATACTAAGTCCTACAGAGCCTGGGGTGCTTGCCCCGTTGCGTTGATTTAATTTAATGGGGTGGGGGGCGCAGAGATTGGAACTATCTACGCAAACCCCTTGAGTCTTGCCAGGATTATAAAAGAGAAACTTTGTATGGAAAAACGCCAAGAAAGATTCTTGCGACTTCCATTTACAAAGACCATGAGGGCCTAGAATTAAAGCGAGTCATTGCTACTTGATGGGGTTGCCTCCAAAGATGTGCTTCTAGTAGGAATGCTATACATAAAAAACCAAATCACAATGGGTCGAAGCCCTCCTTTCCCTTCCCCTTTGTATTTTCTCGAGAGGGGGGCTTAAGGGACTCTGAAAAGAAAGGTCAGGCTAAGGCAAGCAGTAGCATCCCGCCAGTTCTTCTTGTGACAGAAAATCTATCATATATAAGATAAGAAAGGGCTTGTTCACGAATGCCCTATTTTAGGAATCATTGGACTAAAGGAAGAGACCAATGTTGGAGACAGATCAGAACCCTTACTCAGGCGCTTTCGAGCCTTCTGTTCTAAGCGCCCATTCGTGCTATTGGTCGTAGGCCAACAAAACTCGAGTGAATGGATTGGGGAAAGCCAAGTTTTCTTTGTATCAACCCCGGGGCTGTTGAAAGGTCGAACTCGCTGAAAAAAGTTCCGTTTTTAGGTTGCTTCTGAGGTCCCGTGGTGGAAGGCAAGGGTCATAACATGAGGGTGACAAGGATTCTGTGAGTGGACAAATGCCTCTATCCGAGACCAAGAAAGAACCCGACTTAGAAGAAGTTTAAAAGGCAGGATATTTCGGTTTTGTTCCACGCTTTCGTGCAATCACTAAAAACCCGGTCTCCTTATGCTGTAACAAGTGTTGGAGCGAAGGCGAAGGAATTTTCCAAGTTCTTCTCTATCTGACTACCAAGCAGTTTCTTATGCAACAGGTGCTTAGCTTATACTTACTTATAGTAAGCGCTATATTGATCTCTTTCTAGCAGTCTCAATGAAGTAGTCCCTTATTAGGCTCTCAGTGTAAACCTAGTGAGAATTGGACGGTATATCAACAAGCCTATATAATAAATAGTTGTATCACGCCCGATGGTTTGACTGAAGATTGAAGATCCTTCATTTCCACAACTCGAATTCAGCGCCCTCCGGAGATTGATTCCCCATGTCTGTTCTCCTTGCTAGAGCTAGGGGCCTTTTCCGCGGGGATAGGATCTAGCTTGATTCTATGTATACCGTAACGTTGCTCTCTAGATTCCACGATATCTTATTAGTCCGCTCCATGAGGCGTAACAAAATGAATGTGATAAAGAAAAGTTTTCCTGTCTTCACTCCCTTTAGCTGACCATTAGCTACATCTGGGGCCCCAATCGTGTGACATCATTACCTGGCATTTCTCTCTAGTCACATAGCTTCAAATCAAAGGAATTCGAATGAAACTAACTTTTTCATTCAGAACTCACAGGGCCCTTCACGTACTGGGCTCTCCTTGACAGTCGAGTGCCTTTCGCCCCAAAGCCTAGCGGCTCAGCTCTTTCAGACCCCAGCACCAGTCGCTCAAGCACCAGGTCGAACTTAATATATAGTAGGGGTGTACTACTGGTATTTCTCTTCGGCTTTGGGCCAAATATAATAAGTTCCGCTATCGCTCGAGATCTTAGAGAACCTTCCCTTTACGTAATAGGGCATTCTCCTATTCCCATGAACCCTATCTACGAGTAACTAGTAATATAATATAGGGATGTCGGGTTCTTCCGGAAAGCCTGATGTCAGTTTCAAAAAAAATTGTTGCATAATGGTTAACTCACTAAAGATAAAGAAGAAAGAGAGAGGAGGAACGGTCAGTAGGCGTCAGTGAAGTTAATCCGGCTAAAATTCTTTCAAATGGGAAAAAGCCATCATGCAATGCCTGATTAACAAAAGAGAGAATGGAGTGACTTACTACATCCCAGTTTCTTTGAAAAAATAATGGCTGCATTCCGCCCGGTTCACGAGTTTAGCAATAGAGAAGATCGTGAGTTCATGCTTTCTCGGATCCCGGAAAGCAGGAATAGAGGAGGCACAGGCCTGCCATTAGAATAAAGCAAAGGCAATTAGGTCATGAAGGGCAAAAGCCAATGATAAACTTACTTCCTAAGGTGGAAGGGCCGGAGAGAATTACTCAGTTTCGCCCTATCAGCCTTTGTTCGGTCCCCGTTAAAATTATTTGTAAAGTGTCGGTTGATAGACTGAGGCCTTTGTTGGTGCGTATGATCTGAGATCCGATGCGAACTGATTTCACTGTCCGAATCAAGGTTCAACGGAAAGAGACCGCTTTCGCGGGAAGGATGAAAAGAGCACAAGATTGTGCATTAAGATAAAAGCATTTTACCCTACAATCGGCTTGCTTGATTGGAGGGTTGATGATAGATCGAAGAAAGAAGAGCTTAGCCAAGAATAGGTCGAAACGATGTCAAAGAACCCGAGCGAGCTAAGAGAGAAAGAGGTCACTCACAGAGGAGTTCCATTCGTTCTTACGGCTAACGTGTATAAATAGGTCCCTAAGGAACCCCCGAAAGGGCTGCCGTCCGATGGCGCCTTTAAGTAGTGCTTTTGTCACAAGCCGGGGCCTGAACTCATTGGACTGACCTTTCGAGCTATTAGATGGATAAATATAGATAGTTGCAGACAACTATCTATATTACGATATTTCCGATTCTCCCTTCTCTGTCCCAAAGTCAAGTTGAAGTAGAGAATCTCAGTTCTGTTCTAGTGACAGCCTTTAGACTATCAATTCCTTCCTTTCGCCTAATCAAGGATATAAGGTGGCATCTCACCGAATAAAAAAGATAAGGTTTATCCCTCCTCACTGAGACAGTCTTGGACCTGGACCATTTCACGCTCGGGGCGTAGATAAGGTTCTGAAGGAAAGGCCGGCTTCGGGCAACTAGGTGAGTTGGAAGCAGAGCCAGCAGCAGTAGATGGATGAGGGCAAGTTGTTTGCCAGCTCATTAAGCTGGAAACCGCCTGATGAAAGAATTGTGTTGACTTTGGGGCGGCTAACCACTACAAAGACAGCAACTACCGTACTACCCATTGCTATTGGGATTGAAAACTATAAATTACCTCCTATTTCAAACCTTTTCACTGAAAGAAAATATTGAAAATCAGAGGTCTTCCCTTGCGGTAGAAATGGAATAGATGGTGGATCCTTTCTCTTTCTAAAGCCCACCGTAACGCCCTTGCTTTCCTTTCTTTCAGAACCTCTGTCGGTTTCTGTGGAGGAAGGACTACTTTTGAAAGCCCAACCTCTAAATGGCCATGGTTTGATGATAGGATGCAATTCTGCCGCTGGCGCTCTTTGGATAGGGCCATGCCTTTGACAAGCTTTGCATCCCTTGGCGTATCTAATGCAATCTTTCAAGATGGTTGGCCAATAGCATTCGTGTCTTCGGATCAGCCATCTCATCTTTATGCCTGATTGATGTGCCCCGCGGATACCTTCGTGTACTAAAGACATCAGCTGGTAATACTCGTCAGGGCCTACACATCGGAGAAGAAGACCATCCTGACCCTTCCTATATAACACCCCTTCTAGTACGGTATAATGAACTGCCGTGCTCCTAATTCTCCTTTCCGCCTTTTCTTTCAGAACCTGCAGATACCTGATTATAGGGTACCTCCAGTCGGAGTCAGTTCCACCGTGCAGGCAGAAAACAATTCCCCGCGGAATTTATATTTACGGACAGAAGGGTGAATTTTCTTCTCAATTGTCACCACCTTCCTGACCAAGCCATCAGGTAGTTGTACTCCAGCTGCTATCTGTGCAAGATGATTTGCTTCCTCGTTCTTGTCCCTAGGGATATGCTGAACAGAAACGTCATCAAACTCGTCTAGTAACTGGACGGCCATAGCAAAGTATGGTGACAAGGCCAAACTAGTACATTTGTACTCGCCACAAATCTGTCTGAGCACAAGTTGGGAATCCCCAATAATCATGACGGTGGAAACTCTTAAGTCTGCCAAGATTTCCAGGCCAATGATTAGTGCTTCATACTCTGCCTGGTTGTTTGTGCATTCGAAGTCAAGTTGAAAGGACATCTCAGTCCTGATTCCGCTGGGAGATTCAATGATTATGCCTGCCCCGGCGGATTCCGCCGTACTAGACCCATCGAAGTCAAGAGTCCAGGGAGTTAGTTGTATGGCCGTAACCTCGAGGCCATTATCCTCTTCCGGTCCGATTTCAACGCACGGGTGTTCGGCCAGACCCCTCCCGGGAGAGAGCGGAGCAGATAACCGGTAGTAGGGCGCGTCGGCGACACCGAAGATGACTCCTCTGGTAGCAAGATTTAATCTTTTGCAATATAAATTTTAATAAATCATTACTAACAAAAAATTATTAATGCTATTAATTATCTTTTATTCTTGTTTCGCAGGGATGAGTTCTCGTTCAGACGCTCTACGCCGTTCGACCTTTTCGAAGAAGCGTTTGTTGGATTTTGATGTTGAAGCAGAAGAGGAAATTGGTCAAAAATTGGTAGGAATTTTTTTCTCTCTGGGAATGAAAGAGACAGCAATTACATAACTCTAGGTGTAGCAACTCTTAATGCATCTGAAATCAACAAATCCATGATGCCATCAGGAGGTTTATTAAGAAGACGTAATCCTAAAGGCAAATGTTTAGAGTTGGAGGCGAGCCAATCGGCACAAGTGTTGGCCTCACCTCACGATGGACGTGAGAAAGAGAACAATTCCACTCCCTCTGAAGTAGCATTCCAATAGCTCGTACCAGTGAGATACCTGTCTCATTAGTCTGCATAAAGTGTATAACTTGCTGCAATGCTTTCACCGAGTCTGATTCCAGTAATACTGTTCGAAAGCCCAGGTTCCAACACACCAGTAATCCATGATATATTGCCCAGAGCTCTGCTAACAACACTGAGGTTGAACCAATATTAAGCATAAACCCATGTAACCACAGTCCACTTTCATCTCTAATAAGACCCCCTGCAGAAGCAATATCATCACAAGCAGTAACACTTCCATCTACATTAATTTTAACAGTAGAGCTAACTGGTTTGGACCATCCCACAATATCATATCAACATAACGCATTCTTGCCTGCAAAGAATTATGAACATCCCAGATTTCTTTGCTTTGGCTTTGCCAAGAATCAACTGTCTTGTCTGGGATATAGCAGGAACATCCATATTATGCAAATGGCAATTTCGCCAAAACCAGAGAAGCCAAAGTGTAACAGCAAAAATGACATTCCAAGGGACTCTATGCTGCTGTTTGCTTAACTTCAAGTTCGAGAGTGCCCAGGAAACTAGATCACCAGATAGAAAATTGCGAGGCATCCTGCCTTCAACTAGATTTTGCCACACACACAAGACAAGAAAACCTGCAATCTCGCAAAGCATGTAATTCATCCTCCTCTCTCTGGTTACATCTAAAACAGAGCACAACAGACATTATATGTCTTTTTTTTCTAGCCATTTCCAAGTTGGAGGAGTACCATGAAGAAGACGCCAGAGAAATATGCGAATTTTGTTGGGGCAATGCAACTGCCAAATAGTATTCCATCTCGATTTATCTCCATGATCAGCAGCTAGTTGAATTCTATAAGCAGTGCTAGTCGAGAAAGATCTCGATGGAGAAGGAAGTCAGCAAATTGTATCATCCTCTAAAGAAGATTCATCAATCCAGACAGCCGCAATAAGCTTAAATATGTCATCATCTAACTGATAAGTTAGAGCAGACCAGTTCCAACCATTTCCAACCCAATAGAAAATATTGACGGCTGACATCCATTAAATAAAATAACGATTGGGAACTTCTGAAGCGAAAGGTACCGTCCCGCTACGGGTTCTTCTTTGTTTGAAATGAGTTAAAAAGGGGTCGGCTACAATTATCACATCACCCGATTGAGTGGTAGGCAGAGTACGGAGCTACATCAACTACCAAAACATTCGATTCCGAGGCATCTGATGAAGGGAAAAGCCTATTCTATTGAGCTTCCTGTCAATCGAAGTAGATCACTCTTCACCTAAGAAAAAAGATTCACAGCAAGAAGTAGAGTACTTTGTGAGTAGCTACCACCTATAGTTAGAGTACACACGAAATTGAATAGAAAAGATATCATGGGAGCCGAATTCAACTCTCCTATGAAATTCCTTAAAGCCAAAAGGTAAGCCCTTCCAATAAAGATGTCTTCAAGCTAAGGGAACACCCCTTCCCTTAAACGCTACTTAGACGGCGCTTTCTTTTAGAATGATGATCCAGCAAGTGACCTCTTGCATGGAAATTCCGGGAATTCAACTTTGAGATGGGGAATGGACCCTACGGCCATCAATGCGTGTTGGCTAGGTCGGCCTAGCACGGCGTCATATTGCGAAGGAGCGTTGATCACTTCTCCCGACCCCGGCGTATGCGGAGATGTATATCAAGGCTTTGGTCGGTCACTTGACGAAGACTTTTTATTTATATGTTTAACAGATGATCTTGAATATAGCATTCAATCCTCTCGGGTAGTATGGTATGATCTTTCCAGAGAATATCGTAAGTAAGAGTGAACATTAGTTCCTTTCTTCTTATTAAAGGGATCCATGTTCTCTTTGATATCTTTCCCTCGACCCGTTAGGTTCGAACTGACATAGGTGAATCGGACCAACACCTATAAACCACCAACAAGGAGTCGCTTTAGTTACGCAGTTCGGTTAGCAGGCAGGCCGCCTTCCTACATCTGCGGGCCCACCGGTTTAAAGAGTCCTCTGTCCGGACTCCCCCTAGACCTCTGTCAGGCCTAGGGAACTTCTCTAAGCTCGAGAGCTCCTGTCTCCTCACTTAAAGCGTAACCGGCTCACCTCTACCCGGAAACAAACCAAGCCCTTCCCTTCTTCTTTCATCATTAAGTTTCACCCGCCTTCTTAGCCTTTTCCTCATCGTTAAGGGGAATCGAAGGGACAGGGCTTTTCCCCTTCTTCATAATGATTGGTTCCAGGCGCACTCCCTGAAACCAATCCGTCTCGCATGCCAGTCCGTCTGTCTCTATGTCTTGGGCACACGAATCATCCTCATCACTAAGCTCAACTTCTCCCTAAGGAGAAGTGGTGGCATCGGGGGGAGTGAATCTTGTCCCGGTTGTATCCCCATTGGTGTATCGCTTAGTCGTAGAAGGTGAACCGCTTTCTTTTTTTTAAATTTTTCTATCTTTCCAATCAATCGGCTAAGCATTCTAAGTGGCCGAAGTTGTAGGGTCCTTCTTTTTTGAGGTAGTTTCCCTCCCGACACTGATTTTGCTTTCTTCACTAAACGCGGGTATGCTGTTGCAGGGCGAATGCCCATTGCCGATGCTTTTCTGGTAAGGGGAAAGAGCTTGAAAACTGACTTTCTTTGCCTGCCCCAGCGGCCCCTGCCCAAGATCCCATATCTACCAGTCTACGGGATTGGGCTTGACTTGACCTTTAGAAAATAGATCTGCTCATAGGAATGAAGGTGCTATACTTTGAAAACCGATCAACAACTACCAAGATTGCATCATACTCCCCCACTCGTGGTAGACTAGTGATGAAGTCCAATGAAAGACTTTCCCATGGACGGCTTGGGACTGGCAACGGCACTAGGAGACCAGCAGTTTTCTGCCTGTCTACTTTGTCTTGTTGACAAATTAGGCATGTTTGGGTATAAGCCCTGACATCATCTTCCATTTGAGGCCAGTAGTAGTTCTGTGTCACAAGGGCCAGTGTTCGCTGCCAACCTGGATGTCCGGCCCACAACGTGTCATGACATTCCTGCAGTAATGTCTTCCGAAAATTTCCTGTCTTTGGGACATAGATAGACCCGTTCTTTCTTTGTGAGGAGCAGATCATCTTCTATCCAGAACTCTCTCGTCTTCCCCTCCTTGACAAGGTTCATAATAGCTACTGCTTGGGGATCTTTTGCTAAATTATCCCTGATCTGGTCTTTTAGTGAAGTTTTCATCATGGAATTGGATAAGTGAGCCAAATACTTCAATGCCGCCAAGTCTGACTTCCTGCTTAAGGCATCCGCCACTCGATTCGTCTTTCCAGGCTTATATTCTAGATTAAAGTCAAACTCTGCCAGATGTTCTTGCCATCGAGCTTGTCTGGGATTTAGCTTTGGTTGTGTGAGAGAAGGATCACTTCGACCGGGCCTGAATCACCACTCGCTCCACCTGAACCAGTATGCTTCATAATACTGACCCAATCTCGATTTTGAAGTCAAGACATCACAACTAAAGCGGCCTGCCCGAAAGCCTTTTGCCGAGCGGAAATGTCTTATTTCACTGAAAGGCTTTGCAAACACATACTTTCTCAAGGGAATGAGCGAGAGAGGGTAAAATGCTTTTAGTAAGGATTTGGATGCGAAAGGAAATCTCTTTGAATCTAACTCGAAATATCATTGTTGAAGAAAGATCTCGAGCGAAGCGAGGTTCTCTAAGATCTCGACCGCTAGGGTAAAATATATGATATAGCTGTCTATTACTTTGTGGATTTATGTTTGTGATGAATGATAAATTGTGTGTATGAATCCATGAGGGTAGGAATTGATTATGTATTGAGGAATCATTAGACCGTACACCGGGGCGCTTCGTGACAGGGAGAATGCCTTGAACCGGGTGAGTTTCCGAGTGGTTTCTTAATGCATAGTTAATTCTTATGAGGGATAGTTAGCGGTCATTCGTTGTTGGGGAGAGGTCCGTAAAAAGATATCCTGTGACAGGGGATAGGGTTCTTTTAGTACTCCTGGGCGCCTGAGTGACACGGGAATGCCTTGAACCGGGCTTCTAGAATCATCTCAAACCGACAACGAGTGACGTAAGAACACCAATGCCTTATTCCGAGGATACCTGACGAGGTCGAATTGGATAAATTGGTTAACATCCCTACAATTGAACAATTATTGAGGAAAGGTAGAGGATCCAAGTCAATCAATCCATACTCTGAGGAGTCCGAAGTCCTATGCGGAAGGCTATTAGCCGTTTCTTTGGGTGTCATTTCTTTATCACTATCGGAGGACTCTTGCTCGAAATCATAGTCTTTCTTATCTACAAACAAAGTAATACCTTTATCTTTTATGGATACATTAGCTTGCTCATGAAGTTCAAACTCACAAAATAATTCATCTAATTTTACCGTAGATAAGTTCCTTGTAAGCATCTACATGATGCCCAAAGAGTAGTTCACTAGCACATCTCACTAGATCTCAACTTTCAATCTTTTCACCAATGACATGGAGACCATTTACGATCTCCTTGAACCGTCCGTGCATTTGCCTTACATTTCGTTGGTTCTCATTGAGAATGATTGAAGTTGACCCACCAATAAGTCTCTTTTGGCACGCCTTGTTTCGCTTGAGCCCTCATTGAGTTCAATAAGCTTTTCCCAGAGTTTTTTGGCCGAGTTGAATGGACCAACCTTGCTCAATTATTCTTTGGAGAGTCCGCATTGCAAGGTTGTTGTGGCTTTCACATTGGCTTGTGCCTTTTTGCATATATCCTTTGTCCAATCCGTTGTAGGAAGGGATTTTCCAGAATCATCCTTTGGCTTTTCGAATCCATCTATGATGCTAAACCAGTTATCAATATCATTCATTAAATAATACTCCATCCTACCTCTCCAATATGCGAAGTCGTTGCCATCGAAGTAGGGTGGTCGCGCGGTGCTGTATCCCTCTTGAAACGCCATTGAATTCTTTCGGTTGAATGTTACTTCGCGCGAAAGGGACCAGGCTCTGATACCACTTGTTGGGATCGAGGCGTTCGCTAGAGGGGGGTGAATAGCGTCTTTCGATTTTTCTCTGCGAGTTTGTTAGCGGAAGCAAAGAGATAATGATAAAGCACAAAGAAACAAACGCTAACCCGGTTCGATTTACTTGGTATCCACCTCAACGAGGTGACTAATCCAAGGATCCACACACGCAGCCGACGATTCCACTATGAAAACAATCTCCTTCTCGAATCACACTTCGAAGGCGGAGAAACCTTCACAACAGGACTTCTTCCTCGTACAAGATTTGTAGTGAAGTATGAGAGGAAGAGAAGAGCTTTTACAATGTAAAAGAGCAGTAAAGAAGATGAAAGAATCTGATTATTTTGCTCTGCGACGTTGACCGCTCTTTTTATAAATTTCAGTGCACCAGTCGACTGCTCCTAGGGCCAGTCGACTGATGGGCTTCAACGGCAATTAAATATGCATTTAATTTGTCAGTTGTTGCTCAACGGTAGTCTACCAGTCGACTGCTCCAAGGCCAGTCGACTGGTCTCAGTCGACTGTCCACTCGACTGATCTTTCTGTTCTTGGCTGTGTGTTCTTCGGATCAACCCCAGTCGACTGCTGGCAGGGCCAGTCGACTGCCTAAGCTGAAAACTCACTTTTTCAGCTTCTTCTTCATCCCTTAGCCTTGACACAAGTCTTCAAACGCCTTCCACAAGCCTCGTGCACTTCCTTGCACTTGCTTGACACGTTTCCCTCGACTTTGTCGTGCTAAGACTTCTCTTGCCAAGAGGCCTCGCCTCCGGGACTTCACCTTTGCCAAGAGGTCGCGCCTCTGGGACTTCACCAAGTGCCAAGACTTCATTCCTGGACTTTCCTGTGAACTCAAGTCACACATGTTAGATCAACAAGCATTGCCTAACTTAACCTGCCAAACATTAAAATCCAAATCACTTGGGCCTAACAGTACATTTATAGCAACAGAGGTTTATCGATTATATAGTCAGTATAAATCAAACAATCCTCAGATGGTCCTGCTCAATACACACTGAGTGTACTAGTGTAATTCTATAGTCAAGACAGACTAAGACCAAATTACACTACAACCAATCCAATGGTTTGTTCAATTCATCTTGGTTGTGAACACTATTTGTAATCTATAAGGAACTGATAACATGGTCTTCTGTGTGTGACTCCACACACCATGTTTATTTACAATATAGATTAAATGAACACTTGCATAAAAACTAAATATAAACATTGACCAAATATGATTCTTATTTCATAATGTTTATTTACATAGATAGCTAGGATTCAGGTATACATCCGAACAGAGCGAAAGTACCGATGGAAATAGGATGTTAGTCTGTGCGAGTGGAGACCTATGACAACCCCGAAGAGAATGTTGTTCGCAGAACGGTTAAGCTCGATCTCATCACAGAAACCAGGGAAAATACCAACGCAAGGCTCAGTACTTATCGACGGCGGATGAGTCAAATGTACAATCGACGAGTCCGACCTCGCTCGTTTCACGTGGGGGATTTCGTTTGGAAAAGAAGGACACCCATGGAAGGATTGGGTAAGCTCGAACCCAAATGGGAAGGACCCTATCAGGTTACCAGCCGCGTTGTAGGAGGATCGTACTACCTAACTGGTCCCAAATGAAGGGAGTCGCTTGGAAACCGCTTCGTTGATTTCCCTTGTACAAAAATTTTTCGTACAAGGGACGAAACTTTCCAAGAGGCCCCACGGATCGCTGGCTTGTTGTGTTTGTTTTTAGGTTCCATACAACTAAAAAATTACAGCGGAAATAAATTTTAGTTGTACCTTTCAGTAGGGTTGGTCCTTCTCCAGTAGGGACCTAGAGGAGGAATTAATTTTGGTCTCCTGATGAACTTAAGCTTCCCATGCTCTTCACCGAACACACAGCTTAAGTCTATCAATAATAACTCATTCCACTAGAGAGTTATTATTGCACTACTGCACCAATCCCATATTATAATATGGGCTCCTTCTTGTTGGTGCAATATTTGTCCCAAGTGCATTGAGTTTCAATGTTTGGCTAAACTAAGTCTCCCTGTGTTTAAGATATCGTATGTCCGTCAATTAAATGAGTTACTGACAACTCGAATTTAATTAACTTCTAATCCAAGAGTAGTACCACTCAACCTTATTATCATGCGGACAAGGTCCACCTGCAGGGTTTACATGATAATCCTTATGAGCTCCTCAAGGGGACATCATCAACCTAGATTATAGGACACAGTTTTCTTCTATAATTAACAACACACCATGTACATAATACTACTTCCCAACTCATCGGGCCTTTTGATCTATCGATCTAAATCTCACCCTTTGATGAATTAAAGAAGTACATACTAAGCACATGTGTTTGTTATTATATCGGGATTAAGAGCATGTACATCTATAGTAACAGAGGTTTAGTTCAATTATATAGTCAGCATAAATCGAACAATCCTCAGTTGGTCCTGCTTAATACACACTTAGTGTACTAGTGTAATTCTATAGTCAAGACAGACTAAGACCAAATTACACTACAACCACTCCAATGGTTTGTCCAATCCATTTTGGTTGTGAACACTGTTTATAATCTACAAGGGACTGATAACATGGTCTTCTGTGTGTGACTCCGCACACCATGCTTATCTACAATATAGATTAAATGGACACTTGTAAATTTTGACCAAATATGATTCTTATTTAATAGTACTCATTCCTTTCTCGCATTTTACTTTATGTCGTTTGCTACATGTAATAAACATCTATGATGTCCTTCAGCTTTCTCAATAAATACCAACCTCCCATACCACTTGGCTCCGAGGCCGACGATCTTCATCCTGTTACGATCCTACATTGTTCACCCCTCCCGAACTCCGTGCTTGCCAACATGGCCTTTCGACAGGTCAGAACTCCGAGCTCCGTGCTCAATGACTTAGTCTTACGAATGGTTGGATTCCCGAGCTTCGTGCTCGCCAACAGAGCCTTACGACAGGCCAGAACTCCGAGCTCCACACTCGATGACTTAGCCTTACGATAGACTAGATTCCCGAGCTCTGCGCTCACCAACAGAGGCTTACAACAGTCCGAAACTTCGAGGTCCGCACTCGATGACTTAGCCTGACGACAGGCTAGATTCTCGAGCTCCGCGCTCACCAATAGAGCCTTACGACAGGCCAGAACTCCGAGCTCCGTGCTCGATGACTTAGCCTTACGACAGACTGGATTCCCGAGCTCCGCGCTCGCCAACAGAGCCTTACGACAGGCCGGAACTCCGAGCTCCGTGTTCGATGACTTAGCTTTATGACAGACAAGATTACTGAGCTCTGCACTCACCAATAGCGTCTTACGACAGGCCGAAACTCTGAGCTCCATGCTAGATGACTTAGCCTTACGACAGGCTGGATTCCCGAGTTTCGCGCTCGCCAATAGAGCCTTACGATAGGCTGAAACTCCGAGCTCCGCACTCGATGACTTAGCCTTACGACAAGCTGGATTCCTGAGCTTTGCGCTCACCAACAGCGCCTTATGACAGACCGGAACTCCGAGCTCCGTGCTAGATGACTTAGGCTTACGACAAGCTGGATTCCCGAACTCCGTGCTCGCCAACAACTAGTCGAATTTTCGAGCTCTACGCTCATAAAACTACGCCTCATAACAGGCCAGATCTCCGAACTCCATGCTCAATAACTCAAGCCTTACGATAAGGTAATGATGATACCTCCCTGCAGAACAAACCATACTGACAAAAATCACCGATAAACTTAAGACCCGAAGAGTCTGTACATTACACAATGAGCCGATAAATCAAGTCCAAAATATAAAATACCCTTAGTTAAATACAGCTAGGGGAGCAGCGGCAACAACCATTTTGCTGGTCGATGTCCTAGTTATGGGGGTCATGACTGGAGCCAGAAGACGAAGCAGAAGCTGGATCGACAGCTATCAATTCATCCTCCAACGCACCTAGCCTCCTTAAGCCGTCATGGTACTCCTCCTCGAGTCATTCCGCCTCTTGGACGGTGCTGGTCAGTTCTTGTTGATACTTTTGAGCTTGCTCAGAGGCCCCAACAACATCTCTCTCAAGCTTGCGCACCCTCTTGACAGTTTCAACCATAGCCTATTTTATCTGCTTGTTTCGGAGAACCATTTCATCCCGTTCTTTCTCAATCCTCTCAACTGCACTACCATACATGGCCGCCCGGAGAGCCCACAACCCCTATTTGTGTTTGGCCTCGTCCCTCTTCTCCCTAAGCCGCTGCAGGCACTCCTCAAGGGTGTCGTCCATCGAACCTGCTGAGGAGCCTAAATTCAAAACCAGAATAAAACGCTGATGGCGAGGAAAACGGACAGCCTCCCTAATATATACCTGCCACAGGCACCTGCACCACTCTCAACGTCAATCAAGGCCAGTGAGACTGGAGAGGCACGAGAAACCAAAAGAAAGCAATCTTCCTTTCCCAAAAAGCTAACCTACGCTGCCTAGCACAGAGAAGACAAAGGAGAAAGGTGGCAACGTGGCACCTCCGGTCTTGTCATGTAAGCGTCAGAAAGTCATGGGTGAGAAACACAGAGGGACGATGATGTGAGCCTTGAAGAACATGTCTACGAGATGGGTACCCACGAGAACCAACCACGATGGTCCACCATGACTACGCCGAGCTCGCAAAATAATCTTCCCATGGACCTCAAATAACGAGAGGAGCCCCTTAGTCCGAACCTCACTAGTAAGGCAGGGAAGCAGAGCTCAAACCGGTGGGACCTTGCCCATCCAAAGGGTAAAATAGACCCTTCGGATGAGTAAAGACATTAACCCTAGAAAAGCGACTGACATGTGTATCGGACACGATCACACTCAAAATGTTTATTTATGTTCGGACCTAGCAAACAGAACTTACTCAGAGACACCAAACAGGAGCTCTAAGGATTATTTGGATTAACTCATCAAAAACTAAGAAACATCAAACCCTTCAAATACATAAGAGCAAGAAAGTAAAGCAGAAAGAGAATCTGAGGTCCGTTAGACCTCGGCAGCTTACTCCGGACCTTGGGGAGCAGGAAGGTCAATAGGCTCTGACCCTTGTGAAGCCGGAGGAAGATCGGCAGGTATCGGGGACACCCCTACCTGGCCGACGGAAGCATCCAGAGCTTCAGGTTCAATAACCCCACCCGGATTAGGAAAATCTTATTGGACGACCTCAGGTAGGGCGTTCCAAGCTGCCTTTAAATCTAGAAAACTCAGGTTGGCATCCCGAGCAATGAGGCCCGACCTCATAAATTGAAGGATTGCTCCGTCAAAATCATACTCTATCATTTTGCCGGCCTTTAAAGCAACCAAATGGTAAAATTCGGGCGAGGCAAGGAAGGTCTGGTGGCACTTTGTAAACTGAGCTTCCTCTCTCATTTGCATATCTTCCATCTCTACTTGGGCCGCGTTGAGCTCGGACAAGAGCTGTTCTTCTTTAGTATGAGCTTCTGATAACTGTTGAACCCATTGTTCACGCTCCTTAGCGAAGTCAACCTCCAACTACTAAATCTGCTCTTTTGCCATAACCAGGTTGGTCTATCATTTCGTAGACAAGCGCTCCGCCCGTAGGCAGGACTCTTGAAGTTGTCTTTTAACGTGACACAATTCTTGGGCCTTTTCTTTCCATTTTTTGACCTCTTCCTCCACTTTTAATTGAGCACTTTGGGCCATCATCACCTCAGCCCGGGCTAAGTGTTGGCGTTCTGGATTCTATCCGCTCTGAAAAGCATAGAACCCCACAGGACAAAAATTTTATCCCGCCTGGATCAATTGACAAAGTCTACAAAAGACTAAGTCAATCAATCATTCAGGATCGCCGATTCCTAAATTATCTTCTACGGTTTCTACAACTAGTTCTAGAAATTAAAACTGTGGAAAATAAATTTAACAGAACCTTGTTGATGACCTCGGAATCTTCCACTGTATTCCTAGCTTCTTCCTGGACGTTGGGTGGACAACGAACCTCCAGAAATAAAAGATGCAAATTCTCCGGATGAAGAACCTTGGATCGCTTTTCTTCTTCTTGCAGCTTCTTCGCCTTCACGCCTCTTTGCTTAGATCCGGCCACCACCTTAAAGAGGAGGTTCGGCCACCTTAGAGAGGAAGGGAAGTGGCGGTGGAGAAGGAGGATAAAGGGAAAGGGAAGGAAGAAAGATAGGGCCGGCGGCAAGAAGAAGAAGAGAGGAGAGAAATTGTTTTTCGGAAAGCTTTCTCTCTAACCTTCTTCATTGTCTATTTCCGCCCCTTATTGCCTCTCTTTTATAGCCTTAAACCAAAGACCAAGCCCAAATCTTTCTAAACAAATTTTTCTAGAATTTTCTGATTTTTTAAACCAATTCTAGATTTTTAGAAAGATTATTAATCTAGATCTCTAGATTAAATCGCAACCGTCGGATTCTTTAGATTTGATTTTTCCTTTTTAAAATAAAAAACCAAAATCAATTTTATCCAATCTTATTTAATATTGGCCAAATATAATAATAATAAAATAATTTTAATTCAGAATTATTTTTATAATTAATTCTAAACTCTAAATTATTTCGAATCTCAGCCAATTAAATAAATTGCAACTGTCGGATCTTTTGAATTTGGTTTTTTCCTTTTAAAATAAAAACCAAATTAATTTTTATTTAATTTATTTAATATTGGTAGGTTCTTATTAATTATTTCTAATTAGGAATTATTTTTATAATTAATTCTAAATTCCAGAATTAATTTAAATCTCAGCCGATTAAATAAATTGCAACCGTCGGATCTTTTAGCTTTGGTTTTTCTTTCCAAAAAAAAACCAAACCAACCTTATCCTCATTATAAGTGGCCGGCCCACCTATTGGGTTGGTTTAATCCTTGAACCAATTTTATATTAAAATAAAATTGAACCGATGAGAACTCATCCGTTGGATGCAACTCAATCTCATCTAACGGTTACGATATAATCTCTTTTAATATAACTTAATTGATTCGATCCGACGGACCTGATCCTTTCCCTTGGGCGTGTGATTCCATGAACCAGCTCTGGTTCACCTCGTGAACCGGTTCTTCCTTTCCAAAGAGAATTAAAACCGAACCGGAGAGATCTCGTCCATCGGACGCGACTTAATCTCATTCAACGGTTCTAATCTATTCTGTTCTATTTCTCTTTATTTATTTCGATCCAGTGGATGCAACTTGATCTAATCCCATGGATACAAGCTGATCTCATCCATTAACTCATCCTACGGTCGAGAACTAATCTCATCCAACTGTCGAGACTAAATCTCATCCGACGGCTAAGAACTAATCTCGCCCATTTGATTGCATCCTTTTGAAGATGTCTTTAGGCTACAGTGGGGACCTTAGGAGGTATTAGATCTGGCCTTCTGATGGGTTTCAGATCCTGTATTCAACCCCGAATACACACCTACATCCATCAATAACGATCCATTCCACTAGAGGATCATTATTGCACTACCAATCTAATCCCCAAATTACGTTATGGGTTCCTTCTTATTATTTTATGCATTGCTCCCCGTGTTTAAGATATCGTATGTCCGTCAATTATCTGAGTTCACTGACAACTCAATAATCGACATCTAAGACCTTGAATAGTACCACTCAACCTCGTTGTCAGCCGGACCAAGTCCACTTGCAAGATTTGACTTGACAATCCGTATGAGCTCTCCAAGGGGACATCATCAGCCCTATTGGGATACGGATTCCTTCTATAATTAATGTCACATCGTATAGCCAGCAACATCACCCAACTTACCGAGAATATTTGATCTGACGAAAAGATCTCACCCTTTGGTAAATCAAAGCAATGACTACTAACTATATGTGCCCATTTATTACATCGGGATTAAGAGTGCATAATTATAATAACAGAGGTCTTGTTCAATTTGTGAGTCAGAGTAAATCGAACAACCTCAATGGTCCTACTCAATACACACAAAGTGCACTAGTGTAATTCTACAGTCAAGACAGACAGTCACTGAATTACACTACAACCGTTCACGATAGGTTGTCCAACGTCATCTTGGTTGTGAGCCTTAGTTTATAATTCACAAGGGATTGATAATCATGGTCTTCTGTGTCTCACAGACACCAAGTTATCTACAATGTGAATTAAGAGGACTTTATTGCAAAATACACTATTGCAATCATCTGACCAAAACATGATTTCTTATTTCATAAATGTTTATATACAAAAGACCTAGTCTTTTCAGTATACTTCCTAACACTAAGTCCACGTCCCATAAAGTCTCGGACAAACCTTGAGGCATATGAGGTCGGTCGGCTAATTCTGCTCGCAGACGAGTTATCTCATTATCCATCCAGGCGATACGTTTCTCTGACCGAACAACTTGACGGTGCAAGGCTTTTTGCTCCATACTGGTCTGCAGAACAGAAAATTTAGTTAATCCACGATGCTATCAGTTACCCACAACGCGAAGAGATGTACCTTGATATAGGACTCATACAAATTCTCACTCAGTTCTACCATCCCGAGCTGGGGAAGTAGCCTCTGGTGAGTTTCTAGGCGCTCAGTAGCAGCTTCACAGACGGTGCGTAAGAACAAACTCCTAGAGTTAATTTGCATACCCATTGCAGGAATGGAGTGGGGCACATAAGGTTCCAAGATATTCTGCTCATTAGCCACCACCGCCCCAGGTAGAGGAGAAGAAGAAGGCACTTCGTCTCTCAAACCTTTGTCACGACCACCCCGATCTCTAGGTCGGAAGACTGGAGGTCGGGGCGAAACGGGAGGCTCTGAACTAGTAGGCCCGGCATCAGCTGAGCACCGACGCTTGTTTAATAGATCCTCCTCGGCCATCCCACCAGGAGGTCAGATCTTTTGCCTCTTTTGCCGACTAGCTCCAGACGATTGAGGTCTAGAAGAGCCCTCAGGGTTAGCCGCTTTCTTCAGCTCAGGAGCATTTCAAGCCAACCCATCACCTCTGGGCTTGGAATGAGGAGCATCGCTGGCAGCTCGGCTCATGGCAGGAGCACGAGACGGGGGTAGGACGCCAGAGTCCTCGGTAGGATCTCCAGACGCCCACATGCTTTCTAGATGGGTTAGGTCCCACTTGAGGACCTTGTTCATGGAAGCGTTCAACATGATACGACCTGCAAAGAAAATAAAAGGTCAATGAGCAACAGTGAAGTCAGTTACTAAAGGAAAATCTTACTTAAACGATCCACCAGTTGAATTTGGATAGGACTGAGCTCTGCTAGGTGTAATAAAGTCTTGTTTTCCACCAAATCATTGATATTTAAACTTAATCCTTCCAGTCTAGCAGATGCCTCTAAGACAGCGGGAGATCAACGTATCCGGCCTGAAGCAGGAACCGGAGGTAGGTCGGTCGACCACACGGCAGGCCAGGTATAGGATCGAGGAGGCCTGATGAAGATGAAGCAATTTTTCCAGCCCTTATGAGAAGTCAGATACTTTGTCAAAAAACTAAGCCCTTGCCTGGCTTAGAAGTAAAAACCCCCGCACTTAAATCGACGCAATGCATACAATGCGTTAAACAAGACAGGGGTCAACGAAATCTGATACAACCGGTATATAATGATGGTACTGCAAATAAGACGGTAAGAATTTGGTGCAAGTTGGGAAAGGTTGAGACAATAGTAGCGTGCCATGTCCGAAAAAATGGGAGGGATGGGAAACCAGAGACCGCTAGTCATCTGGTCGTAAAAAACAATTATATGACCGAGGAAGGTCGACAAAGCCTATGATCAGAAAGGGGCACATAAAGTTCATGGTCAAAAGGAATCTCAAATTGACTCCTGAATAGGCCAACAGCGTCCTGATCATAAACACTACGGCGGGTCTTAAACTAGGGAGTCGAAGGAGATGAAGAAGCCATGCAGAGTGAAGCGGAGAAAGAAAGGAATCAAAACTAGGATGAGTAATCAAAGGCCTCAACAAGGCAATTTAGCAAGCACTTGTGAGCAAGGATCAGGGATAGTACCGGTAACTAGTCCGAGGGAGATGGCAAGATAGGAATAAGGAATTCGTCGTGAGAAACCCACAGGGATTGACACGTGTCGGTAAGGACAATACGGCTGCGATCCCTTTATATTAGGGTACTAATAGGCATCCGCAAGTATACGGTTGTCGTCAAGTAATAAAAAGATATCGAACCACAGGGACTGTGTATTAGCTATAGTGATGTCACTAAGATAGTTATCTAGACTTGGAGGGAAACAGATTGGTTGAGGATTTGGTTGTGTGTGAGAGAGAAAGAGAGATAGGCATGGGGTTTATGGGTGAGATGGATAAGTTTAGGACTTCGATTTCACATCAATGCTAGGCAATATCCCTAATTCATGTTTGTTCCCTTACTCTCAATGTTCACCACCTTGTAGGGATTCTAACCAAAATACCAACTCGACCTCGTCAGACTTTGTTGGTATTTGACCTTGAAGTCCTATGTTGTGGCCCTCTAGTAAAGGTGCGCTAGAAAGCCCAGTTTAAAGGCTTTCCTCCTGTCACGAGGCGCCCCGGTATACGATCCAACGCCTACCCTTTGTCACAGAGTACCCTGTTAAGGACCTTGTCCCAGTGGCCATCAACCACTAGATATCCCTTATAGGGGTTTACCACTATGTAGAAATCACCTCGGAAGGTCCGGTTAAAGACTCTCCTCCTGTCACGAGGCGTCCCGGTATACGATCCTAGGATCTCCCTACACAATAATCTACCCCTCATAATCATGCATATGTGCTCACACAAATATTTCATCAAACACTTTCAAGGCACATAGTACATGAAACAAGTGTACACATTTCATTGAATAGGGAAAATCACATGAACTAGTTCTTACATCACCATCATCACATAGATGTTCATCCTACATCCTAAACTCAAGGATCTACTCCATTACAAGAAGGTTACAATAAGTATGCATAATAAACATCATCCACCAAAGAGGGGAAGACTTATCTTTGAAGCATGAGCATCCTCTTGAAGTTCTTCTTGCTCCGGTGTAGGATGGATCGGTGGAGATGAATGACAAGGTGGACCAGCAAAGGATGGAGCGTTTAGGGCCTCCCCTAAGAGGGGGAGGCACCTTTCTGCCTCGCCAAGACCAAGGGTTTTAGAGAATGACCCAAGATTGGGTTTGTTTCCACCTTTTATACTCACCCAAATCTACCCAGATTTTCCCTAATTTACAAAGCTCTGCCTCAAAGAGTTTTTCACCAATAAACTTAGTTTTCTTCAATTGGACCCTAAACCAAAGTTGTAGAGCATTAAATTATCTTCAATTTGGGTGGTGGACCGACCCATAACTCCATCTGAGCCGAAAGTTATGTTGGTTCGAAATTTGGTCTGCACTTTGGGCAGAGCACCCAGCGCGGCCGTGGTCAAGAGGCATGGCCTAGAGAAGTCATCATTCTGTACACCCTGAAGCTACATTTTGGTAGGTGGCACGGCCCGTGGATCCATTTGAGCTAAAAGATATGCCCGTTTTACTTTAAGTCTGCAGAACTGTCCAAAAGGGAGACACGTGATGTGCGTAGGATACATAGTCATTTCTTATATTTTATTTGCACATCTTCTGAAGAAAAGTTGTAGATCTGTGCATTTGGCATTGTTATTTCCATTTTCGAAGAACTGCTTGTGTGTTTGTGTGTTTCAGGACGGAAAATGGAGCCCATGGTTCGGAGCATCCATTGAAGACATGGCAAGAAGGGTCGTTATGCCCGTTTATCACCTCCAGAGGCCGTGTCTACATCAACTGTCCTAGAGAATTAACAAGCTTGAGCCGTGCTCCATAGACACGCTGTTGCAGCCAGCATGTCGTGTCCCCATCACACAGCCGTGCCTAGGAGGCACGGCCATGTGCATAGACACGGGCGTGTGCTCTGTTGGGTCGTGGCACGACAGTGCCTAAGAGGCACGACAGTGCCTAGTTGCTTTGGCCGTGCCTCACAGGCACGGCCGTGCCTATGAGAACATCAACCGGTCATGGCCGTGTAGGCACGCCCGTCCTTACTGGGCGACCACATCCCAGACACGGCCGTGTGACGGGGGCGTGCCTGGCAGATTTTCAGGGTGTTTTGTGGGGGCCTATAAATAGACCCCCTTAAGAGCCGGAGATCCAGATCGCCAACATCCATCACATCTACATCTCACCATCGAGGAGACTGCAGTCCGGAGAAGAAGGAGACCCTTGATAAGTCCTTTTGCTTGTTTTCCTTTAGGATTCTTGTATTAGGATGCATTATTTACCTTCTTCTTTGTGTTGTAATCTCTCCGATATGGAGTAGTCCTCCAGATTCTAGGATTAGGAAGAATCGGGGTTATTGGATGATTGTAAACTTGGGATTTGTTAATCTACCATGTTCTATGATATTTTTAGGCAATTGCTTTGTGGATTTATGCTCTATGCTTATTTGATGATATGCTTGTGAATACTATGAATCCATGAGGGTAGAGATTATTCAGTGTTTGAGGAATTCTTAGGATCGTACATCCGGGACGCCTCGTGACAGGAGGAGAGTCTTAACTGGACTTTTCGAAGGATTGTTCAAGCTATGGATAATGTTTATGAGGGATAACTAACGTTGCCTAGTGTTGGGGAGAGGTCTCTATTGGGATACCCTATGACAGAGGTTAGGAATCTAGTAGTATTCTGGGACGCCTGCGTGACACAGGAGAGTCTTGAATCAGGCTATCTAGAATCATCTCAAACCAACCTAAGTAACATTAGAACACCAATGATTTATTCCGAGAAAGCCTGACGAGGTCTAATTGGATAATTTGGTTAGAATCCCTACAATTGTGTAATGATTGAGGAATGATAGAGGATCCAGGTCAATCAATCAATACCCCGAGGAATCCGAAGTCCTAGAGTCGTTTTCCACCCATTGTCACAGTCAAACTCTTTCTTCGAATTAAGGTTTAGGAACTCTAGAACACTCCATCTCTCCCACACCAAACCAATTCCAACAAACTCTCCACTCTTATTGTGCTAGGATAGTAATTAATTCCACGGTCCCTGTGGATTCGATATCTTTTATTACTTGGCGACATTCCGTATACTTGCGGAACACGCATCACACCGCTTGCGATTGGCTCTGACGACGCCATGAATGGATCGATCTCTATCAGTTTCCAAACATCTAATGGCTTAACAGTGTTGATTACATTTATTCGACGGCTAGGATTGTCGGAGACCAAGTCTGGGAACTTGGTCTTTATCCTTATCCTTTTGAATGAGTTGATAAGTCTGACGAAGGAGTCTGCATAATTGTCTATTGATGGCTGATCTGATGACTGAGGTCGGAAGATATGTGATCGATCTGTATGAGTGGTTGGTTTGTGCGGGCATTGTCCGAGCTTATATGAATCGCTGAACTGAACTAAGTATGCGTCTGAGCTCTCCTATGTATGCCCGAGCTAACCTGAATGAGTGATCGAGCTCTCTTATACGTGTAGCCAAGTTGAACTAATCATGTGGCCGAGCTCTCATATGTGTGGCTGAGCTGTCCGGAGCGTTTGACTGAGCTTATTGTGTGATATTAGGACTAAGTTATGAGGTCGGTTCGTAAAGCTAGGACTAAGTCATGAGGTCTACTCGTGAGGCCGGAACTAAGCCATGAGGTCGGCGTATGATACTGGGACTAAGTTATGAGGTCGGCATATGATACCGAGACTAAGTCATGAGGTCAAGAGATATTGTAAAGGTTGTGGCAGGAGCTCAATATTTGCTTAAAGAGGTCGGTTGAGGCCAAAGAGCTCAGCATGGGCTTACAGAAGAACATCAAGATCTAGGAGAGAGTCAACTCAACACTTAAGATCGCATCCTGAGTCCTGATATAGCTCAGCCTAATATTGAGGAAAGATCGGGACTTGACGGATGCTTATTTTTATTTATTTTCTCTCATATTTTTCATTGTATTCATTGTCCACGTCATCGCTAAATATTTTTACCGGATCAGAGATAAAAATAGAATAAGACACACATTTAATATTTCTTGTTTGTCTTTTTAATTTTATTTTTATTAAAAAGGTGCTCTAATTTAGGAAAAAATTAAAATAATATTTTATCATATTTTTTAAAAAATATCTATATTTTAATATTATTATGATAACTTTATTTAAACTTATTAAAACTTATAGCAAGTTTATCCAAAAAATATTTAGCACCAATCTTTTGACCTGGAAATTTGATATTTGACATGAATTTTTTTTATGGACGTGACTACTGCTGATCTAATTTTATTTTGAAATTACTTATCCATTGTTTTTAATGTGCATTTATTTGAACTCGAGAGCAAGCTTCTTCCGTCATTATGTGCAGAAAATAATTGTACTAAAAGATGCATTTCGAGTTAGAAAATATCCTGTTTTTCTAAATTGTTTTCTTTGTTCGAGCCAATGAAGTTTATCATGCTATAGAAGTTTCCCATTTTCTTTATTTAATAATATCAAAGACTTCCAAATTTAGCGTTCAAGCGTAACATAAAATACATTACTCAAGAGCACTCCTGCCTAAATAAAATCTTCAACTAGGAAATTCTAAATAATTATCGCTTGGGAAAAAGAAAGATGCAATCGATGGGGAAAAAAAATGCAACGGAGCTAAGAGTATTTTCGAAATAATTCTCCAACCAATTGTGAAATTGATATTTACTTAAAAAGAAATAACAATAATGATCGAATTTAGAGTAATTTTTGAAATTTTATAAGTTTATAATAATTGCTTTTAGGAATTCAGACATGGACTTCCGATTTCATAACCACCATCTACCAACTAAAACAGTCTTAAATAGTCAATTCACAGGCAAAGCATCTTGTGGCGATACAAACTGATCGATCAATAATTCGTGTTACAAACACCTGACGGGATCTTTAAGCCACGAGTCCACCACCTGTTTGGTGCAGCATTGCATCAATCTCGTCCCCTTCTTCCATCTCAAGCTGGAAAACAACAGAAATACAATCTAGATCGCAAACAAACTTCAAAAAAATAAAAATAAAAATAATGCTTGGTTACTTCGTCTGGAGTTTGCTCCCCTCGCAGCCGACGACCATCAAACAGGAAAGCAATAGAATTGATATCCACTGACTGACGATCGCAGTAGGCATTCATTAGCTTCCGCAGCTGAGTGCTGCGCTTGATCCTGAAGAACACCTCATTCCCATCCTACAAAACAGAAACAGTAGAAAAATTGTAGCAAAAGGATACAGGCAATAAACCACTCGAACATTTTTTCAAAAAAAAATCGTTTATTATTAAGGATCTGTTGTAAGATTAATAAACACAATTTGAATCATAATATTAGGCACCAATTTCCATTTTAGTGGTTGTTGGAAGTAGTAGAGTGCCTCATGTACAGATCTGAACAGAAGATCTGACTTGAAAAATCATTGGGAAGGTCCCTTAACTTATGTCCTGCTAATGTGAGATAAATTAGGCATACATTACTTTGCATTTGTTAATCGATACAGGTGATATTTTACACAGCTTACTATGCATTGAAAATCCCTGAATGTAAAATTTTAGAAAAATAATGAAGTCCTGCACAGAATGACATAGCATTTTACATTACCATCCTGGTCTCAAAAGTAAACCGTGCTTTTCAAAAGTTACACTCTAAGAACCAATTAATGGCCAAAGCTTAGCTGGACAAGTCAAACAGGCTAAAGATAAAAATGTGAGATGTATAGGAAGACCAAATCGCTCTAGTTGACATAGCAAACAATAGTTGATATAATTAAAACAGTATAAGATATTTAAACATAGTAGCAATTGCATAAAATATAAAAGCAAACTCCAAATAGTTGAAGTAATATGGCTTGATGATGATGATGGTGAATATCTTAATTGGAGCAAATCTTATATCTGTTTTAGCTGTTGTCTGAGATCATTGCAAAAAGGAATGTAATTTAGTGTAAATCTTCACCATTTTCATATTTTATATAACAGTTGAAGAATCTAACTTTACAAAGAATGAAATTCTGTTTTAATCAGATAGTTGATAGGAATGCCACAGGCTCAGACTAGAGATTGGAAGAATCAGAAAGGTTTTGTATCTTGATAAACCTTATGGCAACGTAAGTCTTCTTGCATGGCTTTATCCCAAGAGCACATTAACTTACAAACTCTTAGGATTGCGTGTTATATATTATGAGGTGCCCGTGCTTTCTTATCTTCAATTAGTAAAGTAGGTCAGTAAATGTTCAAAGGGCAAGGGTGATTATGTCATTTGGTTGTCTGCAAATGAAATTATGCCTTGCAAATGTAATTCTAGTGGTTATAGGTATGAGTTAAGGGAAACAAAATGTTCTAAAATATACCACAACTAATGACTCCACCCTCACCATTCATTTAAATTGAAGGTGATGCAAGCATCTTCAGTTTGCATTGCACATGATCAAAGATGATGGATGATCTGTCATCACAAATGTTCCTGGATAATTAAAGTCTAATCAGACAGCACACCTTGCCCAAAGGATGATTTACACAAACTTAGAATGAAGAGATATCTACAACATGCCCGCCTATATAAGGATTTTCAGATTAACGTGTAATGTCATATCAGTCAACCCATCGAGCAATAGGATGATATTCCATAGGATAATGGGAGGACAAACATAAACTCAAATAATGCCCCTGATAACAAGTGATACTTCAATTTGAGACAAGGAATGATAAAATAGCTGGCAAGATGGAGACAATAGCAGACAACATCTAAACAATTTTGATTAATTAGTGCATCATAAGAGACCTTACCATGAAATTAATTAATTTGAGGGTTATAAATTGCAGGCAAATTTTGTATACCAAAGACCAAAGTGAGGGTGCCCAATTTTCTTCAATCTATGTGGATTTTGATAAAGTTCACAGACTTTGCACATGCATTGAGAAGACCAAAACAAAGATGAAGATCAATGCATGACATGATCTCTCATACTCAAGAGATGAGCACCCAAATAGGAGAATCCTCTCCATCATAATAAGATTCCGATTCTGTTGTATCTAGAGAAGGATAATTTGGTGGGATGCAATAGGTGATGGCCAACACAGGTTGCATGTGATGGAAATGATGACTAAAGAAGGCTTGCAAGGAGAAAAGAAGATGAGGAAGACCAGATCTTAGTTGTGGAATCACATCAAAGAGCAGGTCACATTTGATGATGCAGTTCTGCAGTTGCAACATCTAGAGAAAGAGGTTGTACTGTTCCAACAGAAAAAAAGTTGTAGTGACAAGATCTGGAAGAAGAGGGGACAGGAAAAGATTAAAGACAGCAGAATTAACCGATGCACTAAGCAGAGACTAAGCACCTAACAATGATAGGACTGGTAGTTGGTACAAATATTGAAGTGATTTGCATGGTGTCTCTGGTGCATGATTTAAGATATGAGTGAAGGGGAGATTTGGTGGCAACTAGAGATATGGTAACAAACAGTATATCTCAGCATTGCAACTGTAGGCAGCTGCAGAAGTTTGGGTGGCTTCATCTGCATGGAGGAATGGTCATAGTTGGAGAGGTTGGCTAGCTTCAGTTTGAGACTGATCTAGTAGAGGGGTGGGACTTAGTCTTGTGCTCGGTGAAGGGACTTGCAGGAGAAGCAATGGAAGGAAAACGATATCAAAATGGAAGGGAGGATGTGACTGCAGTGCCAAAGTGTTTCTAACTAAGGAGCAAAAAAGAGACAACTTTGATACCATGTAAAACAACAAGACGTTGATTGTATTACTCTGGGATAAGCAACCTTGTTTATACATATCTTGAATACAACGAAGCAGGAAAGAAACAAGTGAGAGTAAACTAGCAATTCTAGTTCTAAATTAAGAGAAGGGAAATACTACACCCAGAACATCTCTCAGCTGCTAACAATTTATGCGATTGCCAATGCATGTATGCTATATTTATTATAGATATAACACAATTATTTCGTTTCATGTATTCAATATTTTGCTCGACGAGTTCAGTAGACAATTTAAAAATGATTGAGCTTAGGCGTTATTTTCGTTTCGGTAAGAAAATGATTTGTAGGCTAATTAGCTGAAGAAGAATGCAAATACTATCACCCTTTATCAAATACAAAGTATTTGTTAATCTACTCCACTTCGTTTTAGTAAACATGAATCCAACTAAAGAAACGTAAATAAAGCCACTATTTGCCAAATTATCTCGATCGAGCTCAGGAAATACAATCAACGTCGTGAAATAAAAAGGAACAAAAATGATAACTCCAAAATGCAAAACATTCATAAAAAAGAGGGAAGTAAGCCAAAATCCATCGATCTAGGATTAAAACCCTTATCAGCAGTGAAAAAGAGGAGCTTTTACATGAAAGAACAAAGAGGACAATAGATCTGAACCCTCGACACGGAGAATCAATGATGGAGTAGTAATGAGAAGAAATCGAACCTGTCCCTTGACCTTAAGATTGATGTGGGCGCTCTGATCGGCCGGCTTCTTCTCCTCCTCCTGTCCCGACATGGCTCTTTCCTCTGGTTCTCTCCGAGCAGGCAAAGAGGCGGTCTTTTAGGGTTGATCTTGCCCAAGTCTTCGAGGTATTTACTAATGCACGATGAGGACTTTTTCACAATATTATTATTTTCGGAACAAATGATAAAATTATGATGATGAAAAATTCCTTTTACTTTTAAAAGATTATTATTAGAGCATAAATTTTCATGTGTTATTACAATTGTAAAAAAAATAAATAAACAATAAAACAAAAACTAAATAGGTGTTTCGGAAGGTTGTGGAGGGGGTGGGAGGGTGACCAAAATGAGGCAGCACTAGTCGCATTTAATACATCTCTTCCATAAAATGAGGCAGACTATCTAGGGTTTTATTGTCTCTCTACATTTCATAAAATATCAAACATGCAGTAAGAATAAGCACTCATTTGACATCATCTTTGCTTATATATTTTATATTAGATAAAAACAAAAATAAATGAGCGATTTTTTTATTAGAATAAAAAGATAGTTCTTTTTCATTTATCAAAGTATTTCATTTCATCCTAATTCATTTTTATTTTTAAAAATATCGATACTATTATCAATTATAATAATTGAAAATCATAATTATTATAATATAAATACTTCAATTTTAATCAATATTAATAATATTATATTATAACGATTATAGTTCATAATTATTATAATATAAACATTTATCTCTACTAAAATTGATCAATATTATATAGCTACTACAACTATATAATAGTTATGATCTCTCATTGATTTTTGCTAAGTTATTGAGCATATCTTTAGAGAAGCCACTTTATCCGAGTCAATCTTTAACAGTTTAGCTTCAAGCGGATCTATGCTTGGAGTGATATTATTGGGTAGACGGTGTTGGTGCAAGAAACACCAAATAATCAAATTAATATTTTGATCATGGCAAATGGTTCAAGTTAAGATTATGTGGTAAACTAATAAGCCAAAGTGAGTGTGTAGGGAGCACAATAAAAGTACTAGTTGAGGTTAGGCAAAGAAGTCTTAGTCTGTAGGACCGAACAAGAAAGTCCTAGTCAAGTTGACTGGGCAAGAAAACTTGGTAGATCAAAGCACGAAGTAGGAAGTCTAGAAGGGTCAATGGACCAGACATTTAGCAGATCGATAGGTCAGCAAGAATCAGATATCGGAGGAAAGTCCTATTGGGATGTATACTATAAGCCTAGTTTTTGTATGAACATCTGTTTTGCAATATTTTGAAATGAGAATCACATTGGTCAAATGTCTGCATTTTATATGTTAATGCAGTTGTCCACTTAATTTATATTGTAGATAACATGGTGTGTAGTGCCACATAGAAGACCATGTTATCAATTCCTTATAAATTATAAATAGTAGTTCACAACCAAGATGGATGGGGACAAACCATTGGAATGGTTATAGTGTAATTTGATATTAGTCTATCTTGACTATAAAATTACATAAGGATTATCATGTAAACCTTGCAGGTGGACTTAGTTCCGCATGATATAAAGTTGAGTGGTACTACTCTTGGATTCAGAAGTTAAGTAATTGAGTTGTAAGTAATTCAATTAATTGACGGACATACGATATCTTAAACACAGGGAGAATAATGCACTCATGATAAGAAGGAGCCCATATTATAATATGAGATTGGTGCGATAGTTCAATAATAACCCTTAGTGGTATGAGTT